>NC_044386.1:118105387-118454319 GCF_006542625.1 Nomascus leucogenys
CCTCTCCCCACTGAGCAGAACCTGGTGGGGCTCCAGCCTGTGAGCTCTGGGGGTTTCTTGGTAACTTCTCCCACGGCAGGGACGCCATAGCGCTTCAAGGGCAGATGACCACGTGTGGCTGCTCCTGTTGGCTGGAGGGGACAGGAACCTGGGACAGTGTCCTCTTTCTTGCCCTAGAGCAGAGCCGAGGACCAGGAAGGCGCCACAACACCAAGGGGACAGGCCCCGCAGAACGCCGTGGGGAGGAAGACATGATGCTACAGCTTCAAAGCACCCAGCAGAGCTCTCGCCTCCTTCCCTGCAATTGCCAGAGTCCAGATGGGCAGCCGGTCAGCCCTGGGACTTCCTGAGTGTTGCCTGCGCTCGGGAGCCATGACCCAGAGCTCAGCTGCGCAGCATGGGAAAAACAGGGGCTGTCGTGGAGGAATTTGTGTTCTCCTCACACATTCGGAAATTACTTTTTTTTTTTTAAGAACCTATACTTTTGGGCTCTTATAAACAATCCATCTTCTAAAAGTCCACCTGGGACAGGCTGGATACCCTCATGGCCACCTATTTAGGTAAACTCCCCATCTCCATCACCGCGCAGACTCCTCTCCGCTCCTGCTTCCTTTTTTCTCCTAGCTTGCGTTGTCAGTAACACACTCCGGATTTGACTTACTTACCTTGTTATCATCTCTTCCTACCCTGACTCCCAGTAGAATAGAAGCTGGAGTAGGGAGTGGTGTTGCCTGTCTTGTTTACTCTGTATCCTCAGAACTTAAACTGTGCCTGGCATGCCATAGGCACTCGATAAATATTTCTGGAATGAACAAAAAGGAAGCTTTCTTCAGAAAGTGGTGACGCTTTCTCAACAGGGCTGGAAGGGCGGACGCTGGCATCCCCGTTGCTCCTAGAAAACCCCCTGACAGGGTCTGCCCTGGGCGAGAATCCGGTGCACCTCCCTTTCGGGTCCTTACCACCACCAGGGACATCTTGAGACTGGACCCCCAGATTGGTGGCAGGACCTGCTCTGAGCTGCCCAGCGAGACCTGGGCAAGCCGCCCCCACCAGCCCGGAGCTCCCGACTTCCTCTGTGCTGGTCCCTGCACCCTCATGCCTCACCTGGGAGCTGATGAGACACGCAAAAGCTCCAGCCCCACCCCGGACCTGCAGGGACGGGGGGATCCATTTGAACCAGGGATCCAGGTCAAACAAGTGCACATTGCAGTTTCCCATGCAATGCCCTGCTCACAAACGCCCCCTTCTCCCAAGCTAAGTGGAGAGCTTTGCTGAAGCCATCTTGGTTCTTCCTCCCTGCAGCTACTAAAACAGGCAGCGCTGGCAGCTGAGGGGCGCGGGCCTCAGCATTACCGCAGAAACTGTGAAGGGCAAACCTGGTAATTAGCCGGAGAGAGTGGGGAGGCGAGGCAGGCACAATGGGAAGGCAGGGGAACGGCAGCTGTAATTGCAGGGTGTGCCAGCCCTGGGGATGCGCAGGGGGAGGGCATTAAGACGTGGAGGCAACCACCTATGGGTGAGCTCCTGTCGCGTGGGGGCCCACAGGGGCCAGCAAGGGAGGAGTGGGGTGACAGGATGCGAGCAAGATGTGAGTCCAGCCACCTCGAGCCTGAACCCAGCCTGCCCAGGTGTGCAGGGGGAGCCTCCCTCACTGTCCCCACCCTCGCTGGGTGACACCCAAGGGACGCTGCCCCAGGCTTCTTGGCCACTGGAGGGTGAGGCTTCCTGGAAGCTGTTTCCCTTTTTGCTGCATCTGAATTGGATCCAGAGAGTTCTAAGCCATCAGAGTGAATTTCACACTGAGGCTCCCTGGCACCCTGGGGCTTTATGGCAGGCTGTGGAGGCAGCCTGCAGGGCAAAGAGGAGGCCAACCTGGTGGGCTTCCTGCCCCTTGCCTGACCCCTCCATCCCACACACCCTGACTTCAGCCAGGCAGTGCTGCTTCTGTTTTATATTGAAATATCTTAATGAGATTTCATCGCGACTTTAAAAAAGAGAGCAAGAAAGGAACTCGATTCATCTGCTCTGCTGTCTCATTTTATAGACGAGGAGGGAAGCCGTGTGCTCAGAGATACTTGGGTAAGAAGAGGCAAGTTCCGTTCTCCTTCTACTTCCTGGCTCCAGAGAAGGAAACGGCACATTTAGGGAGGACCCTGTCTCCTTGGGCAGATTCCCAGAGCCTGGGCATTTTTTTTGTCCTAGAAAAATGATGCGGAAGCTGAGAATCAGGATACTTCGCTCCCTAGAAGACACACAGAGGTTTGAGAGGGAGCTGGGCTTGGCACCCAGGTTTGTGGGGAGCATTGGGCCATTTGGAGTCCAGGGTGACATCACCCCACCCCTGCCAGCCCCTTCTGCTCTGTCCTCAGCTCCACTTTGTCCACTGCCAATCAGTCATTGCAGGGACAGGCGTCATGCAGGGGGTGGAGCCCCCAGCAGCCCCAATGCTGCCCTCCTTGGCCCCAGATCCAGCAAGACTGGGCACAAAAGCATATTTGATTTCACCCATGGGAGGGCTTCAAAGGAAAGGGAAACAGTTGGGGCCAGAAGGGGCTGAAACCTCCAGAGAGCTGCCACTCCCTCCTGCCCCCTGCCCCTGGGACCCCTACACCATCTCAAGCCCGTGAGATCTGATCGGCCCCTCGTGTTCCATGACGAGACCCACTGCATCCCAGGCGCCTCCCCCGAACCCTCAGCCACCAGGCATGCTGACTTCTTTCACTCCCCCTCCCCGGCCAGGGCAGGTGCCCCGCGGCCCCTGACAGAGGATCCAGTTCTGCCTGCAGAGAGATTCTCCTGCGCCAGCTCCACATTCGCTCTCCTGTGCCTGTGGGAGGGGCTGACAGCCCCTCTGTGGGGTGTGGACCTGGGTGGGAGGAGCCCCTGACACTAATCTGAGTGTGACCTCGAGGTGACAGAACTTTTCTGGTTCTCCCTTTCCTTACACGTAAAACCAGAAGACGGTACTGGAAGAAAGGTCTCTTGGTGACCCCCAGCCTGACCTCTGTGACCCCTGCCGTCCAGGGGTCCATCAGCATTTCTCAGCGACAGGACATTGCTGCCCTGGATGCTGGGGATTGGGGTGGGGCACCGTGCCTAGTGACCCAAGGGCCAGGCCCACGTCCCAGGGCCGCCTTTGTAGACGTTGCCAAGTCATATGCCAAGTGGGGACACGGCCCTGGGGTCGGCTCAGCATCCTTCCTCCCCTCTGTCCAGCACCCTTGCCTCTGGGGACTGCCTTCTGCCCCCCCATGTACTTCTGGGGGTCTGCCAGGCCCAGCTGCCCCCGGCCTCATGCAGCGTGGGTGCATATGAAGACAGCCCTTCCCTCCCTGGCCCTAGGCTGAGAAGGTTGGCTCTGGAAGTCAAATGGAGTGTCCCTTGGTCCTGGGAAAGCTTGTCCAACACCAGAGAGTAAAGTCCACAGGCAGGCAGGGGTGGCGCTAAGTGAGACAGAGCAGAGCCCCTCCACGATGGCGCGTCCTTGGGCCCATGTGGCCTGCACTGGCTCTTGGCAGGGGCACTCTGGTCCTCCTTGCTGCCCCCGACCCAGCTCTCCCTGCCCGACCTCTCCCTGTATCCCTCCTCGCTGTGTCTGCCCAGGATGACTGACTGCCTGGCAGGGAGGGCAGCAGCTGTTGGCTTTTCCCATGTTCCCTACCTGGAGCATTCAGCACCACACCAGGGATCAGGCTGCAGTGTAGGCTGGGCATCAGGCAGCCAGGGCGAGAACCGCGGCTCGGGGAGAGGAGTCTCTCTGGGGTGCAGAGCTGGTGAGGAAAGCGGCTCCAACACTAACTGGGGAGGCCGCCTGCTCCAGCCTGGGAGGACTGGGGCCCAGCACACTGGGGGTCTCTGCCCTCCAGGGACCCAGGACCCAGGACCCAGGGAGGGAGAGGATGTCAGTGCTGAGCAAAGGCCCGTAACACGAGGCAGGAGGATGTCGGCACCCAAGAGACCTGACAGCCACTGGTGACTCAGGGGGAGTGGCTGGGCTGCCTGCAGGTTCCCCTGGGCACTCTCACCCCTGTGGGCCCCCTTCTGATTCCTGGTTCCTGGGCTACGCCGTGCTCCCGCGGGCCCCTGGCAGGGCTTCCCCATTCCCTCCAGCTTTCTGTTTCCATGCAGAAAGTTCCCGAAGCCTGGACCAGGAGGGCTAAGCGCCAGGCTGAAGGAAACAAGGCAAGGGCCACACCAGCCGGTCTGCCCGTCCCCGGTTTTAAAGTCTCGTGCTTGGAGAAACATCAACCTTTGACTTCAGCCACGTGCGACTGCTTTTCTGCCGGAATAATTAGCAGCATCCAACCCTGAAACCCGGACACTTTTTCCTGAATCATCCTGGGCCTCAGGACAGCTGGAAGGGCCGAGTGGCTCACACAGCCTTTCATGCCGCCCTCCTGCTGGTCCACATGGGGACTGGAGTCACACTGGCCAAGTGGGCTGGATGACAATATTTTATTTTAAGACCCAGATTTCCAGCCAGCTACCCCAGCTGTGTTATGACCCTCTCTGTTCACACAGGTTGAAAGGAAGATGGCAGGCAGCGTCCTGCTTTGGGGGTGGGGAGAGGGCAGCGGCACTACCCTTTCCCTGGACTCCCCTATTCCCTGACACCAGGATGAAAGCAGACCCCTCATTATCCCCCGGCCAGGGCAGCCCAAGACCCAGCGTCACCGGGCCCAGGCGGTGGGTCCTCCCGCCGGGACGGGGGTCGGGGGAGGCTCCTGTTTCCCGATACCCCCATCTGGCTTCCGAGAAGGTGCAAATAATGAACGAAAGGAGGGAAGGGGGGAGGCACCCAAAATAAAGGCCTCTGAGGATGAAAGCCCGAATCCAGTCTTTCCACGGAAAAAAAGACTTCCATTTGTTCTTGGGTAGAGTTTAAAGAAGAACAGAGTATTGTCATCACGAAATGGTTTCATTTCAAGCCTTGACTTTGGGGGGTTTGTTCTGGTTTTGTACTTTCTCTCCTCCCTGTGGCTGCTGCACATGAAAGGCTGGGGTCAGGCCCGGCACGGGGGTGGGAAGCAGGGGCTGTGCGTTTTGCTTTCATTTCCCCGAGAACAGCAGGAAGCTCATTCCACCTGGAGATGTCTGGCTGTCTCCTTCCGGCCAGTCCCAGACTTTGCTGAGAATAATTCCTTCTTGAAAAAAACATAACAATTCCCATTAAATGTTTCAAATTGCCCACACCAAACTCAAAGCTTCGAGTGAGTGCTTTGAAGGCTTTTCACGGAACAAAAATAAAACCCTTCGCAGACCTTGGAGAGATGTGGCTGAAATAACTCCCGGTATGTGAAATGAGCCTGAGGTGTGTGAGTGGCAGAACAGCAGCCCTGGTGCCCGAGGAGGGGAAGGTTTGATGAACAAACAGAAGAAATGAGGATGGTGGCTGGAAGAGGCATTGCTCCCAGGGATTTCACAGATTTTTGTGATTTGATCCAACACTGGGTGATTATCTCCACTAATGAGGGAAGCAGATAATCCCAAACAATGACTAATCCCTCCAGCAACCTATCCCCCTCCGGCCTTCCATCAAGATGGCTGGGGAGAAGGGGACCAGCCCAGGCAGAAAGCCCCGCCAAGGTCCTTGAGGTCATTCTGAGCTCAGTCTGAACGCAGCCATACTCAAATTCAATTAATGCACTCAGTAAACATTTACTGAGCACCTACTATATGCCAGGCATCGTTCTAGGTGCTGGAGATAACAGCAGTCAACAAAATGACAACAATCCCTGGACATCTCGGCTGCGGCTGCGTGGTCCTACAAACCCAGAAGGAGCGTGTGACGGTTCTCTGGGGCCACCTTCTCCAACCGGACCAAGCACATAAATCACCTGGGGCCTTGTGAGGAGCAGCCTCTGATCAGAGTCTGAGGAGGGGCCTGGGGCTCTGCATTTCTGACAAACTCCCAGGCAGTGTCATGGCTGCTGGCCCAGCTGCCTGGGTTCCACCCCAGCTCCGTCACCCAGTAGGTCAGTGTGGGCAAGCTTTTTAAATGCATTTGCCTCCATTTTCTCATCCACAAAATAGAGCTTCAAATAGAGCCCACCTCACAGAAATGTAGTAGGGAGATACATTTTCTTAATTTTTTTTTTTTTTTTTTTTTGCCTAAGCCCACTTGCACTGGGTTTTCCATCCCTCACAGTGTCTGTGGATGCATCTTTATATCTTGCTCTTGCTCCGAATTTCCCCGTCTTTCCTGCCAAGCCACCACATACCCTTGGTTCAAAAGGCTCCTTTCAGACCTGAGAGGGTAGAAGGGTGCGCAGCTTTCTTCTCAAACGCTGCCACTTGGGGTGGCTGAGCAGGGAGACGGGAGTGAAGGGCTTCTCCATAGAACTGCGGCTGGGGAATCTTATCCTGCACAGCCTTTTAGCAGCCGGGGGACTGAGCGGACTGCGGTGCACTGCCACATCACCTGGGGACCACAGAGATTATCTGGAAAGATGGACTAGCCAAGAGTTACCCAGCACCCTGGATCTGCGGTCAGACTCCCCAGGTGCGACTCTTGGCTCCTCCGCTCAAGACCTCAGTGACCTTAGGCAGGGGCCTTAACCTCCCCACTCCTCTTCCTGTCCAGTAAAATGGGGGTCAAGGTGGTGCCGACTCCTAGACTGGGTTCTTCCTCCGTTTCTCTGCTTTCCTGTGATCCAATTCGGAAGCAGGCCCACAACGAACATGGCGGGGAGGCATCTGTCCCAGGCAGGTGGCATTTTACCTTGGGGCTTCAAACTCCCCAGTGGGTGACTTTGTGGTTTAGATGCCACTAGTGACAGTCACATTGATGGGTCACGGAGACTGACGCCAACCTGGGTTCCGGCAAGGGGTTCGAATGTCTTAATGACATTCCAAAGCTCTTCCAAAGCTGAAAGACTGAAAATGCACCTGACATTGTGACACCCACAGGGCAGAGCAGGGAACATGCCCAGTGAAGCCCGAACCCCTTCATCTGGGTGGTGACCAGCCTGAGCACTTGAGTGTGAGTCAGGCTCAGGCAGCCGCAGCTGCAACTCACAGCCTTCAGCAATCCCTGCACCCACCACACCTTCCTGGTGTAAGCAGAAGGCCTTGGTCTCAGGGAGAATCGCATCTACCACCTACGGGGTAGATAACTATAAAGCGACCAGGCAGTTTGCTTAAGCCTGCTGGGTCTCAGGTGTTTCATGTATAACATGAGAACATTGGAATCACGGTTTCTAAGGATGCTTGGCTCAATGCCAGGTGGGACGACAGTGACTCCAGCAGGACAAGAGTCTGCAGTGTCACTGTCGCGGGGTGGGGGGGCTCGCCCCAGGCCATCCCCACCCAGAACCTGTGTGGAGGCTTCCTCCTCCACAGCAACGCCATGCAACATATGGGACACACTTTTCAAATAATCACTGTTTATCTGATACTCAGTTTTAACTGAGTGTCTTCCACCTTCTCTGTCAACCCTGTCCCCTGACTCCATGCTCCACTTTGGTCTCCCACCCAAAGCCTGGCAGCCTCCCTGAAGTCTGCTCACCTTGCTGCCCCCCCAGCTCAGATGCCCCTCCTCAGCTGCGGGGAGAGGATGTTCCGTCTCCTGTCTGTACTATTATTAAGTACAAACTATGTTTATCTCCAGCTTCTTTTTTGATTTGCAAAAAGCTGTCTTGGAGTTTGTTGTTGTTAAGCACAGTGCCTGTTTTTTGCTTTTTTTCATTCCCACAATCACTTTCCTTCTCCAGAAAGCAATGTGCGTGTGAGGACTTTGGGAAAGGAAGAGCTCAAGGATGGATCCTTCGAGACGCTGTCTCTAAGCGCAGGGAGCCGAGGAGGCTGCCACTGCTGGGGCAGAGGGTGGGGAACGGAATCACTCTGGAACTCAAGGGTGTGGATGAGGTTTAACCGTTCTAAGGGCATCTTGTTTGGAGCCCAGCTGCATGCATTGATGAGGCCCATTTAAATATTTTAAATAATTAGTAAATTCCTTTTTGCAATAGGAAATGCTTGTAAGTTTTTTTTTTTTTTACTCAAATGGCACAAAATGGCATTGAGTGAAGCCTCATTCTTTCCCATCCCCAAGCTTTTTCTCTATTCCCTGAAGACCAACTTGATGACAGAGGCAAATTGTGCACCCTGGGACATATTTGTCCCTTTTGGTTGGGTGTGTTTCAGGCACAGGTGGTAGCTGTGCAATGTGCACGATTCAGCCTCCTGCTTCCCCCTCACTCTCCTATGCTGGAGAGCACTGTAAACCCACCCCATCTGCAGTTGCCTTTAGGTAGGTCACCACAGGCAGTGGGGGATGTAGTCTCAGCACCTGTGCCGGGGCTCACAGAAAGGACCTGGAACCAGACATCCATGAAACACCTGGAGAGCCCCTGGGAATGCCACCCTCCTCCCGGAACAGTTGGTCCAGACTGCTGATTAATGTTTACCAGAACAATTTAAAACTCAGCTTTGCATTAAAAAGAGAGCCCAATGCTATACCAGGGGCATAGCTTTGTGATTCCATCTGAGTTTTGTTGATGTGCTTAGAGCTGTTTGTACACACTTTTAATTAGTATATACACACCGACTTTTGTTTTGCTCCCTTTAATGTCACTGCTCATAAACAGTTCCCTGTACTAACATAAGATCATATCTTTTTGATTTGCAATGGAAAAACTGTGTCACTATTTTTTCCACCACTCAAGCATCTATGGACTTGATCTTTTTGCCAGAGTTCTCTGGCTGGCGTTTGAATAAAAAAAAGAATGTGAACTATGTCATCTGAAAACTGCTGATTAACTCTTAAAATGTCTCAGCTCTCATTTGCTCCACATGTAAAGATTAAAAGCAATAATAGTCATGTGTCTGCCTTCTTCTGCTTCAGAACACTCCACCCCCACCCCATCTTCTCCACACATGCCATTCCTTGCAGGCTTCTGGCAGTGGAAAGGATTAGTCAACTATGTCAAAGGCCAGGAGCCAAACATCACGCCCCGCGCTAGCCAGGAAAACCCTCTCCCCCCAAGCCATGCCCTCTCCCTGCCAGCCCCAACACCCCAGGCACCTGGTACGAAATCATTGAGCCGAGAGTGGGTGCTTCGGTGGCTAACTCTTCCCTTCACAGCATTCACGGAAATACTCATGGACCACACTGGAAAAGAGCATCCGGGGTTTCCCCTTGAAGGGTGATGAGCTGAGTCTCCTAAAGACAGGAATGCCACTGCAAATGTCATGGCAAAGATGAATTTTGAGCTTGGTGCAGACATCGGTAACCAGAGACGTGATATCACCACATGTACTGGTGTTGGAGAGCAGTCACCCAATCAGAAAACATGACAGTGGATGGGCTGGTGCTGGACCCTGGAGCCCACTTCAGGGTGGGGTGAGGCTGTTAACCTTCCAGATGCTGGGTGCCCTGGGGTCCTGGAGAAAGGCTAGGTCAGCCAACAATGGGGGCACAGCAGTGGGTACTGGGCCATAGTCTGGAAGGATGGCAGGGTCCTCATAACCAGCGCAGCTGTCACTGGGAGTACTGCCTAAACACTAGCCCCTGGAGTGAGGGAAGTACCGGGCTCCCATGGGTGGCCTCACCTTCTTTCCATGCACCTGCCCTGAGGCTGCCCTCAGCAATCCTTATATCCTGCAGAGAGACCTCATTCCACAACAGGTTAGTAAAAAAGGGGTAGAGTACTGTCCGGGGAGCCAGGAGAGACGTGGTCCAGCACAGGGCAGAAGCATAGCAATTCCTCAGGAGCTGTGCCCGTTTTGTTTGTTTGTTTGTTTTGTTTTGTCTTTTCCTGAAATGGAGTCTCGCTATGTTGCCCAGGCTGGAGTGCAGTGGTGCAATCTCAGCTCACTGCAATCTCCGCCTCCCAGGTTCAAGCGATTCTCCTGCCTCAGCCTCCTGAGTAGCTGGGATTATAGGCACCCGCCACCATGCCTGGCTAATTTTTATTTTTTGTATTTTTAATAGAGATGGGGTTTTGCCATGTTGGTCAAGCTGGTCTCGAACTACTGACCTCAGGTGGTCCACCCAGCTCGGTCTCCCAAAGTGCTGGGATTGCAGGTGTGAGCCACTGCGCCCAGCCAGGAGCCATGCCTGCTCTTTCCCAAACAGCTGCCCAGCCTACCCCTCCTCTCCTCCACACAGCCTCTCAACACCTTGCTGGAGGTCCTGGGCAGCTCAGCTCTGACACACGTGACTGTTTCGGTCATGGTTCACACTGGGCAGTCTGAACGTGAAATTAGGGTGATTAACAATCACGCCAGGTGCCACCTTAGCAAACCACGAACTTCTGTCTCCCTCGCTCTGACTTTTAAACCCTCCTTGGCACAAGAAAAGCCAGTGGTTTGCTAAATAGACAGCCTTTATTCCCTCCAAGCATTCTCCTTGGAGACAAGAACAAGTTTCTCCCTATGGGTCAATTCAGCTGCAGAGAAAACACTTGCTTTCTAGTCTTCCATGTATATAGTCAGAAGGAAGAAAGGAAATAAACACATAAATAAATGTACATTTTGTGGGCAGTCTTTTTGTGCCAGGAGCTCCATGTTCAATGTTATTTAACTTAAGCCACACAGGTCTGTAAGAAAGGTGGGGTTTCCCCCCGCCTTTTTTTTTTTTTTTTTTTTTTGAGACAGAGTCTCACTCTGTCATCCAGGCTGGAGTACGGTGGCTCCATCTTGGCTCACCGCAACCTCTGCTTCCCAGGTTCAAGCGATTATCCTGCCTCAGCCTCCCAAGTAGCTGGGATTACAGGCACCTGCCACCATGCCTGGCTAATTTTTGTATTTTTAGTAGAGACATGGTTTCACCATGTTGGCCAGGCTGGTCTCGAACTGCTGACCTCAGGTGATCTACCTGCCTCGACCTCCCAAAGTGCTGGGATTACAAGCATGAGCTACCATGCCCAGCGGTTTTCCCTGTTTTACAGATGAGGAAATTGAGACTCAGAGAGGTTCCCAACTGGTGGGTGGTAGGGTCAGGATTTTAACCAGCTAATCAGCTTGTCTGACATTATGTTCCAAGCTTTTCAGAGGACAAATCACCCATATCTCTAAACGGCAAGACACAAGGTATACTCAGAAGGCCATTTACCCTTAAAATGAGGACTCAACTTGAGGCTGGAGACATTTGGCCCCTTCCTTCACAGCATTTTCCTGTTTTACTTTGGACCTTTTTGACATTTTTCATCAGTGGGCTGCTGCTGACTGGTTTTGATAGGCACATTTTTATTTACATGCAAATTCTCAGCAAGCAGCTCACATGTAAATACTATACTAATTATTAAACTTGTATGGCTCATCAGAATGCTGCATCCTAATTGGCTGCAAGATTGTCGATAACCCACAATAGCCTGATTTGGAGCCTTACCAATTTTTGCATCTGCATAATAAAAGGGAACAGGAGGTTGAGAGTGTATACCTATTTTATATGTGTTTCTTCAAGGTCAAATAATCTTTTATTTCCTTCCCAATTTACATATTCATAAAGACCTTTGTACAATTAATGAGACGGAAGATTAAATGGTTGCAGATTAAGAACAAACCCTACCGTTCTAATTAGAGTAAAAGTTACTTAGTCAATCAGATTAGAATTCCAGATTCAAACCAGCAAACATTGAGGCATAATAACACCAGCACACACCGTCCCCCTGACTGAACTGGTAGCTGACACACAACCAGTGCAGCCGGGCAGGAAAGCCATGAGCTCTGGGGATTCTTTTTGCCTTTGCAAAGACCCTTCTAAGTGCCACCAATGGTGGAAAAATTGAGTAGGGGATGGAGTCTCATCACATCACAACAAGGCAACATTGTTTGGCCCCATTGGGGTTACAAGAAGAAAGAGTCTGCCCACATCAATTGGTTTGTGATTTTCCCCAGAGTCCTCTTTGGGGAACCTTAAGGAGTTTTGGCAAGCAGTGAGTGCTTATGGATGAGGTCTTGGGGCAGTGGGGCTGGGCACAGAGATTTAAGATTCAGTCCCTTCTGTAAGGGAGTTTGCAGTTTCCTTCGGGACATCAAGACCTGTACATCTGGAGATGATTTGGAACGAGGTCCTCACTTGGGTTCCACAGACTCCCGGAGCAGTGTTTCTTGTTATTGCTCTTGTTTTGTTTTGTTTTGTTTTGAGATGGCATCTCGCTCCATCGTGTAGGCTGGAGTGCAGTGGCACCATCTCAGCTCACTGCAACCTCTGCCTCTTGGGTGCAAGTGATTCTCCTGCCTCAGCTTCCCAAGTAGCTGGGATTACAGGAGCGCACCACCAGGCCTGGCTTTTTTTTTTTTTTTTTTTGTATTTTTTTTAGCAGAGATGGGTTTTTGCCATGTTGGCCAGGCTGGTCTTGAACCTCAGGTGATCCCCCCACCTCGGCCTCCCAAAGTGCCAGGATTACAGGTGTGAGCCACGGCGCCTGGCCACGGAGTAGTGTTTCTTGAGGTGCAGTTCTAGAACAAGCATCTAAACGACTTCAGGCACTGGCCAAAATGCAGATTCCATGTCACCCCGGACCAGCTGGTAAAGCTTGAACATCTGTATTTTTGACAAGCCCCTGATGATTCTGATGCACATTGACGTTTAGAAACCACTGGCTTGAAGGGTCCCTGAATGGACTTTAGTGAATCCACAGACCCCCTGACATTGCAGACATTTTATATTTTATGTACATTTTTCTAGAAAGAGGTCCATAGCTTCCATCAGGTTCTCAAAAAGTGTCCATGCTCCAGAAAACAGTTAATATCCCTAGAATAGCAGAAAGAGATGAGGAGAGGGGAATCCAGCAAACCAGCAGACACTGGCCACATATGACCCAGGACAAATCATGGAATCTGAAGTTTAGAGATATCCCCAGTGCAGTGAGGTGTTGGCAATTCTTTCCTTCAACCCCAGTGGTGCAGGCAACAGCACTACAGGAGCTCAGAGGAAAGAGCCAGGGTGAAGTGATGGCCTGGAGGAGAGCTCTTCCCAGCAGAGGAGGGCTCATCTGGTCCACAGAGGAAGGGCACTCCAGCTGTCGACTCCACCCGAGCACACGTGGGGTTTGCATAGCCAAGGCACTAGCCAGGCGGGGACACGCACACAGGGAGCACTGGGAGTGTGAGACTCCTCCTTTGTTAAACATGCCCTGTCTCTCCTTTGCCTCCATATTCCCAGGAAACTTAGAGCTTGGTCCCATTTGCACCTGGAGCAGATGGTGCACCTTCTCTGTCTTGAGTGCCGCCCTTCCCCGGGGAGGCAGGATCGCTAATGAGATCAAGTTTGCCTGTCGGGAGGGGCGATTATCCTGCGGCAATGGGTTATTACCTTTTACGAGTGACGCTCGGCCTGCCCCGCTGCCTGCGCACCTGGGGCGCACACACCTGGCGGGGACAGGGCAGCTGCTGAGAGCCACTCCCGCAGCTGGCGGCTCATTAGCAGACGCAGCCTCGCCGGCGGGCAGAGCCACGTGGGGGACAGCACTCGGGGCTGTCTGGGCCTCAGGACCAGATCGCAGGAGGAGAGGGGCAACCCCAACCGCCCTGCCTCCAACCCAGCTCAGCCCTGGAAGTGCAGTCGGGGATTCCCTACCATGCAGGGGTCCCGGGAGTCTTAGAGAGGCAGGATCCTCACTTTTTGTGGAAGGCTCTGAGGCCCTTGCCCTGCCTGGCCCTAAATGAAAAACCTTCCTCTGGGCCCGCGAGACAGTGAAGGGAGGCATCAAGTCTCCAAGCAGGTTTATCCTCCACTCTGACCTGCGGCTCCTCGTCCCTGAAGCTCAGGAGAAGCCTCTAAATTGCAGTCCATCTCCCCCAGAAATGGATTTTCCTGCCCCTCTCTGTACATCCCATCGCTCTGGGGTCGAGCTGGCATGCTTGCAGAGACAGAGGAAGCGGAGGCACGGCGGGGGGTGGGGGTTAGCGCGGTGCCTGGACACGCCCACTGCCCCGAGGAGGCCCCGCCCACAATCTCCGGGCCAGCCTGCAGGGAGGACCCGCAATCCTAGAGCCAGGTGCCACGCGCTCTCCCCATCACTCTTCCCCCACGTTAACCTCCATCCACCCGCTGTGCTGCACTCCCCAGCGCGGGGCCTGTGGAGGCTGCCAGCTTCCTGCGGCCCCCACACCTGTTTTTGCTGCAGCTGCGTGCAGGCCTCTGGGGGTCTGCCAGGGCTTTCGGGAGGTCCGCGTGGATGTCTCTATCCCAGCCCAGTGAAGGAAGCCTCCTCACGCTCTGCCTGAGCACCTGTCCTTTGGCTTTGATCTTCGTCCAGACCCAAAGCCCCACATATTGTCTTTCATATTATTCGGTGGGGGGAGAGGGGTGACTGTGGGAGGGGAGAGAGAACGGGGAGAACAGTTGTCTGCACCTGGGTCACGGTCTGCAGCATCAGATAAGGGGTAAAAGACACCCAGGTAATCCACACACCCCACCCAGCCTGGGGCCTAGGGGAGCAGAGGCAGGGAGGCCTAATGGACGGTGTCTCTGCTAGTCTCCTCTGGCTGCCCTAACAACATGCCACAACACACCACAACACACCACAACACACCACAGAGCCTGTCGCTTAAACAACAGAAGCCTGTTTTCTTAGATTCTGGCAGCTGGAAGTTTGAGATAGAGATGCTGGCAGGCTTGGTTTCTTCTGAGGCCCCTCTCTTTGCTCTGTAGACCGCCACCTTCTTCCTGTGTCCTCACATTATCCTTCCTTTGTGTCCAAATGTCCTCTTCTAAGCACACCAAGTCAGGCTGGATTCGTAACCCCCAATGACCTCATTTTAATTTAATTACCTATCTCCAAATATGGTGACATCTGGAAGTACAGGGAGTTATGACTTCAACAAGAATTTCGAAAGAGGACGCAGTTCAGCCCATAACAGCATCCCAGGGACCCCACAATTCCTCCAGGGCTTGCCAACCTCCAAGGCAGAACCTGAACCCCTTTCCTCGGGAGTTCCCCCGTCTAGGTGGCGAGGCAGCGGTGAAGGAGGCAATCACGTATCCAGGTGCAGGGAAAGCCTCTTGTTCTCGGAGCCAGGAGATCCTGGAAATAATTGTGAAAGGCCGTCTGATCCAGGTGCTGGTTCCAGTGGGGCATCAGGGAATCTTTCAAGTTAACCTGTTTTTTTGTTTTTTGAGACGGAGTCTTGCTCCGTCGCCCAGGCTGGAGGGCAATAGCGCGAACTCGGCTCACTGCAACCTCCGCCTCCCAGGTTCAAGTGATTCTTCTGCCTCTGCCTCCCAAGTAGCTGTGTGCACCACCACGCCCAGCTAATTCTTTCTTTGTATTTTTAGGAGAGATAGGGTTTCACTATGTGAGCCAGGCTGGTCTCGAATTCCTGACTTCAGGTGATCCACCCCCCTCGGCCTCCCAAAGTGCTGGGATTACAGGCGTGATTAACCTTCTTCGGTTGAGCATTTGAGGAGGCCTCCCCTAGAGAAGCACACACCCAACCTGATGCTATGAATCAGGTTTCCTTATCCCCACTTTACGGAATAGAAAAGTGAGGCATGGAGTCACCCAAGAATCAGAAGAGCCAAGATTTGAACCCAAATTGTCTAGTCCTGGAGCTCAGGCTTGGACTTGAAGAACTTGAAGAAAACATGAATTTAAAAAAATATATATCAAAGTGGAAAAAGCTTTTTAAAGCATAACACGCATCCAGAAGCATTCAAACCAGATACATTTAACATCATTCACAGAAACCCCTTCATGTCCTATAATAATAATAATAATGATCACCACCACCACTCAGACAAAAGACAAAAGAAGTGCCAGGGAAAACCACTTGTAATATACAACAATTTCCATTTTCTTTAATATACAACGAGCTCTTCTAATCAATAAGAAAAAGTACAACAACCCAAAGGAAAAATGGGGTGGGAGGCAGGGAGAAAAGCTGTGAGAAGACAGTTCACAGAAGAAATGGAATTGGCTGTGAATCATTTCTTTTTTTTTTTTTTTTTTGAGATTTGCCCTCCCATGTTAATTGTAGCACTATTCACAATAGCCAAGATTCGCAAGTAACCTAAGTGCCCGTCAACAGACGAATGGATAAAGAAATGTCATAGATATACACAATGGAATACTATTCAGCCATAAAGAAGAATGAGATTCTGTCATTTCCAACAACATGGATGGAACTGGAAGTCATTATGTGAAGTGAAATAAGCCAGGCACAGAAAGATAAACTTTGCTTGTTTTCACTTATTTGTGGAAGCCAAAAATTAAAACAACTGAATTCATGGAAATAGAGAGTAGACAGATGATTACCAGAAGCAGGGAAGGGTAGTGGGGAGTGGGGTGTAGGGGAGTGTACAAAAAACTAGTTACAAAGAATGAATAAGACCTAGTATTTGACAGCACAACAGGGTGACTACAATCAGTAATAATTTAATTGTACATTTTTAAATAACTAAAAAAGTATAATTGGAATGTTTGTAATGCAAAGGATAAATGTTTGAGGGGATGGATACCCCATTTACCATGACGCGATTATTACACATTGCATGCCTGTATCAAAGAATCTCATGTACCCCATAAATAGATACACCTACCATGTACCCACATAAATTAAGAATTAAATTTTAAAAAATGAAATAAAATATGTGGCCCCACCATTATACATGTCATTATGCATTTGTTCAAATCCTTAGAATCTACAACACCAAGAATGAACCCTATTATAAATCATAGACTCTGGGTGATAAGGATGTGTCAATGTAGGTTCATTGTGTGTAACCAATGTAACATTCTGACAAAGGACATTGACAATGGGAGAGGCTATGCATGTGTTACGGCAGGTGAGAAAGGGAAATCTCTGTTCCTTCCACTCAATTATGCTATGAATCTAAAACTGCTCTAAAAATAAAGTCTATTTTTAAAAAAGTAAAATACTTAAGAATGCCTTTAACAAATAATGTATAAGACTTCTATCATTGAAAATTTTAAATTTTTATGGGGGCATTTTAGAATATTTAATAAATAGAAATATGTACCCTGTTTTTGAACAGAAAATCTAACATTATTATTATGAGAAAACAATTTTTAAGCCACCCTAATAAAATTACATATATTCTATTACATATATACATATGTATGATGGTAGTGGTGGTAGAAAAGGGACTTCGGAGACTAGAGTATGTTTCAAAAATATATATGAAAAGATAACAAGAATAGCCAGAAAATTACTGGAAAAAAAGGAATAATGATTAAGGCCTGCTTTTATCAGCTATTGAAACTTACTATCCAATTACTACTGCAGCATAACAAGCCACTCCAGTTCTAACGGTATAAAATACCCATTTTGTTATGTCCATGAAATCTGTGGGTCAGGAATTCAGTCAGGGCACAGGGATGGCGGAGGGTTTCTGTGAAGCCTCAGTTGGGGTTGCCTCTCTGGGTGGGGAACAGAACAGGGGCAGCTTCACTCATGGGTCTGCCGCCGGAGCTGGGGCGACTTGTAGATGCAGCTCAGCTGTGGCACCTCCATGTGTTCTCCATGAAGCCCAGCTGGACTACTCCCTCCACTGTGAGAGTTATCTAGAGCGTCTGTGATGGTCCTGTAGGCTTCTGAGGCGATTGGGCGGCGTCAGTCTTCAGCTGCTAAGCCGAGAAGATCTGGGAAGGAGTCAGAGAACCTTGGGCCAGAGTTCCAGGGCCTCTGGAAATGGCTGCCAGGTGAGTTGAACAGTCCAATTTTCAGTGGGGTCCCGCACAGATGGGACGTGGCTTAGGAGGGATCCCGGGCTGTGGGCATTCCTTGGCCCAGTGGTCAGATTTCCGGCACTTGTAGCAAGCTCCGGATTTGAAATTGGTGAGATGTTCCTTGGGCTGGTGGGTCTGACGACCAGAGGTCGTAGGTGGATCTTTCTCACGGAGCAAAGAGCAGGAGGACAGGGGATTGATCTCCCAAGGGAGGTCCCCAGATCCGAGTCACGGCACCAAATTTCATGAGCGTCCGTGTGAAGAGACCACCAAACAGGCTTTGTGTGAGCAATAAAGCTTTTAATCACCTGGGTGCAGGCGGGCTGAGTCTGAAAAGAGAGTCAGCTTGGCTATGAATCATTTCTATGTGCAAAGTCACCCAAGGACACTCATAGTTAAAGAAATGCAAATCAAAATGCTGACTCTCCATTTTCACCTGTCAGAATGGCAACATGGAAGATACTCACAATTCTAGTACTGATGAAAGAATGGCAAAAGGGAATTTTTTCTATATTTTGGGAGAAAATATAAATTGATGGAACCTGTTTTAGGGCTATCTAGGTTCTGGCAAAATTGGCATCGCAAACACCATTCCACCTGGCAATGCGTTTACTAGGCGGTATCTGCCCCAGAAACAGATTCTCACAAGAATGCTCACGGCACCAGCCTTTGAGAGAGTAAAAATCTAGAAACAGCCTAAATGCCATGGATGGGGCAATGGCTGAATGAATTATGCCCCTTATCCCCTGGAAGGGAATTCCATACAGGTATAAAAAAGAATGAGGTTGGCCATGTGTGGTGGCTCATGCCTGTAATCCCAGCACTTTGGGAGGCCGAGGCGAGTGGATCATCTGAAGTCAGGAATTTGAAACCAGCCCAGCCAACATAGTGAAACCCCATCTCTACTAAAAATACAAAAAAAATTAGCTGGGCATGGTGGTGCATAACTGTAGTCCCAGCTACCTGGGAGGCAGAAGCAGGAGAATCACTTGAACCCAGGAGGCAGAGGTTACAGTGAGCCAAGATTGCACCATTGCACTCCAGCCTGGGCAACAGAGCGAGACTCCGTCTCAAAAACACAAAACAAAACAAAACAAAACAAAAAAAACAGAATGAGGTTGACACCTAAGTTCTGGAGTTGGCAAAAGGTGGGTGGATCTCAGATCTATTTATTAGGTGAAAGCATGAAGCGCTGAGCAGTGTGGTGCTGGGAGTGATCCCATCTGTGTGAGAACGTGAATAAAGGAAGGTACCCCCAGGGCGCGGCCATGGGCGTAAGAAGTTTGCCTTCTGTGGTCTCCATTCTGTATCGTAGGGTTCTCAGACTCTGGTGCCTCGGGGTCCCCTGGAGATCTTGTTCAAACACAGTCTGCTGGGCCCACCCCCAGGGTGTCTGATTCAGCAGGTCTGGCGGTGAGTGGTGACGTGGGGAGGAGGCAGAATATGCATTTCCAGCAAGTTCCCAGGCAAGGCTGCAGCCGCTGCTGCTGCTCCAGGAGCCCTACTTTGAGAAGCCCTACTGTAGTGTTCGAATCTGGGCACCATGTGCAAGTATCGGTTTTATAGTATTTTTAAAATAATTTATGAAAATGATCCCTGGGCCAGACTCTTCTCCACCCACGCCAGTGGTTTGTTGTCTTCACCTTGTCGGTCGGGAAACCACTCCCTGTGTCTAAGCCCCGTCTCTCTGGCTTCGTTCCAACCACCCCCTCTCCCCAGTGAGGTCAGCTACTCACAGGAAGGACAAGCCACGCTTGGAACAAAGCTCCCACCCACTGGAAGACAATGACCAGACCCCGCCCCTTGAGCCTCCTGTCTAAGAGCAGAGCTCCAAACCCTGATCTTCGGCACAGAGCAGCCCTTTCCTTGTTGCATAATCACAAGCCTCAGCCTCAGCTTCCTGCTCCTTCCCCCTAAGCTAGAGGATGTGCAAAAGGAACGCTGACACCTGTGTCTGTGGAAAGGTTATGACTTCCCTGTGACAAGCCAGAAAGCTTAGAGCCCGACTCGCAGAAGCCTGTGCACCCAGAGACTTGCCATTATACAGCCAAGAACGAAACTGCGCATTGGGAGGAGAGGACGAAGGAGTCCTCCTTCAGAAGGCCGGTTCTGTCTCATGAACCCCATTTGAACCTCTTGGCTGTGAGGGTGAAGGAAGGGTCTTGGGACAACCTCCAGGTCACCCCAGGAGGAGGCCCCAGCAGTGGGGCTCTGATCACTGTGGCAACCCAAATTCCATGCTCAGAGCTTCTAGACACTCTCTGCCCTCCTTGCCCCTAAGTGGAATTGAGTCATGCCCACGGTCCTCTCCCATCCAGCACCCCTGTGAAGCTGGTGGCCACCATGCAGAGCCCAGAGAGGGACATCTCACCCTCGGTGTCCTGAAAATCATGTAGTCACACAGTGCCTTGGAGCACATACCTGCTGAGTGGAGTGGCAGTGTCCCTTGGCCACCCTGTCTCTTTTCATGCACCTCACAGAGGGGTTGCTCCCAGCCCCTCCCGATCTGCCTCCAGCGACCCGCCTCCCCCTTTCCTCCTCCTCTCTCCTCCTGCCCAGGGAAGCAGTGACCCAGCTCCCCTCTGTCCATCCTTCACATGCTCCCTCCATTTCTGCTTTCAAAGGAGGGAGAAAACGTTTTGATTATGAAGCATTTCCAGGGCTGTTTCGGTTTACCATTGCTAGGTCTTTTGTTTGCCTTTCCCCCCAGCCTCCGCCTGGGTCGAGGCAACATTATTATCTCCCCTGTACAGGTGAAGAAATGCGAATTGAGAAAGGCCACGAGACGGCCAAGGTCAGACACCCACGCGGCCTGGAGCAGGGCAGAGGCCCCGCCACCTAATCGCAGGGCCCGGCAGTGTGCGGGACACAGATATTGGCCCCTCGTTCCAGAGCCAGTGACTGCTGGGGGGAGACACGAGCGCCCCGTGGTAGCCACAGAATTGAAGAGGGTGTGAGTGCAAATCCTACCTGGTCAGAGAGGCAAATCCTACCTAGGTCTGAATTGAGGGATGATGAGGAAGAAGGGAGGTGGGCAATGGGCGAGTCAGGGCTTCATCCTCTGTACTTCTACCAGCCTTTTAACCCTTCAGTTGTTCTCACAATCATATCCTCACTTGATTCTTAGAAGCACCAGGGGTAGTCGGGAATGTCAGGGAAACCATGGCTCTTGGGCACAGAGACGCATCCCAGGTCACACTGCTTGGCTGTGATGACTTCAGTGAGCTCTTTCTAGCCAGGGGATATGTTACAGGCTTGGTGGGTCCAGCATCGAGAAGCAGGAGGCCCTGTTCTGCCCAGTGGCCATCTGGGAGTGGGGTCACTGTGACCCTGCTGTGTGTGGCGAAGGCGGCCAGGAGCGTTGAGTGCATTGCAACTAGCCAGGAGCCCATTCCGCTCCTGACCCGCCTCCACCTCCCGCCTCACCACCTGGTTTTTGTTCCAGGCAACCCCGTTTCTCAGCTTTCCCCCAAGCTGAGACCTGGAGGGGATCCAGTTTGACCAGTGAGTTGCACGTGGCAGGGTGCCGGGACGCCTGGGGAAGTGTGGTGTTCCAGACACAGCCGCCGCCCTGTCTCCTCGCTGCTTCCTGCCTGAATGCAGAAGCGGAGTCCGGCCGGGGGTGGCCATCTGGTGACTCTGAGGACAGAGTCTACGCTTGGGATGGCAGAGCCGGATGCTCAGAGGAGCCTGGATCCCCAGCACTTCCTCATGGGGCTCCACCAGCCCTGCCTGCTTCTGTACTTGCTCTGTAAGAAAACGAAACTCCTATCAGGTTCAGTGGCTGTGGTTGGCTGTGGTCAGGGGCAGCCAAACAGAAGTTGAAGTCTCAAAGGTCATGAAGCCCATCAGAAAAGAGGAGCCCCCCGGTGCCTGCAGCTTCTCGGTCTCAGATCCAGCTCCTGGGACCTCAGGGCCTGCCCTTTCCCCTACCTTGCACCTCAAAGCCTGTCTGGGACCCACAGCCCCCTCCTCCCTGCAGCTGCTGGGAGCTGCGAGTGGCACTCACGCACTCTGGGCCTGGTCTTTTGGCCACGACACTTGCCACCTCTGCTGGGCAGTCTCAGTAAGTATTACTCCTTCCACGCAGCCCAACTGTAGGTGGCCAGAGGACAGTCAAGCAGTTCCTTCTGTCTGTCCTACCATCCACAGCGGCCAGTCTTGCCCAGATCTAGGTGGTCTCAGGACTGTGCTGAGGGGTCCAGGGAGGCTGCTGTTTTCCCCAAGTTACGCACGAAGCAACCATAGGTGAAGGGGCTTGCTGGGGGCCTGTGGCTGGTGAGTGGTAGAGATGGAACCAGAAACTCATTCAGATGTCCCTGTTCTGTGGCTCTCAAAGGGAAGATCCCTGAGCACACATCAGAATCACCCGGGACATTGCTCACGATGCACACTCCCCAGCCCCACTCCAGGCCAACCAAACGGGGATCTCTGGGGAAGACTCCCAGGCATCTGCATGGCTGGGCACCCCCCTCACAGCCCAGGCAGGTTCTGGCACACACCAAAGACCAAGCACCTCTCCTGAGCTGAGCTGTCTCCCCAGGCATGAGGGTCAGACTTGCAAGGTGTCAAGTGCAAGCCTCCATCTCATGGTTCATGGTTCCAGGTGATGACCCTGAGCCCAGCACCCCAGAACACAGAAGCACTTTCAGCCTGCAAAACAGCCGAAAATCCCGATGCCCAGGCTAAAACCCAGACCAGTGAAATCTGAATCTGTAGGGGTGAGACCCAGGTGTAGGCACTTTTAAAAGTTCCCCTAGTGATTCCAAGGCCAGAGCTGCCTGTCCCCAGGCTGTGTAGGGGAGAAAGATGCTTCTTCCTGGGGGAAGGTGGTGGGGTGAGGCTATTAAACACACAACTAGGCCCCACCCCAGAGTTTCCCATCCAGCAGGTCTTGGGAGGGCCCAAGAATTTGCACTTCTAACAAGTTCCCAGGTGGTGCTGGTGCTGCCGGACTGGGAGCCACCCTCTCAGAACCCCTGGAGAAGGAAGCAGGAGTGGAAGAAGAACTGAGGGTGGTTACATGTGGTCCTTGTTAAGGGGCAGATGACTTGCTCCACTGAGCAGGGCCTGTCCTGTTTTCTTAGGTGCTGTGGATTCTCCAGATGCACCTCTTCTAACATCATTGCAGCCACATAGATAAAGAATCGTGACCTTCCATCCAGGGCCCCTGGGATGGCAGGGCAGAGTGTGTGCTGCACAAATCCAGAAGCCACCATTCACCTCCCCTGGACCGTGGCCCTCCCTGGCATTGCCAAGCCTAACACATTTCCCACTGAAAGCACAGCGTGTGGCCATGGAAAGTTTCCTGTGGCACCCCAGAAATTCTGCGCCCACGTTTGCTTTCATTTGTCTCCTTTCTGCCCCTCCTTATTTCTGTTGGAGCTCCATCCCCCTGGAGGGTTTGGGATGGGATGGATCTGGCTGGCCTGGTACGGGGGCCTCTGCCCTACACAGGACCCACCAGAAGCGAGCCTCCATCCTGGAACCAGGCGCTCGGCCTGGCTGACCCAGCTGATCCGGGCATGGGCAGCTCAGCCAGGTCAGGAGCATATGGCCTCCCTCCTTTGCCACTTCGTGCTGCTGATTAGGCCTCCTCCACAAGGAGATAAACCTGCTGGAGGAATTTGTTTTCTCTGGCAGCCCACACTCTGTCCAACAGAACTGCAGGCTGACTCACCGGCGCTGGTTTCCTCCAAGCCCCCGCCCATCCACGGCCTGTTCGGGCTTCTCCCTTTCAGGAGGCACTTCCTGGCTTGACCTACGTGTCCTGGGTGTTTCTGTCTTGTGATTCGGGCCCAGCTGCCACCACATTCCTTCCGTGACACTTGGCTGGTGTGGGTGGGCAGCCACGAGCGGGCTGGGGAATCTTATCAGAGGGTGTTCCGTTTGGTGCCTGAGCACAGAGAGAACCCGCTAGCCCAGGAGCCCAGCTGGCAGGAGCGGAGGGCCCCACGCTGCCCCCCAGCTCACTTCTATGCAGGGAGCGAGGGCAGGTGGGCAGGGCCCCCAGGGGAGAACACACCCAACCCACCAGTGGGGAGTGAGGCCTTGCCAGGTATGAAGTCGCTGGGGAAAGAATGTCCAGACCAGCTGGTGCCTCCCTCATTTCTATCTCCAGACCAGCCCTCTCCCCTGAAATCTAGGGTCATAAATCCAACTGCCTCCCTGACAAGCCTGCCCTCCTGATTTCTACCCCCAAAAGCTATGTACGCCTCCCACCATCTCAGCAACTCCATCGTTTCTTAGCTCAAGCCAGAAATCATGATGCTATCCTTGACTCCAAGCCTTTGGCACATTCTACTTGCCTTTTTTTTTTTTTTTTGGTACACATGAGTTTGACTGGATGACTGACTGTGAAATGTCACCAGTAACTCTCCACAGGGCTAGATGGGCACTGTGAGACTTTTTACTTTTACTTTGCACTTAGGCTTACTTCCCTGGGCGGAGAGCATCATCCTCCAACCTCTCCCACCAAAGTGAGGTCCCATGAGGTCACTGATGGTCCTGAGTTGGGACCGAAGGCTGGCAACATTCTCCAAGCCCTGCACTTGGGACAAAGCCTGGAAAAGCCCCTGGCTGGGCTAGCTCACAGGCTTCCTGAGAACTGCTACTCAGGGAGCTGTGCTCTAGCTGGGAGGACCACCTTCTTGCAGGTCATGCCCCACATTTTGCTTGGTCCTTGGATGAGAGGAGGGAGAAACAGAGGGGACGAGGCATGGACCAGATCCCTTGGCAGTAGCTAAACCTTGGGAGCTGCCACCAGCTGCAATTACTTGCTTCTGTCTTTAATTTCATGTTGAGAAGCCACGGGTGATGGAAAAAGAAATTGGTCCCCATGGGCAGAACGCTTTTTCGATATGCATTTATTAGCAAAGCTTCTGAAAGTGTCGTAAGCTGAACGCGAGGCAGCTGCCTCTAGAAGTGAGATTCACATACAGGGTGGAAATGGTAGATGGGAGATCTGGAGGAGAGACACTTTGGAAAAAAAAAAAACTTCTGTTTGCAAGGGACAGTTATTTTAAAGTTCAGAACATTTTTGCAACTATCTCCCTCCCCCCAGCAACCTCCTGGCTTGTCCCTTATTTCAAATCTATTGTTGCTCTCTAAGGGCCCATCCAAGCAGATGTTCTTCTTCGAATTGGTGAACCAAGGAATTTTAGTACAGATGCACCTTGTTTCACATAATTGATATGTGTCTGAAAAATTATGTGCGAATTAGCTTTGTTATAAATTAAATGCTGTTTTAAATGCAACAAGATGGTTTGCATTTTAAGATAATTTGATGGCAAATTCATTATTTTCAAAGGCTCTTATAGCCAATTATACTCAGTTCATGGCTCCTTCCCCAAGCAGCCTCAGAAACGTGGCTGGGATGGATTATGATTCATATCATCACAGACATCCACAAATAGAGAGAAACTCAGATATTTTCACCGTGGTTTCCAAATGCTTTCTCTCTCTTTTTCGGCCATGGAACTAATGTTTCAAATGAAATCTGGCTCAGAGCTGAGTGAATGAGACAGGGGAGAGGGGGGCCTCTCCTGCTGAATTAGTGTGGAGAACCCAAATCCCCACCTGCCTGACACCCATGTAGCTCCCTATGCTCCCTCATGAAGTCCCCAGCACCCCTTGGAATGCCCAGTTTGAAAAGCATTGCTCTCAAAGTGTCATAAGCATTCTCTCTTATCTGCAGTTCTACCTCTAAGATTCTAGATCCTCCCACTGGAGCACAAATGTTCATCACAGCTTCATTTCTGACAGCAAGTATTATAGAAGAAAACAGTTTAGCTCCTGCCACTGCGTTGTCAATGGAGAATACACGGAGAGCCTGGACTTCATAATAATGAGGCATCCCTCCCTGTCTCCCACAGGGGTAGAATCAGTGGAGCCTAGTGGGGAGCTAGAATTGCCACTCTGGGCTAGTAGGAACAAGGATCTCCCCCTCCACCCCAACCTCAGGCATTAATAAAGGACGAGTAGAGAACATGAACTTCTACTTCCACCTGGCAGTAACAAGACAGCATAGTGTCCCTGCTTTGGTGCTGGAGCAATCTCAGAAGAAACCAACTGGAACAGAAGGTTTAAATAGAATCCAGAATTTCACAACATAATACCCCAAATGTCCAGGTTTCAGTCAAAAATCACTTGTCTTATTGAGAACCAGGAAAACCTCGATTTGAATGAAAAAGACAATCAATATATACTAATACTGAGATGATGAAATGTTAGAATTATTTGACAAAGATTTAAAGCAAATATAATAAATATGCTTCAACAAGCAATTACAAACACACCTGGAACAAGTGAAAAATAGAAAATCTAGGCAAAGAAATAGAAGATATAAAGAAGAACCAAATGAGAAATTTAAAACTGAAAAATACAGTAACTAAAATTAAAAACTCAGTGATGAGCTTAACAGTAGAATGGACAGAGAAAAGTATCCACAAACTTGAAGACAGAACAACAGATATTACCCAGTTTGAACAAAGAGAACATAGAAGAGTAAGAAGAAGGAGGAGAAGGAGAAGAGTAGTAGTAGAAGAACAAGAGAGTTTCTGGGATATGTGGGATGATTAAAAAATTCTAACACTTATTGTCATCAGAGTTCCAGAAGAAGAGGAGAATGAGGGCTGAAAAAGTACTCAAAGGAATAATGGCTAAAAACTTCCTAAATTTGTCAAAAGACATAAATTTACTGATTCAAGAAACTGAGTGATCCTCAAAGAAAATAAATTCAAAGAAATTTATCCCAAGAAACATCATGATAAAACTTAATGTGAAACTTTCACATTATAGTGAAAACCAAAGACAAATGAAAAATATTGAAAGCAGAAAGAGAGAAATGACACCTTCCCTAGAGGAGAAACAATTCAAATGACACTGGATTTCTCATTAAAAACCAAGGAAGCCAAAGAGAAATGTCACTGCATTTCCTAAGAGCTGAAAGAAAAGAAATCTTAGGCTGGGTATGGTGACTCATCCCTGTAATCTCAGCACTTTGGGAGGCTGAGGTGGGTGGATCACTTGAGGTCAGGAGTTCGAGGCCAGTGTGACCAACATGGTGCAACCCCATCTCTACTAAAAATACAAAAATTAGCCAGGCGTGGTGATGGGCGCTGGTAATTTCAGCTACTCAGGAGGCTGAGGCAGGAGAATCGCTTGAAACCGGGAGGCAGAGGTTGCAGTGAGCCGAGATCATGCCACTGCACTCCAGCCTGGATGACAGAGTGAGACTCTGTCTCAAAAAAGAAAAGAAAAGAAAAGAAAAGAAATCTCAGCCCAGAATTCTATATGCCATGAAAATATCCTTCAGGAATGAAAGAGGAAATGAAGACATCACAGATGAAGGGAAACTAAGATAATTTGTCACCAGAGACCTAAAAGAATGGAAGTTCTCTAAACAGAAAGGCATGATAAAAGAAGAGGCATCTTGGAGCATTAGGAACATGAAGGAACAATGGAAAGGGCAAAAATATAGACAAATACATTTTCCTTCTCCTCTGGAGATTTCTGAATTGTTTCATGATTGAAGCAAAAATTATAGCACTGTTTGATGAGTTTCTAAATGTATATAGAGGAAATATTTAAGACATATTATAAATAAGAAAGGGTAGAGGAATATAAAGGGAGGTGTGGTTCTACACTTCACTTGCACTGGTAAAATGTCAACACCAGTAGACTGTGATAAGTTATATAGATATAATGGGCCGGATGTGGTGGCTTATGCCTGTAATCCCAGCACTTTGGGAGGCCGAGGCAGTTGGATCACTTGAGGTCAGGAGTTTGAGACCAGCCTGGCCAACATGGTGAAACCCCGTCTCTACTAAAAATACAAAAATTCGCTGGGCGTGGTGGCGGGGGGGGGGCCTGTAATTGCAGCTACTTGGGAGGCTGAGGCAGGAGAATTGCTTGAACCCAGGAGGTGGAAGTTGCAGTGAGCTGAGATCTCACCACTGCACTCCAGTCTGGGCAACAAAGTGAGACTCTGTCTGAAAAAAAAAAAAAAAAGAAAGTTATATGGATGTAATGTAATACCTAGAGCAACCAGTTAAAATGCCACACAAAGAGAGACACTCCAAAACACTATCAATAAATCAAAACGGAGTCCAAAAAAAAGTCCCAGTAACCACAGGAATACAGGAAAAAGGAAATAGAGAAATGAAAAACAGAGAGAGCAAACAGAAACCAAAAAATAAAATGGCAGACTTAAGTCCTAATAGGTCAATAATTACATTAATGTAAAAGTTCTAAATACATAATTTATTTTATTTTATTATTTTTTTACCTTTATTTTAAGTTCAGGGGTACATGCCCAGTTTGTTAATAGGTAAATTGTGTGTCACAGAGGTTTGGAGTACAGATTATTTTTTCACCCGGGTAATAAGCATAGTATCAGCTTTTTGATCCTCCTCCTCCTACCCTTCACCCTGAAGTAGGCCCTGGTGTCTGTTGTTCTCTTCTTTGTGTCCGTGTGTCCTCAATGTTTAGCTCCTAACTGTAAGTGAGAATGCGCAGTATTTGGTTTTCTGTTCCTGTGTTAGTTCACTTAGGATAATGGACTCCAGCTCCATCCATGTTGCTGCAAAGGACATAATCTTGTTTTTTTATGGCTGCATAGTATTCCCTGGAGTATATGTACCACATTTTCTTTATCCAGTCTACCGTGGATGGGCATTTAGGTTGATTCCATGTCTTTACTATTGGAATAGTGCTGCAATGAACATATGCATGCATGTGTCTTCATGGTAGAACGATTTATTTTCCTTTGGGTGTATACCCAATAATGGGATTGCTGGGTCTAATGGTAATTCTGCTTTTAATTCTTTGAGGAATCACCACACTGCTTTCCACAATGGCTGAACTAATTTGCATTCCCAGCAGCAGTGTATAAGTGTTCCCTTTTATCTGCAACCTTACCAACATCTGTTATTTTTTTGACTTTTAAACTTTTCAATTCTAGCATATATATATGCTATGTTTTGCCATGATATATATATATAATGATCTAGTTTCATTAAAAGAAGAAAACTGTAAATATATATATATATATATAGTTTTGAAAACTTAAGTAAATGGTGAATTTTGAAGTCAAGTTTCTCACTATTGGAATAGGAAGTTAGAGACAAGCAAGAGGAGAAGGCTATAATGGGGTGGGGTGATTTATTAGAGCTGGAGATATGGATATAAACTTATGTCTAGCCTAATATAGATACAGATGGATACATATTGAAATATTTATAGATATGTGTATATACACAGGTTAGTACACACACATAGAGTTTTCGGCTCTCTCTGCTGAGACAGCCAAGGAGCAATGTCACCCCAGGAGCACACCTGGTGCCCAGATCTTGATTTCTAACATCATTCTTCAACAAAAGAAATCAGAGTTCTCTGGGGAAATGGCTGGCACTACATCTGGGGCAGAGACTCTCTGAGATGATCCTGGATCATCTTTTAACGTCAGAAAGCAAGAAAGTCCTCAAAACTAAGCCAAAATCCACAAAACATGATGATGGGAGTCTATCAAAGGAACACAGAAGCCAACCCAAAGAGCTCCCAGAGACTAAGACTGGGACAATTTAAACAACAAATAAAGTAGTGTTAGATCATAACCTACAATAAATATCTGAGTCCATATTGTCATAAACAAATTATTCAATACATAGATACATGGAAAAAATAGAGAAATATTCTCCCTTCAAGGAGATAGCACATAACTCCTCATTCCTTAAGTATGGACTGTGCCTAATGAATTTCTTTCCAAAAAGTACAGTAAGAAGGCAGGGGATGGGGAGTTGGAGGTAGGGGTAAGGTGAAGAGTAAATTTTTGGTAGAGAAAACTGACAAACACTCTCGCATCCAGATGACCAAGGTTAACATTACCAGTGACAAATCATGCTGATGGTATATGTCGTTAATATGACGTGATAAGAAGGGCACTTTCTGTTTGTGGTCTTCCTCCCCAAAACCCATAACCCCATTCTAATTATGAGAAAAAACATCAGACAAATCCCAATCAAGGGACATTCTATAAAATATCTTGCCAGTACTCCTCCAAGGGTCATCAAAAACAAGAAAGGTCTAAGAAACTGTCCCATCCAAGAGAATCCTAAGGAGACAATGATGACTAAATGTAATGTAGTAACCTGAATGGAATCTTGGGCAGAAGAAGGACATTAGGTGAAAACTAAGGAAATCTGAATAAAGTATAGACCTTAGTTATTAATAATGGATCAATATGGGCACATTACTTGTGACAAGTGTATCATACGAATGTAAGGTGTTCATGAGGAAAACTGGGCATGAGACATAGGGAAACTCTCTTCACAACTTTTCCATAACTCTAAGTCTATCCTAAAATAAAAAAGTTTACTTAAAAAAGAAAAGGAGGCAGGAGTGGCTATATAAATATTAGATGAAGAACACTTCAGAACAAAGAAAATTACCAGAGGCAGACAGAAGCATTACATAATGACAAAATAATCACTCAACCAAGAAGATTTAACAATCAGAAACATGTATGTACCTAACAACAGAGCTGCAAAAAATATGAAGTAAAAACTCATAGAACTGAATGGAGAAATAGACTAATCCATAATTATAGTTGGGGACTTGAATATTCCTTTCTCAACAATTTATAGAACAACTAGACAGAAACTCAGCAAGGACAAAAAGGGCAACAACATCAACCAACAGGAGCTCATTGACATTTATGAAGCATTTGATTCCACAGTAACAGAACACACATTCTTTATAATAGCCTATGAAACATATATCAAGATAGACTATATCCTGGGCCATAAAATAAATCTTAACAAAAAAGTTTAAAAAAACTGAATTCATGTAGAGTGTGTACTCTGACCAGAGCAAAATCAAACTAGTAATCAATAACAGAAAGATACAGAAGAACCTCCAAATGTTTGAAAATATAACACACATACACTTCTAAATAATCCATGAATCAAAGAGGGAGTCCCAAGGAAAATAAAAAATATATTGAAGTAAATTAAAATGAAAATATGTCAAAATTTGTGGGATATAGCTAGAGCATATGGAAAGAACATATAATTAAACCCAAAGCAAGTGGAAGAAAGGGAATAACTAAGGTAAGAGCATAAACCAGTGGCGTTAAAAACAGGAAAACAAAAAAGAAAATTCTATGAAATGTAAAGATCAATAAGATTGACAAATTTTTTGCCAGACTGACAAAGAAAAAAGAGAGAAGACAAACTAACATTATCAAGAACAAAACAGAAAATATCACTACAGACCCTACAGCTATCAAAAGGGTAATAAAGGAATACCATGAAGAGCTCTACAGACATAAATTTGACAACTTGAATGAAATGGACCAATTTCTTGAAAAGCATAAATTACTACAACTCACCTGCTGTGAAATAGATAATTTTAATAGCCCTGTAACTACAAAGAAAAACACATTTATAATTTAAAAATTCTCCAAAAAGAAATCTCCAGGCCTAGATGATTTCAATACTAAATTGTATTTAAAGAAGAATTAACATCAATTCTAGACAGTCTCTTCCAGGAAATAGAAAAGGAGGCAATAGCTCCCAATTCATTTTATAAAGCTAGTCTCATTCCGACCGTGAAAGCAGACAAAGATAGTTTGTAAAAACTAAAACTACAGAACAATATCACATATGAGTATAGATGCAAAAATTCTTAACAGAAAAATGAGCACACAGAGTTCAGCAATATAGAAAAAATTAATTATACATCAAAACTGGACAGGATTTACTCCAGCTATGCAACAATGGTTTGTCATTTAAATATCAATCAATATAATCTACCATATCATCAGGCTAAAGAATAATAATTACATTATAGCATAAATGGACTCAGAAAAAAAAATTGACAAAATACAACACCAATTTATGATAAAAACTCTCAGCAAATTTAGAATAAATGGAAACTTCTTCAGCTTGATAAAAGGCATCTACAGAAAACCTACAGCTAACATTACATTTAATCACAAAAGACTGAATGATTTTCCTTTAAAACTGGGGACAAAGCAAGGATGTCCACTATCATCAGTCTTATTTAGCATAGTATTGGCAGTTCTAGCCACTGCAATAAGACAAGAAAAGGAAATAAAAGCCATACATATTGGAGAGGAAAAAAACAAAAGTGTTCCTATTTGCAAATGACATCACTTTCTACATAGAAAATCCTAAGGAATCTGTGCAAAACAAAAAACTTACTAGAACTAAAAAGTGCATTCAACAAGGTTGCAGGACATGGTTGCAGGATCTAAGATAACTATACAAAAATCAATCATACTTCTATGTACTAACAATGATCGGGAGACATTAGCATACAATTTATAATTGTTTTTTAAAAAGCAAAATACATGCAAATTTAACAAGACATAAGAACCATATGCTAAAAATTACAAAACTGTTGAAAGAAATCAAAGATCTAACAAATGAAGAGATGGACTCTGTTTGTAGATTGGAAGACTCAACATAGTAGAGATATCAATTATCTCCAATTTTATATACAAGTTTAACACAATTTCTATCAAAAGTCCACCAAAAGTTTTTTGAAGATGTTGACAAAATTATCCTAAAATTTATATAAAAACACAAATTACTAAAATAGCTAAAAAAATTCAAAAAAGAAGAGCAAAGTGAAATTAGTCCACCAATTTCAAGACATATTATCTAGCTCTAGTAATCAAGACTGCAGTACTGGCAGAGGGATCAACACACAGATCAATAGAAAGAATGGAGAATCCAGAAATAGACCCACAGAAAAATGACCAACTGATTTTTGAGAAAGGTGCACAATCAATTCAATGGGTTAAGTACAGCTTTTTCAATGAATGGTGCTATAACAATTGGACATCTATAGGCAAAAAGTGAACTTCAACCTCAGCCTCACACCTAATTCAAAATGGAACATGGACTTCAATGTAAAATATAAAACTATAAATCTTTTAGAAAAAAATTGGAGGAAATCTCTGGGCTTTATGGTTAAGCCAAGAATTCCTAAACTTGACACCAATGGCACAATCCATAATGAAAAAAACTGATAGATAGGACTTCATCAAAGTTTCAAATTTTGTTCTAGAAAAGACCCTGTTAAAGGGATGGAAAGACAAGCCACAGACTATGAGAAAATATTTGCAAACCACATACCTGACAAAGGACTGGTATCTAGAATATATAAAGAAATCTCAAAACTTAATAGGAAAAAAAAACAAAAACAAACCCAAAAAAGCCAATTAGAAAATGGCATAAACAGACACTTCACCAAAGATGTCCAGCATCATTAGGCATTAGGGAAAAACAAATTAAAACACAATGAAATATCAGTATGTATCCATCAGAATGGCTGAAATACAAAATAGGGACAACACCAAATGTTAGTGGAGAAACTGGATCACTCATAGATTGCTGGTGGGAATGTAAAATGGCTCAGCTGCTCTGCGGTGCAGTTTGGTAGCTTCTTAGGAAACTAACATGCAACTGCCATATGGCCCAGCATTTGTACTCCTGGACATTTATCCTAGTGAAATGAAATTTATATTCCCATAAAAATCTGTACACAAATGTTTATAGCAGCTTTATAGGTAATATCCCCAAACTGTAAACAATTCAGATGTCCTTCAAGAGTGAATGATTAAACAAACTGTGGTACATCCCTTCTGAGGAATACTACTCAGTAGTAAAGAGGAACAAACTCTGATATGTGCAACAACCTGGATGAATCTGCAGGGAATTATGCTAAGTGATAAAAACCAATTCTTTAAGGTTACATTCTATATGTTTCCATTTACATAACATTCTTGAAATGACAACATTATAGAAATAGAGAACAGATTAGTGATTGCCCAGAGTAAAAGACCAGGTGCAGGGAATGGGAGTGAGGATGTGAGGGACATGGGTGTGGCTAAAAAAGGCAACAGGTGCTCATGCCTGTTATCGCAGTGCTTTGGGAGGCCAAGGTGGGAGGATCATCTGAGGCCACCTAGGAGTTTGAGACCAGCCTGGGCATAGCAAGACCCTGTCTCTAAAAAAATAAAATAAAATAAATAATGAAAAAGGCAACAGAAAGGATTCTTATAGGGATGGATCACTGTATCACTGTATCCTGGTTATGATACTGTACTATAGTTTTGATGGTTTTACCATTGGGGGAAACTGGGTAAAGGGTACATGGCATTTCTCTGTATTATTTCTTACAACTGCATGTGAATCTACAATTATCACAAAGTCAAATATGTAATTTAATAACAAGTGTCTTTAAGAAAAACACTCTAAATGTCTGTAGTTAGAAGCCCAACAAAATAAACTATGGGTCATTCATACTCTGCAAGACAAGCAAATGTGGCAAAGAACAAGAGAAGCCAACCAGAAGGGCGTGGAATCAGAGTTGAGTAAAAACAGCAAGACATAGGAGAGTATGTAGATGTCATTCTTTGTCCACAAAACAAGACCAATTTTAAGAATGTCTGTAAACTCATGTAGAAAAACATCTGGGCAGGCACACTGAGCGGTTAACATTGGTTTCTTGGGGTAAGGGAATTAGTTGGGAGGCACACTTCTACTTTTAACAACAAACAACAACAAAACCCATTTCATGTTACAGATTAAGCAACTGAGGCTTAGCAGTGATGAAAACAATGGTCAAGCTCACTGATTGGGGAAGAGGTTCAGAGCTTGGCTCCAAACCCAGAGCTTCTGACTCAGATCAGAGGGGTGGGAGCAGGAAACCAGTTGCGTGGGCCTCCTGCAGGCCTGCTGCCGCTGTGCACTCGAGGGCCTGCAGATAAGGAGCGCTCCAGAGAGGAAGAACCTGGGACAAATAAGACCTGAGCGGATGCAGAGGACAGGAAATGGTACCTGCTGGGGTTTTCCCTGCCTCCTGGTGCAGACAGTGCTGGGACCTCAGCAGGGCAGAGGGGCAGACAGGGCCAGGGAGTTTGGATTTGGGGAGATGCCCAGCTACTTAACAGGCTGTGCAGTGGGCACTGGATGGCCACCTTTCCTGTCTTCCTGGGTTCTCTCTTCCCAGGCAGGAGGCAGATCGCAGTCAATCACCAGGGTGCAGTGTGATCCTGGAATCACAGCTCAGGGAGCCCCAGCTTGGCTGGAGGCCTGTGGGGAGCCCCAGAGAAGCCACGTTTGTCTTCGGCTCTGAACAAGGATGGGTACGACTGCGCTGGGTAGAGTGGGAAGAGGTGGTTTTCTAGGAGAAAGGATTAGCACGGACAAAGGTGTCGGGGCAGAGGGTCACCTGGGGCTGAAACCAGCAGGCCTGGCCGGAAGCATGGTGCGAAGCCAGGCTGCCAGCGGGGGTCACGGACTGAGTGTCCCTTGTACTGCTGGCTGTTGTGAGCCCTGGAGAGTCACAAGACAGGTGTGTTTTTCTGGAAGGGAGTTCTGGCAGCCAAGTGAGGGGAAGGGGAAAAGGTGGAGAAAAGTGGGAGGGCTGCTGCCCCCCAGCTCAGGCACCGCGTGACAAGGCAGCAGCCTGGGAATCGTGCGGCGGGAATGGATTGGAGAAGTAGCTTGATAAACGGATTTGCAATGTGTCTGAGAAACATTTTGTAGGCAGAATGAGCAGGACTTGGTGTGGGGCACCTTTGCTGGGCCATGTCCCCCTCTCTGGTCACAGGGCCTTGATTTTCTCTGGGGACATCTTGGAGGGACTCCCAGCCAAGGAGCCCTGCCCACACCCCAGGTTCCACCATCTTTACTTTCTGCCCTGGGACTTTGACTCTTGAGAGGAGGAGTACTGTAGACAGTACATGTCTACAAACATGGTAGAGCGGCTGGAATCCCCCCAGCAGCTGCAGAGCCCTGAGCTGGTGTCTTCAGGCTTCCCTCGAGCCTGTGGCCTTCCCTTCCCTGCAGCCCTTGCCTGCAGCTCATAGCCAGAGGGCCTTGGTGCTGGGTGGGCTGTGGTGTTGGAGACAGGGAGGAGTCCCCTTGGTTCTCTGTCCCCACCATTCTGAGCAGGTATGTTAGAAGTTCTCCTGGGCCTTGTGGGCTTTTTTTTTCATTCTCTCTATGTGGTCTGATTTCTGCTATAATTGAATCATCTATGATGCTGACTCACTCATTCAAGGAGCATAATTAAAAATTAGGCTGGGCCTGGTGGTTCCTGCCTGCAGTCCCAGCACTTTGGGAGGCCAAGATGGGAGGATAGCTTGAACCCAGGAGTTTGAGGTTATAGTGAGCTATAATCATGCCACTGCACTCTAGCCTGGGCAACAGAGCAAGACCCACCTCTAGAAAAAAAGCAAAAGCAAAAAGAGTTTCCATGGCCCAACTTCCCAGAATCTGTCTCTGATGATGATTTCAAGGAAATGTTCTATGGGTTCTGCTCCCTGAGGCACTGGGTCAAGCTGTCCTGCCCGAATATAAATGCGTGGGCCTACTTAAATGTTTATGACACCCAGTTCCCCCAAGCACCCGAGCACCCTGAGCAGTGGTGCCTAAGTCTACTTGTGGATGGCACTAATTTCCATTAGGACATTGGTTAAAAGTTGCCCTCTCGAGGAAGAGGCGGGAAGAACAACACTGTTGCCCTTGGGGGATTTTGTGTGTTGGCAAGGAGACCTAAGGGCGCTGGGGTATGTTGAGCATCTTCTATGTCCCAAGAACTGAACTGAGGATCACATGTTCTCACACAGCCCTGAGGGATACATGTTACTTACCATCTCCATTTTATAGGCCAGAAAATCAGAATGTAGAAAGATCTGATGTTAGCAAGTGGCAGAGTGTGTGTAGAACTCCAGGTGTGTCGGATATTGAATTCTGCATTTTCCACCACACCACACTGACCCTCATTGGAAGGAGGGTTCCAGAAGAAAGAAGGTGATCTCAACACCCAAAATTCTGCTGCTTGGCAAATTGATAAGGCTGAAGATGACTCCTACCAGAGCCTTTAATAAGCCGGGGTATAATAAAGAGAAAAAGAGAGAGCCTGAGAGGGTGGAGGTGGGATCCAGGTCTTCCACCTCCTAGGATTCTATCCCGCTATTTGTGGCGTCAGGAAACTCTGAGAGCACCACTTTTTAATTCATTTTTTTAATTGACAAAAAAGTATATATTGATGGTGTACAACATGTTCTGATATATGTATACATTGTGGAATAGCTAAATAAAACTATTTAACATATTCACCACTTCACAAACACCATTTTTGGGGGATGACAACACTTAAAATCTACTCTCTTAACAATTTTTCGAGTGTACAATACATTATTATTAACTATAGTCATTCATCATGATGTACAATCGATCTTGAATGTATTCCTTCTATCTAAATGAAATGTTGGATCCTCTGACCAATATCTTTCTAATCCCCCTGCCCCCCAACCCTTGGTTATGACCATTCTATTCCTACTCCTATGAGTTTGAGCTTTTTAGATGCCACATGTAATACGTAAGACCATGCGGTATGTGTCTTTCTGTGCCTGGTTTATTTCACTTAATATAATATCCTCTGGGTTCATCCATGTTGTCATAAACAACAGGATTTCCTTTTTTAAGGCTGAATAGTATTTCATATATATGCCATATTTTCTTTATCCATTCATGCACTGATGGGCACTTACATTGATTCCATATTTTGGCCATTGTGGATAATGCTGCAATGAACATGGGAGTGTAGATCTCACTTCAACATACCAATTCCATTTCCTTTGGATATATACCCAGTAGTGGAATTTCTGGGTCACAGGGTAGTTCTAGTTTTAATTTTTTGAGAAAACTCCATACTGTTTTCCATAATGGCTGTACTAATTTATATTCCCACCAACAATATGCAAGGGTTCCCCTTTCCCCAAATTCTTGCCAACACGTGTAATTATCTCTCATCCTTTTTTTTTTTTTTTTTTGAGATGGAGTTTCACTCTATCTCCCAGGCTGGAGTGCAGTGGGGTGATCTTGGCTCACTGCAACCTCCGCCTCCTGAGTTCAAGTGATTCTCCTGCCTCAGCCTCCCAAGTAGTTGGGATTACAGGCACCCGCTACTACTCCCGGCTAATTTTTGTATTTTTAGTAGAGATGGGGTTTCACCATGTTGGCCAGGCTGGTCTTGAACTCCTGACCTCAAGTCATCTGCCTGCCTTGGCCTCCCAAAGTGCTGAGATTATAGGCATGAGCAACCACACCTGGCCCTCTCATCTTTTTGATAATAGCCACTCTAACAGTTGTGAGGTGACAGCTCACTGTGGTTTTGATTTGCATTTCCCTGATGATTAGTGATGTTGAGAACCTCTTCATATACCTGTTGGCCATTTGTTTGTCTTCTTTTGAGAAATATCTGTTCAAATCTGTTGCACATTTTAATATCAGGTTATATGTTTTCTCACTATTTAGTTGTTTGAGTTTCTCATGTATTTTGGATGTTAACCTAATCAGATGTATGATTTGCAAATATTTTTCTCCCATTCCATGGGTTATCTCTTCACTATTTAGATTGTTGCCTTCACTGTGCACCGTTTTGATCTCAGGAGCAGGACAAGTCTCCTTTCGGAGTGCCACCCTGCTCACAATGACTATTCTCTTAGTGCTGATCCCCTCCACCCACCTACATACAGAGGAGGGCTTCTGGTGTCTGTGTCTGTGTATTACAACCTTGTCCCCCTAATCCCAGATGTCTGGATTAATCCTGGACACCTAACCCAGACTGGACCAATCAGTGCTCGATTCTATACAGGGAGGAGATGTAAACTCAGAAGCTGTGTTATGACCACCTTCCACCCACCACATGACATGCATAGGGCAACACAGAAGATGGGTTGGTGGAGAGAAGCAGAGGCAGGAACACATGTGGCTTTTGCAAGAGACAGATAGGAAGTAGCTTCCTGCATTTCTGGCAGCTTCTAGGCCTGGTTCTCACCTCTCTTGTGGTCCAATGGTTCAATTCCATCTTGGTTCCAAAAGAGCGCCCAATTTCCCCCCAACAAATTCCATGAGCTCGTTTGAAGTGGGCTTCTGCAACTTTTGACCTAAAGTGTCCTAACAACCCCAAATGACAGGGATGTGTATCCTTTTGAAACAGTAGAATTTTACTCCTCAAAAATCCTTCCCAAGGATCCCAGAGAAGCTGGGGAAAGAAAAGGCAAACTCTCTTGTGCAGTTGAAGTTAAGATCCTCATTCTGACATTAAGCATCTATGATGGGTAATTTTGTTTGTCAACTTGCCTGTGATAAGGGATGCCCAGATGCTTGGTAGAGCATTATTCCTGGGTGCATCTGTGAGGGTGTTTCTGGGAGAGAGGAGCATTTGGATCAGTTGACAGAGTGAAGAAGATCCACCCTCCCCAATGTAGAAGGGCATTATCTAATCTATTGAGGATCTGCTTAGAACAGAAAGGTGAAGGAAGGGTAAATTTTCTGTCTCTTTAACCTGGGACATCCATCTTCTCCTGCCCTTGGATATTGGGGCTCTCGGTTCTTGGGCTTTTGGATATCAGGACTTAAACCAGTGTCCTCCCCATGCCCTTGTTCCCAGGCCTTTGGACTTGGACTGAATTCCACCACCAGCTTTCCTGGGTGAATTGGACTGAATTCCACCACCATCTTTTCTGGGTCTTCAGCTCGCAGATGGCAGATTGTGGAACTTCTTGTCCTTCATAATCTTGTGAGTCAATTTCCATAATAAATCTATCTATCTATCTATCTATCTATCTATCTATCTATCTATCTATCTATCTATGTAGCTCGCTATCTAGCTATTTTTCTGTCTGTCTGTCTATCTGCCTGCCATCTATCTATCTATCTCCTATTCGATCTGTTTCTTTGGAGAACTCTAATAAGGTATCGCAGTCAGTTAGAGATGCTACAGCAAGATATTGCAGACTGGGTGGCTTAAATGACAAACATTTATTTCTCCCAGTTCTGGAGGCACCAGCAGATCCAGGATCTGATGAGGTCCAGCTTCCTGGTTTATAGACAGCTGCCTTCTCACTGTATCCTCACATGGTGAGGACAGAGTTCTAGTGTCTTTCTCTTCTAAGGACACTACTGTCATCATGGGAACACCACCCTCAAGACCTCGCCTAAACCTGATCACCTCCCAAAAGGCCCACCTCCTAATACCATCCCACTGGGGGTTAAGGTTTCAACGTATGAGTTTCGGAGGAACACAGACATATAGGCCATAACACTAGGTGGAATGAAAGCGTTAAATTCTGAAGGCATTTATCATAATAATTAAGCCCTATCGAAATTAAGCAGACATCGCTCTCCCTGTGGTAACTGAAACTTTCGGTGTCAACATCAAGGACAGGGCTTCTGGGTGTAATTCATCTGTGGAGACTGTTCTGTATTAACCTACTAATCTGCGTGTGGCTAATGACTCAGGACGGCGTGTTGACCTTGACTTCACGTCAAGGTTTTCATCATGCCTGCCCTCTCAGATAAAGGGCAGGGATTGCAGATGTGTGGCTTGTCATAACACTTATTTCCCTCCACAACCTGGCTCAGGTGTTTAAAGCATTCCACATAATCCTTTGCCCAGTATTTTACAAACTTTCCCTGGATCTTTTCCATAAGTCAGAGAACCCACCACCTCTGCTGCTGGCTCTGGCAAGCCCTCCACTGTGGCAGCAACACATCTCACCTTCTTTTTGCAGTCACCCCCCTGCAAAGGCCCAACCACTTCCAAGCACCCTGTGCCCCACATGGGGACAGGCAAATCAGCTTTTGCCTGGGGGGGACCCTTCCAAGGCCTTGACTCCCTGCTGTTGTCAGACCCCTGCCTGGCGCTGAGAAAAGACCTGGGGAAGCCGACAGTGGCAGGAAGTTGGGGCAGGGGCTGTTCGGAGTCACCCAGCCCCCTTTTCTAGAGCACTGACCAAGCCGGCTGCAGCAAGGAGCAGGAAACATGACTCTTCCCCTTTCTTTTTTTTTCCTTTTTTTTTTTTTAAGACAGAGTCTCTCTCTGTCGCCCAGGCTGGAGTGCAGTGGCGTGATCTCAGCTCACTGCAACCTCCGCCTCCCAGGTTCAAGAAATTCTCTGCCTCAGCCTTCTGAGTAGCTGGGATTACAGGCGCCCACCGCCACACCCAGCTAATTTTTGTGTTTTTAGTAGAGACGGGGTTTCACCACCTTGGCCAGGCTGGTCTTGAACTCCTGACCTCGTGATCCACCGGCCTCGGCCTCCCAAAGTGCTGGGATTACAGGCGTGACCCCCAGGCCACCGTGCCCGGCCGACTCTTCTCCTTTCTGATAAGTCCCGGGGTGGCCTTGGGGCAGATGGTCCCCAGCGGCTGCGCGCACCAGGTTTGCAGATCAAGGCACCAGCACTGTGCATGCTGTGACCAGAGGCCTGAGGACCACCCTGCGTTCAGTGTGTGTAACCTCTAAGCAAAGACTTTACCTTTTATTGGGAGCCCCATGCAAATCAGCAGCCTCCAGAGGCACTTATTAAGTGCCCGTTTCTTCTTTACCTGCTTAGATGCTAGACCAAAGAGCTACATTCTAAAATTTCACTGACTGATTTATATCCTGCTTGTTCCCAAAAAGGACGACAATAAAACCACAGGTACAGCATGGCCAGGAACATTTAACCAAGACAAAGGAGGGGAACAAAGGCAGAGAATTGTGCCTAGCCTCAGCCTTTCAGGAAAGTAAAATCCAAGATTTCATTCTCCAGGTGTCTTTAAACTTCCGCAAGATGTAAGGGCGACTTCCTTTTCTTTTTGTAAAGCTCCTCCAGCCCCATTGGAAAGGCAGCCCATGCTTTGTGATAAGCGTGGGAGGCCTGTTCCCACTAAGAGGAATTATTCTGTCGCAGGATGGACTGCTGCGGCCATGCAGGCTGAGGCTGGCTTTTTTTGCCCGGTCACTTGACAGCCTTCAGCCCAGCAGCCCTACCCTCTTGGCCGCAGCCACAGAAAGCCTGGGCAGGATTGTGTTTCTCAGCTGACTCTGCACACTGGTGACAGATTGTCCAAGCTGTGCCCTGGCCCAGGTTTGCAGAGCTTCCCCATTTCCCTGTGGATACAAAGGTGAGCGACCAGAGTGAGCCCCCATCGCAGGCCATCGTGCCTTGCACCCTGGGACGCCCAGATGAGTGAGGAACGCTGTGCCCTTGGAGGAGGCAGACACAGCCCCAAATAGTGTCAGGAAGTGAAAGGGGAAGGGAAGGGGGTGAAAAGTGCTGAGTGTGGGCTTTGCAGGGAGCTCCTCTGGTCAGCAGGGTTCCTCCAGGAGCCCAGGGCACAGGGACACCCAGTGGATGGGGCCACTGGGCCGGCATCGCCTACACAGGAGAAAGGCCGGAGGGGGCCTTGTTTAAGCTCTGTCCCCTTCTCATGGCTCTCTCTCAACCTTAAAAACAGGAGACACAAACCCTTCCCTTTGTTTCTACCAATGGAGCATAACAAAACCTGTGATGAGAGCTGGGGCTCGAGCCATTCCGTGGCTGTGACCTCTTGTTTTATGGCCATTGCCTGAAGGCGCAGAACGTGGGGCTTGAATTTTGTTCTGCTGTCTGCTTCTCAGCTTAGTTTCGTGGGACTTCTCTGAGTCTCGCTTCTCCCTGCTTAGAAAAAGGTGATAAACGATAGCCACTATCTAGGATATGGAAATTCAATAAAACTACAAACACACCGATAAAAGAGTCACAGATACGTAGAGTATACGCATACACTACACTGACATATACACGTGTGACTGTACACGCCACACCTTCTGCACGCCCTCCCTGCAGAGCCTGGAGTGCCCCTGGCCGTGGCTCCCTGGCTCGAGTGTGACTCGGGTCCTTAGGGCAAGGACAGCTGCCCCTGTCCCCGGCGGGGCTGCCTCTCTCACCCCCACACTCTGACCCACTCCAGCCTGACAGCAGCTGGGGCCCCCTGGGATGGGCCAGAGCGTCAGCAGCTGGTCCTGGATGGGAACTGGGAGGCCTGACCATGGACGGAGCGCTCCCTGTGCGGGCCCCGGCCCTGGAATGCCCGTTTGTGAAACCCCAACCTGCTGACCTTTGGGGGATGGAGTGAAGTGAAGCCTGCCTGTGACTTGGAGGCAGGAGGGCGACTGGAGTGGCGGGAAATGATGGCAGCCATCTGGCTGTGCTGTTTACCCTGCCTGCGAAGCCACCCTCCTCCAGCTTTTCTTTTCGCTTCCCTTCAGCATCCTCGCCCCAAGTGTACTGCCACACCCACTGACAGTGATCAAATAATAACAGCAGCAGTGACATCTCCTGAGCTCCCACTGTGTGGGGGTGTGCATTCTCCCCTCTGTTGTCACCCTCCTTGGGTCCCTCCTGCCTCCCGGGCTGCACCTCTTCAGTCTTCTGTGCTGGACCCCTTGTCTGCCCAGCCCTGGCCTAGCTCACTCATGGCTGTGTGGTTCTGGCCTGCACCAAACTCTGTTCTCTGCTTGGTATTCACCCACCACTGGACGTGCTCTAGAGGCACAGGGCTGTGTTGACTGTGTAATGTCTAGAACCTAAGCACCAGTGGGGTAGCCTTGCCCTGGCACAGACGCATACCCAGGAAATGAATGGGTGCATGAAGAAACAGAGGCTCAGAGAGGGCAAGTCACTTGTCCAAAGCCACAGAGCTGGAAAGTGGTGGAAGGAGGGTTCAGACCCCATTGCCTCTGACTCATGGAGCCCTTGGTATCTGAACTGCCATCTCCACTTCCCACCGCCTGTCCAGAGGTCCCCTTCCCTTGCCCCACCACCTCCACAAGGAGTGCCTCACCCCTACTGTCAATCACGCTCTACTTCCCCTCCCCCGCTCCCAGATAGCATTACCTAGGGGCACCGAGGGGGTTCACAGGCCCCACTGGCCCAACCTGTGGCCTTTCTTAAGCTGAAAAACCTGCTGAAGGAGAAAATGATCACGTTACCTATAAGCAGGATCATCTGGGAAGGAGCCCGGGGAACATCTGCCTTCTGGCTCCTTCCAAAACCCCAGAACCCAGTGCACGGGCAGCCTTTTGAAGACAGGCGAGCTGGCTCTACCTGTCTTTCTGATTTGAAATCTAGGTCACTCACTGCCTCCCCTCCTCCTTTAGAAGATCAGCAGGATATCTTCAGGGGTCTCAGAGTGAGAGAGGGGACGACAGGGAAAAGCGTTTCAATGGAACCCACACCCTGCCAGCCGCTGTCAGGAACACTTCATTTTGGAGCCAGTATAATTTATGAGATGCAAATGGATTTAGCACTAAAAAAGAAAAAAAATCTTGGAAAAGGTACAAAGTGCACCTCACACCCTGTGTCGAGGGGTGTTTGGGGCTCTATTAATCATCTCAGACAAAAGAGATTTAATCTCAGGCTAGCTGATACCGAGAGTGCCAGCATCTCTCCCCAAGCCCAGGAGGCTTGCCCGGGGAGCTGCATGCCTGGCCTCTGTGCAGGCTCCGGGGCTCCGGTGCACGGCACTTGTGCTCAGCTCTTGTCTGAGTCACGCAGTAGATGAAATTACAGAGGTTCCTGCACATGATGAATCAGAAAGCAGGATCAAGCCAAATATTTGGACAAGCCTTGCCCCGCATAGAGCAGGATGAAGACTTAACAGCCAGCAAGCAGCCTGCCAGCAGCAAGCCCAGAGACTGTTTCTGACAAAGTGCTGCCGTGGAGTAAGCTGCAGCTCAGGAGGGAATTAGCTCAGACCCATGAAGCCATGCTGCAGTTGGATCTCTTGGCCAGCGCTGGGCAAAGGGGCCTGTGAGCATCCCAGGGCCCTGAGCCGTGATTCAGTCTTGGGTTCAGAAGAGGGGTCTTGTCAGGGTGCAGCGTGCAGGGTGGGGGACGTGGGTTGGGGGGGGAGATGGTTCACTGTGAGTCACCCTCTCAGCCTTCTCTTTCTGGGAGTCTTCGGACAGCAGGCAGCATTTCCTGCAGCCGTGGGGAGACCACGCGGCCCTCCCCATGCTCCCGCCTGGGCCCTGGTGGGGGATGCAGCAGACACGGTGACCACAAAATGGGGAAGGAAATGAAGCCATGAGTCCCTTGGCAAGGCCTTAAATGCTTTGGAGACTCTCACCAGAGGCCTAATTGCTACCCTTTGGCGCTCCCGAGTTCGTTTTTCAAGGTTGTTTGGAACAATGATACCCGTAATAACAATGCTACCTTAGATTTGTCTGGAATCTTTTTTTTTTGCAAATTAACTTTTGCAAGAACTCAACATTCTTGGGTTTATTTTAAGCTACTGTTCTCCTTTGCAAGATGCTTCCAGGCACTAAAATAGTCTACATTGGAGAGAACAAACAAATCCCTACAAGTAAACAGTTGATATTGATGACTAGCAACAGTAGCTCACATGGGCTGTGGACTGACCCTGAGCTAGGCAGACCCCTGCTCCATGCTTCACAAGAAAATGGCTTGTCTGAACTTCACTAGAACCCCTGTGAGGTGGGTGCTGTATGGCCCCATTTTGCAGTTGAAGAAACAGGCTCAGGGAGGTTATTATAACTTCCTAAGGCCACACAGCTAGTGTTGCACAGCCAAAATTTAAACCCAGGTGGTCAGACATCCAGCTCATATTCTGCCTCCCGACGGCCCTAATGTTGCACAAACTCATCAGCCAAATGACCCTGAGAACAGGTTCAAGCCATACTTCAATGAGGTCAGCCTTGATGGCTGCCTTTGGGAGCCTGGCCTGCTCTCCAAGCTTGGAGAACGAAGCTGGGGAGATGGCTTCCTGAAAGGAGGTTAACCACGAGTGAACCAGAGTCTAAGCCCACGTGGGCCAGCCCTGCTTCCCCAGAGACAAGACTCAGCAAAGATCTTCCTACCTGGGCACCCTCTGAGCAAACAATGCTGCTGAGCTTGCATGAGAGAGCAGAGCAAAGACCTGCAGTCCACGGCAGTCCTGGCTCAGAACCTGGCTGGGGCCCTCATTAGCTGCGAGGCTACTCCTGTTAGTGTTGCTACATAAAGTCCCAAACTTGGTGGCATAACACTGCCATTTATTGTATTCACAGATGCTGTGCTTCGGGAATTCGGACAAGGTACAACAGCATTTACTTGCTTCATGGTGTCCAGGGCTTCATCTGGGGACACTTGAAAACCAGGGTTGGGGGATGTGACTTGACGGCTGGGGGCTGGAACAATCTGGAGACATTTTTGCCTACGTGTCTGGTGGTTGATGCTGGCTGTCAGCTGGGACCGCAGCTGGAGCTGTCACCAGAATACATAGAAGTGGCCTCCCCATGTGGCCTGGGCTTTCTCATGGGCCTCAGGGTAGTCAGACTTCTTGCGTAACAATTATATTCATTTTCTAGGGGTGCCATAGGAAAGCACCACAAACCAGGTGGCTTAGAACAACAGAAAGTTATCGCCTTACAGTTCTGGAGGCTGGCAATCCAAGATCAAGGTGTCAGCAGGGTGGGTTCCTTCTGAAGCTATCAGGGAGGGATCTGCTCCCCGTGTCTGCACGTCATCTTCCTTCTACGTGGGTCTCTCTGCTCAAATTTCCCCTTTTTATAAGGGGGGACTTCATAATCCAATAAGTCATATTGGATTAGGGCCCACCTTAACGACCTCATCTTAACTTGATTACCTCTATGAAGATCCTATGTCCAAATAATTTCACATTCTTAGACATAAAAACTTGGGGGGATAACACAATTTAACTTATGTGTCACACCGGGCTCCAAAGGCAAGTGTTCCAAGAGAACCAGCAGAAACCACATGGCCTTTTCTGAGCAGCCTTAGAAGTTGAGCTCCATTCTATTTGGTTATAAGTAAGTCACTAAGGTCAGCCCAGATTCAAGGGGGAGGGACAGAGATCCCACCTCTTGGTTAGAAGAAGGTCAAATAATTTATAAACTTTTTTTTTTCTTTTTGAGATAGGTACTATTTTTATTCCTCTTTTATAGGCAGAGAAAGCAAATCCTAGCATGATCAGGCAACTCACCCGGGGTCTGACAGTTAGTGGATGACAGGGCCAGTGTTGGATCTCAATGTGGATGTGCTTTCAAACTTCCTTATGACCTGGTGCAAGTTATGTAACCTCAGTAAGCCTTGATTGCCTCATCTGTGAAATGGTGATAATGATACCCAATTCACACAGTTGTTTTAAGTATTGAATGAGGTGAGTTATGTAAAATGCCCAGCACATTAGAGGAGCTCAATTAATGATAATTCCTCTCCTCCTCCTCCTTTTTCTTCTTCTCCTAGCATCATTATTATTATTATCATCATTAATCTTAAAAGTGGAAACATGATGACAAAAGCTTTGCAGGGTAGGGTAATGAAAAAGCACCAGATGGGAGGTTAAACTCCTTGGATCTTCATTTGAGCTGTGGATGTTTACGGCTGCTACCCTTACTGTGAGTGTATGGTGTGTCCAGCACAGAGCTGATCATTTCCACATTTGGTCCTATTTAACCTGTACACCAGCTAGCAAAGGCCAGAACTCATATTTGAACCCATGAGCCAATGCACTTAATCTCTATGCTATCCCACTTCTGACAATCTGTAAGCTTTTTTTTTCCCCAGCAATAACAATATATTACCCATAATAATGGAGCAGGCACAAATGCCATGGCCCATGCTCTCATGTGTGCAAAGATTCAACTTTATTTGCCTTTCCATGAGAAACTACTTCCTATCTTTAGTCCCCATTTCTCCCTAATGACAAAAAACAAAAGGTAACCTAGTCATTTCCATGGAAAACCAATTGAATTCGGTGATTTCTCAAGTTAGGTTAAAGCTTGTTGAAATTTAGGATTTTTCTCCCTGAAATGACATCTCAATTTCACAGGGAATGTACAGATCATTGTGTCTAAGCCATGCCTGGTTCATGGTGGTGATAGAGATGATATTAGGTTTTCCCAAGCCCCGTTTAATTTCCCTCATCCTGGGCACATGGACGACTGCATTTCCCAGCCTCTTTTGTGGTTAGGTTGGGGTCATGGTGTTAGTTCTGGCCAAGGGGCTGTAAGGGGATATAAGGTATGTCATTTCCTTGCTAAGGCAGTGGGAAACCCTCTGTGCAGCCTTCCAGTCCTCCCTTTCTGCTGAGGCTATCCTAGAAGTCAAAACTAAAATGGAGCAAACTGGACTCCTGAGTCATGGCTTGGAAGGGAGCTACTTAGGAGACCCTCAAGACATGCAATGGATTAGACCACAGTGAAAGAGAAACACATGCTCATGTGTCAAGCTACTAAGTTCTGGGGTATGTTTGTTACTACAGCAGAGCCTATCCTATCCTATGCTGATTATAACGAGTCATCCTGTGCTGGCTCCTAACGTCAACATTGATTTCCACTGGTATCTGCTGAAGCGACCAGCATTTCCACATATCAGTGTCTACAGGACTGAACATATCTCCATCTGGCCCCTGGCTTGCCCAGCCCTCTCTGCCACCGATGACTGTGTCTGCTTGTCACGTGAGAATTAGCCACCAGCCTGGGCCTCTGGCTTCCATTCTCTGCTCACTATCACATCCATCTCAGGAGCATAGGCAATTTGGGCTACTCTCCCAATCTACAGTCCCAGTAAGACTGCAGGAGACCCCATTCTCACTCTGCTGTCCCCACACCCATCTCTTCTCAACAGCTCTCCTGCCCAGGAAGCTGGTGTAAGTTTCTCCTACCCTTTGATTTCCCCAAAATTCATATAGGAGTTGCTTTGTCTTCCCCTGAGCTTGAGCCATCTGGTAGGACAGGAGGGCTCACAGACTTCTCCCTTCCAGCAGTCCCTTCTCCCTTGGCCTTGGCAACTTGGCTCTGGTCTGCACATCACGTTGCTCATGTGGCCTCTTCTGTCCTCTTTCCTTTCCACTCTTTAGGAAATAAACTTTATGCTCCAATTTTTTAAGAGTTTTTTAGTTTCTCTTTGAAACTCAGTAAACCATTTCTCTTTCAAAAAGCTTCACCTCTCGCATAGCAAAAAGTCTTGATTCACATGATTACTTTTTCTTCTATACATTTTTAAAGCCCATTTGAAACTCCCAAGTCAAGAACTGGATTCTTTAGTATTTGTATTCTGCTGGTTCTTTTCTTTCCCAGGGAAAGGAGACCTCTGGAAGAATCAGAGCAACAAGGACATGCTGGGAGGAGTGGGAGCTGGATTCTGAATATGCATCTCTGCATATGATTGTGCTGCAATCATAAGGGACATTTGCATGGTGCCAGTGCACTTTAACCACTTACAATTCATAACAGCCCTGCTGTGTAGAATTACCTGTCTTTTACAGGTTGGAAAAGGGGCTTAGGAAGTTCAAGTGCCCTGCCCAGGATCAAATGGCAATGCCTAAACCTGGGGAGAGTGGTCTTTTTCTAGGGCGTGTGTCAACACAGCTAGAGAAAGAAGCCCCGATCAGGAGAAGACAAAGCCAAATGCATGCAGCCAGTGCAAGCTCCCAGGGTGTGACTGTGCCCAGCAAAACCACAAGAATCCTCAGGACCAGAATGTTGACAGTCATGGACTGCCATACAATTCAAAAAAGAAACGTAAGCTCCAAGAGAGTAGAAGCTGTTCTGGTCAGCGCTGTATCCTTGGGTTCTAGAACAGTGTCTGGCCCGCAGCAAGAGTCAAATGAGTGAATGAAGTAAGAGGAATAGGATCTGCTCTCAGGCACCTCATCATTTGGCTGAGAAAGCCAATTTCCGAAAGAAGGAAAATTAGCAGATTAAGTGCTAAACCAGGTGAAATTAACTATAAGCAAATGTAGATGCAATAAAGAATAAAAAATCAGTCTGTGGGTGAGGCCACCCACAGATCACAATCTGTCATAAATGTGTCACACACAGTGTCATATATGTCACACATGATATAAATGTCACACCTCTGGGTCACACATCTGAGATGCTCGAGGGTTGACTCTGAATGGCATTATACAAGTCATGATGTACTGGGAGCTCCATTTCCTGTTTGAGGTTGGTATGGGAACTTCTCTCAAGGGGAGACTTACTTTATCAGGGAAAATATGTTTTTAAGCAGATTAGGATAAAGAAGGACTCTAAAGGGCACACCAAATCCACAGAAGATGGCTGCTTCAGGGAGGGACAGGGATTGGAAATTTCCAAAAGGAAACCTTCATGGGGTAAGAACAGTAGGGTCAGATCTTGAAAAAGACATGTCTTTGTCTATTTTGTGCTGTTATAGCAGAATATCACAGACTGGGTAATGTACAGTGAACAGAAATTTATTGACTCACAGCTCTGGGGGCTGGGAAGTCTAAGATTGAGGAGCTGGCATCTGGGAAGGACCTTCTTGCTGCATCTTGACATGGCAGAAGGGCAGAGAGAGAGCACAAGAGAGAGCATAAGAGGGGAAAAACCCACTCTTTATAAAAAACCCACTTCCATAATAATGGCATTAGTCCATTCATGAAGGTGGAGCCCTCATGACCTAAATGTCTCTTAAAGGCCCTACCTCCCAATACCATCGCAATTAAATACCACATGAGTTTGGAGAGGACAAGCATTCAAACCATAGCAAGATGGGGTACACGTGTCAGAGATAGAAGCCCCACAGTGGGATGATAAAGAAGGCGATTTGAAGAAGAAGCTTTTCCAAGTAAAAATAATGTGCATTGTATCACGTCCCTTCACCAAGCACCAGTGAAGTCTCAGTGAGAGTGCAATATGCCTGGCTGGGTTGATTGGCTTTCTTATGGCAAGAGGGACTTCCAGTTCCTGACTGGAGAGGAGCTGAAACAAAATCAAATGCATGCGGCCACACTTTTCTCACAAGATTCGTGTGAGGGTTTCTAATCTAAGTACTTAGTACCTGGGAATTATTGGACACGGAAACCTTATTGACTCTACAGGTGCTCTGGGTTGGAGTGGGCTGGGGTAAGGTGGGGGGATTTAACCAATAAGATTCTGGAGGAATGGGGACTGAATGCTAGTTCATTCTGTATAGTGTCTAACCAGTCAGGAGAGCTCAAGATATAGATGCTGTCATTCTTCCAGGCTGTGCCTGTGGCAGACATGACCAATGGATTGCAGCACTCTTTCTCATTGAGGCCAGACTTACACTCAGAATCCCTCTCTATATTGTTCTCCAGGTAGCCACTATTAATGGGATAGAGTTGATGGGAGATTAAACCAATCTGCCTTCCTTAGCCTGAGCCAGAGGCCATAGGCAGACAACCCATGAGCTGGATGTAGACTGTTTTGTCTTTTGTCTTCCTTACATACGGTTTTGAAAAAGTTTTTTTTGTTTGCTTGTTTGTTTGGTTTGGTTCATTTTTTTTTTTTTTTGAGACAGAGTCTCACTCTGTCACCCAGGCTGGAGTGCAGTGAGTGATCTCGGCTCACTGCAGCCTCCGCCTCCTGGTTCAAGCGATTCTCCTACCTCAGCCTCCCGAGTAGCTGGGATTATAGGTGTGCACCACCACACCTGGGTAATTTTTTTTTATTTTTAGTAGAGACTGGGTTTCACCATATTAGCCAGGATGATCTCAATCTCCTGACCTCATGATCCACCCGCCTCAGCCTCCCAAAGTGCTGGAATTACAGGCATGAGCCATTGTGCCCAACCCAATTACATTTTTGTACTAAGAATTTCACATAACTATCCAGATTTCCAGTCGCTCTTTTTTTGTTTGTTTGTTTGTTTGTCAGGGTCTTGCTCTGTCGCCCACACTGGAGTACTGTGGCACAATCTCAGCTCGCTGCAACTTCTGCCTCCCAGGTTCAAGTGATTCTCCTGCCTCAGCCTCCCAAGTAGCTGGGATTACAGGCATGTGCCACCATGCCCAGCTAATTTTTGTATTTTTAGTAGAGATGGAGTTTCACCATGTTGGCCGGGCTGGTCTTGAACTTCCAGCTTCTCTTGAAAAGCAGGAGTGTCTGACACACTGAGCCTGCTTTCCTGCAAGGTAACAATTGCCTGTGGTTCAAGAGCAGCTGCCCACTGCCCCCTGGCCCCATGAAGGCTGAGGGCTGTCTAGTCCAGGGGTCCCTGCAGGCGTTTTGGATTGGCTTCCATACCTGCCTCTCAGCTGAGGCCAGCTGAGCACACACGAAAGTAGACTCTGAAGACGGCCCGAGTTCCAGCCTCACCTCTGCCACGTATGAGTCATGTGACATGGGACAAGTCCCTCATCCTCATGGGGCCCTAACTTTCTCATTTGTAATGGGGGATAATAACAGTACTTACCTCAAGAAATAAGAGCTGTGAAGATTAAATTAATTAGAATAGTGCCTGGCACACAAGAATCACTAAAATAAGCTTAGCTCTCATCGCTTGACATTTCCATAAGCACTCAAGTGTCTGTCTAGAATTGCACCATAATTCCTGCCTCATGGGTGAGGAACCAAGGCAAGGAAGGGCCACACAGTGTGTCTAGGGGCACAGATGAGCCCAGCTACCTGGGGGTCCTTGCTGGGTGAGGGAGGGTCTCTATGTTCCGCCCTAGGCCTTGGAAGTGGGTTTCCGTAGCTGCAGCACTGGGGCACACACGCGAGGGTATAGATTTGAACTCAAGAAATGGAAAGAGGCCAGACGCAGTGGCTCATGCTTGTAATCCCTGCACTTTGGGAGGCCAAGGCTGGTGGATCATTTGAGGTCAGGGGTTCGAGACAAACCTGGCCAACATAGTGAGACTCTGTCTCTACTAAAAATTCAAAAAAAATTAGCCAGATATGGTGGCAGGCACCTGCAGTCCCAGCTACTCGGGAGGCTGAGGCAGGAGAATCGCTCGAACCTGGAAGGCAGAAGTTGCAGTGAGCCAAGATCACGTCACTGCACTCCAGCCTGGCGACAGAGCAAGACTCTGTCTCAAAAAAAAAAAAAAAAAAAAAAGGGAACGAGGCCGGGTGCAGTGGCTCACGCTTGTAATCCCAGCACTTTGGGAGGCCGAGGCTGGTGGAACATTTGAGGTCAGGGGTTTGAAACCAACCTGGCCAAAATGGTGAAACCTCGTCTGTACTAAAAATAAAAAATAAATAAAAAAATAAAATAAATAAATAAATAAATTTAGCCAGGTGTGGTGACAGGCACCTGTAGTCTCAGCTACTGGGGAGGCTGAGGCAGGAGAACTGCTTAAGCCCAGCAGGCAGAGGTTGCAGTGAGACAAGATAGTGCCACTGCACTCCAGCCTAGGTGACACAGTGAGACTCTGTCTCAAAAAAACAAAAAAAAAAGAAAGAAAAAAGAAATGGAATGAATATTTATTCTTTGTCCTCACTTTTCAAAGAGTTAAAAGATGAAGCTAACTAAAGTAGAGATGTTGGCTGACATTCATACTCAAAGCCTCGTAAGAAGGGCCCAGGGCTTCCCTAATGACATACTTTAATGGCGTGAGGATCTTTTAAATGGACCCCAAAATAAGGCAAAAATAAACAAACCCAAAAAAGCCTCCAGCAGGGAGGCACAAAGCCTGAAAGGCAAGTGGCATCGCTTCTTGCCCTCCTCAGCTCACGAGGCAGCTTCTTCCTACCTTCTGAGCATAGGCGACTGAACTTCACACAGAGCACTTGGAGTCTTCTGACCTTCATGAAAGACCTTGTGTCTGACCACCCCTCATCCTGGGAACATCCCACAGCCTCTAGGGGCTGCCTGCATCCCTGGGGACTCAGAGTGTCCATGGTGGCCCTGAGGCCACAGCTGAGATTGTTGGTGGGGACATTCCTGGGGTGGGGTCTATGCAGTGTGGGTGGTACATTAAGCAGGCAGCCAGAGGGGCACAAAGGTCTTGAAAAGAAAGGGGTGTTTTGGGGACAGGAGCAAATCTCCCCACCCTAAAGAGACTGAGCCCAGCCTGCGTTTGAACTGCATGCACTGTATCCTCTCTCTTTTACAGCAAAAGGCCATCCGTCCTCAAAATTCAGCTGAATGAGTTCTTCCGATTCAGCCTCTTGTTCCTCCAGCTGTGCCAGCTTCTGCTTTGCAGGTCTTGCCAGGGTGAGAGGGTGTGAGTGTAGATCTACCAGCACCCCAAAGACCTTGGAGCATGTTCTATAGGCTCCAAAGCCACTTCTGGGCAGGAATGGAGGGGAAGGCTGGGACCCGGAGGTGAGAGGAAGCAGTTAAGTCAACAAGCAAGATAAAAGGTGGAGTGGGGGGCAGAGGCGGAAGACAAGGAAGGAAGGAAGGGCTGGGAGGAGAGGTGCCGTTTTTGTCCTTGCCATTTCAAGGATGGCAGGGAAGAGAAGGAGAAGAGAACAGAAGTTTTGCAGAGACTATGACGGGTGCCACGTCTAAGACTTTTGGGGGAAATGCGAGTGAGGAGTGGAATTCATTTCTGATTGCTGAATTGTGCTATTAATATTTTGAATCCAGCACTGCCCCAGGCCTGAACCACGGGAGCCCACAACTTCTATGGGACTGCCCAGGGCTGGGGTGGAGTGAGGGGTGAGGGCAGAGACACTCCATGAAAAAGGGATCTGTCCAGCAAGGACCGATGAGATGGACAGACTCAAAATAACCAAGCCTGGTCCTGCCTTCAAGGAGCTCACGTCTGGCAGAGGCGAGAGAAATGCTGGAGAAACAGATGTGAATCCTACAAATTCCCCGAGCGTGCAAATCCCTGGCACCACCCAGTCAGCCCCTCGGGCTGCGCTCCGTGGGCCAGGTTCCCCAGGCTGGCAGCAGACACGCAGCCCACGTCTCCAAGGGCTGGCTGCGTGAGTGAACTGCTCTGAGGTCGCCTGGGCTCCTAGGGACCCCGCCTTCGCCCTCTGTCCTCTATGTGTGTTTCGTGACAGGAGGGACGTGCAATGTCCAAATATTTTTCCTGGAGCAGGAGAGAGGTGGAGTCGGGGGAGGAAGGAGGTGGGGGCGGGAGAAGGAGGGGGCGTTACCCAGTGGTCTAAGCAGCCTGGGAGGCGGGTGGCTTGCCAGGGCACTGGGCATGGCTGTCGGCAGGGACTGCAACATGTGCGTGTGGCACCCTGCCCAGGGGAGAAATCCGAAACAGCTTTCTACACGGAGCTGCTGCTCCTGCGTGCGGGCCCCACCCAGCTCAGAGCCAAACAGCTTAGGAAGCCAAGGGATGCCTTGAACCCTGCAGGGGACAGGAAGGAATCTCTTGGGCCAGGGTATTTGTAGCAGGTATAAAATTTATAATTAATATTCAGATGCCCAGAAATGTTAACTTTATTTTCTACCATTGACTCTATTTGTTGGAGTGCCCCATTGCTATTCAGTAGTGGAAAAATACAAATCTCATCCATCCTGGAGAACGCAGTCATATTGAGTTCGCAGTTTAGTCCACTCTGGGGGTGAATTCAGTCTTGGGAAGTGCTCAGTCTTCCCAGGAGGCATGTGAGAGCTTGGGACGTCCATGTACAATCTTAGGAGGGGGCTGGGCCCTCTGGCTGGCAGGAAGTAAGCACCCTCCGTTCCGGGATCCCCTAACCTGCTGGGGTCCCCATCCTTCCTCCTCCAGTGACAGAGGAGCGAGGGTGCTCACTGAGGCCTCAATTCTTTTACTCCACCCTCTCTGTTCATGCTCTTCTTCCAGCCCAGGCAAATGGGATGTACTGCATTCCTGTGTGGCAGGAAATTGCCCACATATTCTATCCTGCTCCTTTCCCATTCTAGAGCTGAAAAGCAACACTCTCCACTCTTCTGCAGAACATGAAATAGTCTGATTCACAGCAGCAGAAAGGGGAATGAATGGCAGGGGCCAGGGGCAGGGGAGAGGGAAAAGGGGAGTGAGTGCTGAGTGGGGACAGAGTTTCAGTTTGGAAGATGAAGAAGTTCTAGAGATGGATGGTGGTGATGGTTGCACAACAATGTGAATATATGTAATGCCCTTGAATTGTACACTTAAAAAATGGCGTGTGCCTGTAGTCTGGGCTACTCAGGTGGCTGAAGTGGGAGGATCTCTGGAGGCGTGGAGCCCGAGGCTGCAGTGAGCTCTGATCAGACCTGTGAATGGTCACTGCACGCCAGTGGAGTTCAGTGTTTCTGGGAGAAACATAGTGAGACCCTGTCTTTAAAAAAAATAAAATAAAATAAAAATAAAAAATAATTTTTAAAAATGGTTAAGCCTAGGGGCGGTTGCTCACACCTGTAATCCCAGCACTTTGGGAGGCCGAGGCAGACGGATTGCCTGAGGTCAGTAGTTCAAGACCATCCTGGCTAACACAGTGAAACCCCATCTCTACTGAAAATACAAAAAATTCCCCGGGCGTGGTGGCGGGCGCCTGTAATCCCAGCTACTTGGGAAGCTGAGCCAGGAGAATTGCTTTTGGAATTCAGAAGCCTTCTTTCTCTCAAGTACTTGGCTCTTAGGATTGAAAGACTCACTCTTGTTTCTGGAACGGGTTTCAGAAGCTTATCCAGGATGTCAAGAAGGAATGCTGTCACTTTCTCTTTGTAATCCAGCTATAATAATCTTAATCCTCCCCTAGCGAAACTGGGGGAAGGTCACCGACAAGGAAGCATGAAAAAAGAAAAATAATCAATTAGTCTTAAGTGTTATCTCCTGTTTTCAACAACCATGCATTAGAAGTGCTGGATTTGTCAAGAGACTGGAGTCTCATCTGTCTCTAGGACTGCTTGAGCTATCAAAGTTTACATTTAAGGGTCTCATTGTGATTAGTTTTAAGAATACAGAGATACAGCCATAAAAAAGGAATGAAATAACGGCCTTCACAGCAACCTGGATGGAACTGGAGACCATTATTCTAAATGAAGTAACTCGGGACTGGAAAACCAAACATCACATGTTCTCACTCATAAGTGGGAGCTAAGCTGTGAGGATGCAAAGGCATAAGAATGGCACAATGGACTTTGGGGACTCGGGGGAGAGGGTGGGAGGGGGTGAGGGATAAAAAACTACACACTGGGTACAGTGTACACTGCTCGGGTGATGGGTGCACCAAAATCTCAGAAATCACCACTAAAGAATATATTTATGTGACCAAACACCACCTGTTCCCCAAAACCTATTGAAATAAAATAAATAAATAAATAAATAGGTACTTGGAGGCAACAAAAAGAATACAGAGAGAGGTAAGGGGTCTGGTGGGCAAAGTGGCAACAAATCTATTCATTTATGTACAGCACCTCAGCAAGGCACCTGCTATCTTCTATTGTGCATTTACTCCCTTCTGCAGCTGTAGCCAATGACCACAAACCTAGAAGCTTAAAAACACACAAAGTTATTTTCCTACTGTTCTGGAGGTCAGCAATCTGAAACGGGACTGGGCACGGTGGCTCACACCTATAATCCCAGCACTTGGGAGGCTGAGGCGGGTGGATCACTTGAGGTTAGGAGTTTGAGACCAACCTGATCAACATGGCGAAACCCCATCTCTACTAAAAATACAAAAATTAGCCGGACATGGTGGTGCACACCTGTCATCCCAGCTATTCAGGAGGCTGAGGCAGGAGAATCGCTTGAACCCAGGAGGCGGAAGTTTCAGTGAGCCGAAATCACGCCACTGCACTCCAACCTGGGCAACACAGCAAGACTCCAAAAAAAAAAAAAAAAAAGACATCAAGGTGTCCGCGGGGCTGTGTGCCTTCTGGGGGTTCTGGGAAGAATCTATGTCCTGCCTTTTCCAGCTCCTGGAGGCTGCCCTCATTCTCTGGCTCATGGCATCTTCCCCAGCCATGGCATCAACCTGACCTCTGCCTCCATCCTCATATCTCCTTCTCTGACTCTGACCTTCCTGCCTCCCTCTCATAAGGACCCTAGTGATTACGTGGATCCCACCTAGACAGTCCAGGACGCTTACCCTATGCAAAGATCCTTACCTTAATCCTATCTACAATGTCCCTTTTGCCACGTGAGGTAACATATTCACAGGTTCCAGGGATTAGGGTCTGGACATCTTTAAGGATCATTATTCTGCTCACCCAGAGTTGAAAAACCAGCTGTACACCTCATAGTTGCTCTTTTGCAGGGCATCTGCCTTTTTCTAATAAATGGTTTTCAGCAGTTTGACCACGATGTGCCGAAGAGTGGTTTTCTCCGTATCGATCCTGCTTGGGGTTTGCTGGGTTTCTTAAATGGACACCAACTCAATTGATGCTTTCTATTGGTTTTGGAAAACTCTCAGCCACTATCTCTTCAAATACTACTTCTATGTCATTCTCTCCTCTCTTCTCTAGGCCCCCAACTACATTAGACACCTGATGATTCCCCATGCGTCTTCCACACTCTCTTTTGCTCTTTTCATACTCTTCTCTCCATGCTTTGGTCTGAAAATTTCCTATTGGTTTTTGAGTTCACTCATGCTATCTTTTGTTATGTCCTGCTGCTGTTAAATTCACCCCAGAGTCCTTGATTTGATACTATATTTAAAAATTCTAGAATGTTCAATTAATTATTCTATAGATTCTAATATTCTGTTAAATTCCCTATCTTTTATCCATTTGGTCATCTTTTCCTCTATTTCATTTAACGTGTTTTTTATAGTTATTTTAAAGTCCTTATCTACTAACTCTAAAGTCCTTGACCACTTCTGTAGTTTGGATTTAAAAAACTTTCTGGTCATGTTTTCCTGCCTCTTCATATGTCTTAATATTTTTTTTTTTTTTTGGAGACAGAGCTCTGTCACCCAGGCTGAAGTGCAGTGGCATGATCTTGGCTCACTGCAACCTCTGCCTTCCGGGTTTAAGTGATTCTTGTACTTCAGCCTCCCGTGTAGCTGGGACTTAAGGTGTGCACCACCACACCCAGCTAGCCTTGTATTTTCAGTAGAGACAGGGTTTCACCATGTTGGCCAGGCTGGTCTTGAACTTCTGACCTCAGATCCACCTGCCTCTACCTCCCAAAGTGCTGGGATTGTAGGCGTGAGCCAATGTGCCTGGCCTTAAATTTTTAATGTATGCTGGATGGTATGTGTGAAAGAACCCTGGAGGATGTCAAAGAAGGTTCACCCTTTCCTCTGTCCAATTGGTGGGAGAGGGCTGGTCACCTCAACCCATGAGGAACTGAGCTGGGTTGGGGCTGGAGTGCAGGTTTAGTTAGTTTGACTCATTCATGGTTTATTATTCTTGTTCCTCAGCCGAGGTTCTCCTAGATGTTTTACTGAATGCCTGGTGGGTCTCTGCCTCTTTATCCCTGGGAAGGGGGTCTACCTTCTCTCATATCTTAGTTTATCTAGTCTTCATTGCATCCACAGCTCCCTAAGGTCTTCACAATGTGTTCCTGATGTGTTTGTCTTTTCTCTATTTTTATTATGTGTTTGTCTTTTCTCTATTTGTTGCAGCATTGCATTGCATGATGCTGTCTTCTACTTTTTCTTGGAAGTCCTTCTCTCTACATTTCAAAACACCAACAGGCGAAAAGACCTATAGAACAACAAGGTATCAAAGGAGGCAACAAGTAAGTGAGGAAATGGATGGCGATCTCTCCAGAGAAGTGGAGACCCTCTATTTGGAGGTCTTTCAGGGGGCTCAACAAATAGCACCCTTCTTCCCCACCCAACTTTTGAAGCAAGTGAGAAATAAGTAGTAAGAGAGATAGAACCCAAAATATCATCTTTATTACTGACATGATGTCTTAGTTTGGGCTGCTATAACAAGGTACCATAGACCGGGTGTCTTATAAACAGCAAGATTTTCTTTCTCATAGGCCTGGAAACTAGAAATTGGAGATAAAGGCACCAGCCTGTCTGAGCTCTGATGCAGGACCTCTTCCGGATTGCAGATGGCCACCTTTTCTCCGTCTTCACATGAGGACAAGAGAGGTCTCTAGGGTCCCTTTTGTAGGGGCATGAATCCCATTCAAGAGGGCTTCACCCTCATGACCTAATCACCTCCCAAAGTTTCACCTCCTAATCCCATCACACTGGGAGTTAGGACTTCAACATGTAGATCTGGAGGAGACACAAACATTCAGTCCACACACAGGCTATGTTAGAAGACATAGCATTTATCTGTGGGCCTTCATAATACTGGCGCTAAATTTTAAACTAACACTTAATGCCAGAGTTAGCAGGTGTAGCTAAGGCAGCCCAGAGAGAGAGAGAGCAATCGAGACAACGTGCATTCAACAGGCAGTCTCCTCCAGAGACACAAGGAAAGGGGTGAGTGGTGTGGGTCATTTCCACTTCCAAACCAGCTGATCAAAAGGGATCCCAGGGGCACAAGGGAGACAGACAGTCCCCAGGAGGAGCCAGCAAGAAGATGAACAGACAAATATAAAGCCAGGAGGAGGGTTTCATTGAGGGGAATATGGAGGGATTTGGGGATGAGATGCTGCAGGTGTGAGGTCTCCAGCAGGACAGACAGAAAGGGAGGTAGAGGAGGACAAGCCACGGGGAAGAGAAAGAGATGGTGGAGCCTGGAGCGGCTCTCAGGGCTCGGCACGGGGCTGTGGTGGCTGTCAGCCTTTGGTTGGGGCAGGAGGGGAGCTGGAAGGGAGCCTCCGTGCTGGGAAAGTGGGTCCTGAGTTTTCAGTCCTCCTGCCCCATGGCCTTGGCCCCCAGGTATCTTTTGGAACCTCAGAGCTGACCCAGTCCCCAGTCAATGACCTTGGGCATGTCTTCAGCATCTTCAAGGAAAAGGATGATGCCCTTGGCATGACTTCCCAAGCCCCCTCTATAACCCTACTTGTCTTCCCAACCTCTTCTCCCATCGCTCTGCCTTGTCCCCCTCCTGCCTTTGGCTTCACTACAGGACTGTCCTCTGAGCCGCGGATCCTCCAGGGCTGAGGAGGGATGGGAAGGCCAAGGTGGACAGCTCCTGGAAGGTCAGGCCTGCCAGGGAAGCCCATTGAGGGGGCGGCCCTGAGGCCAGGCCAGGCCAAGCCATATTCTAAGCAGTATTTAGAAGGGAGGACACAAGCTTTGAGCTCAGAGACAAAGTTGGAGGAGAACAGACACAGCGTGTTCTGGGAGGCCATGAGCCCAGGAATGACCCCGCCACAGCATCCCTTTTCGACAAGGCTGACCACCATATGCATGGACCCCAGCTATGACCACCGCAGGCCTCTATGCCCCCGATGTCATTTTGCCTTCAATGTGCTTGTGTGGCCCAGTGCAGTGCCCTTCTTGCGCTCAGTGGGCCCTCATCCTCGGAGGCCTGCTGGGACCTGCTATCGCCGCAGCACTCGGCAGGCACCTCCCTGGGCCTGTAGCGGAGGCTGTGTGCTCCCCATCTCAGGGAGCATGGGGTGATCCAGCGTCCCACAGCCTGTACCCAAGGTGCAAGAAAACTGGGAAATATATTATTTTTTTGGATTCAACAATAATATATCTAAAGGCAGGGAATTCTTTATTTATTTTTTTGTGTGTGAAGCGGAGTCTAGCTCTGTCCCCCAGGCTGGAGTGCACTGGCACGATCTCGGCTCACTGCAAGCTCTGCCTCCCGTGTTCACACCATTCTCGTCTCAGCCTCCCGAGTAGCTGGGACTACAGGCACCCACCACGCCGGGGTAATTTTTTGTATTTTTAGTAGAGACGGGGTTTTGCCGTGTTAGGCAGGATGGTCTCGATCTCCTGACCTCGTGATCTGCCCACCTCGGCCTCCCAAAGTGCTGGGATTACAGGCGTGAGCCACCGTGCCTGGCCCTAAGGCAGGGTAGATTTTAATGACATGTTTGCAACGTCAGATGATTAGCTTCCCCAGCCCAATTGCAATCACCTGGGTTCTTGGCTGCACCTGGAGAGACAGCACTGCTAGCTCAGGCCCACGTTCCCCGGTGGAAAGATACCCCCACCTCCTCCTCAGGAGGCCCTTTCTACCAAGAAGCTGCTGTGCTGGCCCCTCAGCTGCCGTCAGCCCATCAGGGACACCACGATGCCCGAGGGCATCCCTCCTCTGCAGACCCTGGCCCTCCCATTGTGTCCGGAATTGGTGGGTTGTTCGTCTCACTGACTTCAAGAATGAAGCCACGAACGCTCCCGGTGAGTGTTAACAATTTTTAAAGGCGGCGTGTCCAGAGTTTGCTCCTTCTGATGTTCTGATGTGTTCGGAGTTTCTTCCTTCTGGTGGGTTCATGGTCTCGCTGGCTTCAGGAGTGAAGCTGCACACCTTCGCGGTGAGTGTTACGGCTCTTAAGGGGGCGTGTCTGGAGTTATTCATTCCTCCCAGTGGATTCGTGGTCTCACTAGCTTCAGGAGTGAAGCTGCAGACCTTCACAGTGAGTGTTACAGCTCATAAAGGCAGTGTGGACCCAAAGAGTGAGCAGCACCAAGAGTTATTGTAAAGAGCGAAAGACCAAAGCCTCCAGTGTGGAAGAGGACCTGAGTGGGTTGCTATTGCTAATTCAGGCAGCCTGCGTTTATTCTCTTATCTGGCCCCACCCGCATCCTGCTGATTGGTCCATTTTACAGAAAGCCGATTGGTCTGTTTTACAGAGAGCTGATTGGTGCATTTTGACAGGGTGCTGATTGGTGCGTTTATAGTCCCTGAGCTAGACCCAAAAGTTTTCCATGTCCCCAGTAGATTAGCTAGATACAGAGTGTCCATTGGTGTATTTAAAAACCCTGAGCTAGACACAGAGTGCTGATTGGTGCATTTACAAACCTTGAGCTAGAAACAGAGTGCTGATCAGTGCATTCACAATCCCTTAGCTAGACATAAAGCTTCTCCAAGTGCCCACCAGATGAACTAGATACAGAGCGCTGATTGGTGCATTCACAAGCCCTGAGCTAGACACAGAGTGCTGATTGGTGTGTTTACAAACCTTGAGCTAGATACAGAGTGCCAATTGGTGTATTTACAATCCCTTAGCTAGACATAAATATTCTCCAAGTCCCCACTAGATTCAGGAGCCCAGCTGGCCTCACCCAGTGGGGCCCGCGCGGGATGCAGGTGGAGCTGCCTGCCAGTCCCGCACGGTGTGTCCGCACTCCTCAGCCCTTGGGCAGTTGATGGGAAACCGGGCGCCTTGGAGTAGGGGGTGGCACTCGTAGGCGAGGCTTGGGCTACGCAGGAGCCCGTGGCGGGTGGGGGAGGCTCAGGCATGGCGGGCTGCAGGTCCCGAGCCCTGCCCTGCTGAGAGGCAGCTAAAGCCCAGGGACAAATCGAGCACAGCAGCTGTGGGCCGGCACTGCTAGGGGACCTGGTGCACCCTCCACAGATGCTGGCCCAGGTGCTAAGTCCCTCTCTGCCCAGGGCTGGCGGCGGGGCCAGCCGGCGGCTCCCAGTGCGGGGCCCGCCAAGCCAACAGCCACCAGGAACTCCAGCTGGCCTGCAAGCGCGGCAGGTCATGCCCGCGCCTTTCCCTCCACACCTCCCCGTAAGCTGAGGGAGCCGGCTCCGGCCTCGGCCAGCCCAGAGATGGGCTCCCACAGTGCAGTGGCGGGCTGAAGGGCGCCTCAAGCATGGCCAGAGTGGGTGCGGAGGCCGAGGAGGCGCCGTGAGTGAGGGCTGCGAGGGCTGCCAGCATGCTGTCACCTCTCACCATCTCATGCCTGTCACCCTCTGCGGCCAGAAGCACTGCAAGCCAGGGCACTGAAAGGTCCTCCTCTCTCAAGGCTGATTTCTCGAGAGCCGGTCCTCTGGTCTGGTCTCGGGAGCTGTGAACTCAGTGGGGGCTTCAGCCTCGGGCCTCCCTCAGGCCAGCCTCTTCCCAGTGGAGGGGCCTCACTGCTGACATCAGCAGATGAAACCAGCCCAGGTGGGATGCTCCCTCACCGAGGACCCAGGAACAGCACAGGGTTAGTAATTCCAAGGACACAGCCTGGACTCCTGGGCGGCCTCCGTTACCAGCAGGTGACAGAGCCTGAGCCCCATGCTCGGTTGATGGACCAAGAATGCTTTTCACTGACCAAGTGAGGGCCAGGGGAGCATCCACAGGAAGGGTGGGAAGCACCCAGGCTCTGGCCCAGGCAGGCCCAGCCTCACCGAGACCACTAGCTGGGGGACAGGGACAGAGATGCAGAGGGGGCAGGGCCTGCCCTTATGGACTTGGAGCTTTGCTAGCTGGGGAGCAGCCCTCACTTCTGACTGCTGTTGGACTGGTAAATATTTGGACAGTGTGAGCTTCAGAATTTCTCCTAAAGTAGGCAGGGGCTAGAACCATGGAGATGTGGATACTGACGGTGAATGCATTTGTCCTTTGGGGTTGATAACATGGTGTGTGCAGAGATCCTGCGGAAAGGGCTGCTCCTCTGGGAACTGCATGCACAAAAGGACGTCCCATGCAGACCCAGAGGCCGCAAGGACATTGCTGAGCTGCTTTGGGCAAAAGCAAGATGGAGGGGAAATAATGCACTTACATGTAACAAAGTGACTGGGCCCCAAGGCAAGGGTGACTTCAAGAAAGTCAGTGCCACTCCTCCATCCCAGTGGCAGGGTAGGGGTCGCTGCTGGCCAGACTTGAGAAACAAGGAAGCAACCCGGAAGAGGCCGGTCTGATCCAAAACACAGAGAGAGTCCGCATTTGTAATTGAGATGAGAGAAGGAGCTGCATTATTTATGAAACGGCTGAGCCCAGAGTTAACAAGGAAGGAGGAGGCCTTTAGAGGGGAAAGTGGTTTCAAAAGCATCCGTATTTCACCGAAAAAAAGACACACAAACTATGATTTAGAGTGTGCTGGGGTTTAGAACCGGAGATGACTCTAGTGCAGTTGAGACCACGGCGGGAGGACGAGGGTGTGGGCAGGGAGGGCAGAGGGACAGAGCGGCAGGGGCAGGGTGTTCCTGCAGGCTGCATGTGAGAGAGGGGCACGTGGGGAGGGGGCTGCCCGTGGGGATGAAGCAGTGTCTGTACATGTACACGCTCACATTCCCCAAGTGTGCAGTGTGTGTGTAAGACGGCATGTAGACACTTGGAACAGACGAAGGGACAGAGGGAGGGTGCCCCCACTAAAGATAAAGAGACTTCTGGGGCTTGTGTGCTTGCCAGCCTAATCTGTCATAAGAACTGGAGCCAAAATTTTAAGAAGAGGGGTTTCTTCAATTTTTTTTTTAATTTTAGGTATAATTTATGTACAATAAAATGTACAGCTCTTCAGTGTTCAGGTTTGACAATGGCATATGCTTATGTAATCACGACCAAACACAAGATATAGAACATAACCATCAGCCCAGAAAGTTCCCTCATGTTCCTGGCCACCTTTTGACTTGTATCAACATAGATCAATTGTGTTTGTTCTAGAGATTCATATAAATGAAATCATACTGTATATACTTTTTTTGTGTCTGGCTTATTTCACTCAGCACAATTTTTTTTGAGGTTCATCCTTGTTGTGGGTCTAACAGAAGATGGATTGTTGGCCAGGCCTGGTGGTTCATGCCTGCAATCCCAGCACTTTGGGAGGCCGAGAGGGGAGGATCACTTGAGGTCAGGAGTTCGAGACTAGCCTGGTCAACATGGTGAAACCCCATCTCTACTGAAAATACAAAAATTAGCTGGGTGTGGTGGCATGCACCTATAATCCCAACTACTCAAGAGGCTGAGGCAGGAGAATCGCTTGAACCCAGGAGAGGGAGGTTGCAGTGAGCCAAGATCGTGCCATTGCACTCCAGCCTGGGTGACAGAATGAGACTCCATCTCAAAAAATAAAAATAAGATGGTTCATTGTATTGCTGAGTGATGTTCCATTAAATGGAGATGCTGCATTTTGTTGATCCTTTCTGTTGATGTGCCTTGGGGTTGTTTCCAGTGTTTGACTCTTATGAGTATGGCTGCTGTAAACATTCTTGTATAAGTCTGTGTGTAGACATTTGTTTTCATTTCTTTTGGGTTAATAAGTAAGAGTGGAACTGACTGCTGAGTCATAGGGTAGATGTATGTTTATTTACTACCACAAGAAACTGCTAGACACGTCTTCATCCACAATGATAAAGAGTTCCAGTGTCTCCACACACTTGTCAGTGTTCATTATATTACACCTTAGCCATTTTAGTGGACGTGAAATGTTATCTTATTGCAATTTTAATTTGCATTTTCCTGATGACTGGGGATGTTGAACACCTTTTCAGTGCTTACCGACCATTCATTTGTCTTGTGAGATACCTACTGAACTCATTTGCCCATTTAAAAAATTAGGCAGTTCATCTTTTTTGTTGTTGATTTGTAGACATTCTTTATATATTCTAGACCCAGAAAAGGAAGGATTTTAAAAGTAAAACAGTAGCCACTGATCATGATATCCCGGTCCTTTAAGCTGAATACCTGCCACCCCTCCCATTCCACCTCATATATCACTTTGGATGGTGTGCTGACTTTAAAATGCACCCACTGTCACTCAAATGGCTGAAATGCTCAATTCTGTTTAATCAAATTCAACCGACTCATGACGATCCATTTCCACCGAAAGCAGAAAACAAAACAAATGAACCAATAAAAGCAACGAATCTTACTGCTTCCAGGTAAACTCTCTCCCATTTGACACTTAATCTTTGTATAATTACTCTGGCCATTGAGTATTTCATTTAATTAATCACAGGGTAAACTCTTTTTCAGAGTTTCATCCTCTTGAAAGTCCACCTGTCCTGCCAAGGGATGGTCAGGAAGTTGTTTCTATTCCTCACGGGGGCAAAGTAGACATTCCTGCTCCTCTGTCTGTCCTCTAGTTTCAAGTCTGACTGCGTGGGAGGCACTTGGGTTGTTCTTCCGGTGTCTGGAGGTTGGCTCCACCCCTGGGCCATGTGCTCTGCCCACCGTGATCCTCTCTTGGCCTCCAGCTGCAAGGCCTTGTCTCCTACCAGGCACCAACTTCTTCCTCTCCGGAGACCCTCTTAGTACTACTGCTCCCCACTCCCGCCCCACACAGAAAATTCTAGATCTCACCCAAGCCACACACAGACCCAGGGAACCTCCTCTATGGCATCTCAGATTCCGTCCATATCTAAACGTTCCACACCATCATTTCTCCTCTACTGAAGCTCCCCAGCATGGGTGTAGATCACCTTGCAAGGCAGTCTCTACCTGGAATTCTAAACAGAAAGTGGAGCACAAGCTTTCAGATTCTTCTTTGGACCATCTGAAATGTCCATAATCTCTCCTGCACTCTAGGTATAGTGTCTTAATCTAATAATCTCATTAACTGAAAATGTCTCTCATCTCTGCCCCCCACATCCCAGCCCAAAAAGGGCTGTTCCCCTTGCTGGGGGACAGGCAACTGCTCTTGGGTCATTTGTGAATCCTTCCCTACGCTATGGTGTGTAGTGAAAACCCCATGCTTGCCCTCTAAGATTTTTATATTTAAAAGAAATGTATGCGGATTTAGGAAACCCTTTCCTCTCTTAACGGCCCCGCTCTTGCAGTTGAAGTCTTGGCTTTCAGTCCTCCTGTTCTTGAGTTTATTTAAGTATCTGAAGCTCAGCATCCTGTCTCCATTCCCACTTCCCCTTTCTCCTTCATTCCAGCTACTGCTCATGAAGAAAATGGAAACTGTGGCTAAGTAGGTGGAAATCACAAATAAGGAGGAGCGAAAAAAGAAAGCACATTAATATAATTCGAGGTATGAATCTGAACACATTTACTTTGATGTTAACTAAGAATGACTTGTTCCCTCCTCCAAAAATAAAAAAAAAGAAGAAGAAAGAAATCGTGTATTCCTGCACTCAGCTCCAACTTGGCTCCCACTCGGCCCTCCTGCATTGCTGAGCCTCTGGACTTTCCAAGCCTTAGGCTCCCAGATCCCTTTCGTGGCGCCTGCTTGACTGTCAACTCTGTGTGTGGCATTGCCTGGTGTCATGAAAAGATTTTCTCTGGTATCCAGCTCCACAGGACCTATCACTCCTGGGCACCGAAGGGGCAGGATACAAACCCTTTGGGCAGGAACTCCTAGGAAATCCCCCAGATAGATTTCTTGATAATTCAGGTGAGCCTAAGTTTGGATTGGGAGCTTGGTGACAGCCACCTCTAATATGGCCATCTGTAGTCCCACCTCCTAGTATCCATGCTTTGTGTGGTCCCCTCTGCATCGGATCAGGGTTGGCCCACGTGACCGATGGAGTAAGGTCGAGTGATGGTACGTCTATAAAAGACACTGTGGCTTCTGCCCTTGTCTCTCTCAAATCGCTAGCATTGGAGAAGCTGGCTGCCATGTTTGAGGACACTCAGGCAGCCCCATGGAGAGGTCTATGCAGCAAGGAGCTGAGGCCTCCTGCCACAAGCCACGGGGGTGAACCATCTGGGAGCAAACCCAGAATTACAGTGGCAGGCTAATGTGGCAGACAGGACTCATCCATCTAGCCCCATCGGCTCAGAGCTGAGGAAGTAGAGGCCTAGAGAGGTGGAATGATCCATCACCGCCACACATCTGGTCAATGTCCAAGCCACGCCTTGGCTTCCAGTCCCATTTTAGATAAACTGATCTTCAGCTCCGAGTAGCTTCTTACGATGGGCGCGGTGGCTCACGCCTATAATCCCAGCATATCGGGAAGCCTAGGCAGGCGGATCACTTGAGGTCAGGAGTTTGAGACCAGCCTGGCAACATGGTGAAACCCCATATCTACTAAAAATAGAAAAATTAACTGGGTGTGGTGGCACATGCCTGTGGTCCCAGCTACTCAGGAGGCAGAGGCACAAGAATTGCTTGAACCGGGAAGCAGAGGTTTCAGTGAGCCAAGATCGCACCACTGCACTCCAGCCTGGGCAATGGAGTGAGGATCTGTTGAGACAGATCAAAAAAAAAAAAAAAAAAAGGGAGGGTGGCGTCTTGGATTTCACCATTCGTGTTTCCTGTGCGCTGTGGCTTCTCCATCCCGTGGTGCCTAGTCATTAGCAGAGTCTAGAAAATCCTGTTGCAGTAGGCAGGGAGTTGGAGGGGGTAAGGTAGGCTGACGGGCGTTCTGGGTTGAGGAGATAATGAGTCTAAAGGCACAGCAGTGTGAACATGGGTGGCATTTTTGGAGAGGAGTGAGTTGTCTACTGTGAAAGAAGGCAGGGGCCATACAGAAGAGCACCTTCATTAGGGCATAAAGTGACACTTCCTGGAGCTCCTGAGACAGCCAAGGGCAGGTGTCAAACTTCCTGCCTCGAGTACAAAACAGGACAGTGTCTGTCCTCGAAGATGGAGGGCCCCAAAGAACAAACACCTATGGGAGGGTGTGTGTTATTAGCCTGAGTATTGTCCAAGGCAACATGCCATCAAAGCATGCAGGGTTTGGTCAGTCCCATTCATGCTTGATCAGGGGAGATGTTTCCAGAATAATATAAAGCTGGAGGGTGCAGAAGAGAGTCCCTGCAATAGCAGATCTGGGGCTCCAGGAGTAGCCCTGATGACCAAGAATGCTGACCTTTTTGGCAAACTTTCTCAGCAGGCTCTCAACAACCTCTGTGCCTGAGATTCCCAAAACAGAGGCTGAAGCAGCAAATGCAGATGGGATGTATTGATTCCTTTGGTTTTGTTTCACCTTGTTTTCATTCACTGCAGTAATTTTCTTCCCAGGAAAGCAGAGAATTTCCCGGAATAAGGATCCTAGCCCTTCTCTATAACCTGCATATGGGTATCACTTTTCAAGGCCAATTTACAGACATATGTTTCTTGCCAGTAAGTTCAAAGATGTAACCACATCAAGTGCAGAAAGCCTGGTTCTTAAAGAGAAGGATAAAGCTGAGTTGGAAGACGGCAGGTTTTCTAGCCCCAGTCTCCACCTTCTTCCAAAACCTACGGTAACCCCAAGAGGTGAAGAAGGTTGAAATTTTTCAGACTCACGCAGGCAAATAACTTACTTAATTTTTCTGATTGAATTTAATGCGGCTCCCAACCCCTTATTTACATTCAGTCACTATCAAAATTTTCTCAGTGTCCTTTAAGTAAAAATGGAATCAGTTATGGATTTTTTAAATTCCTCTTTCCTCTCTTTCTCACCAGGTGTTAAACTTGAGTGAGGTGTATTATGGGTTGGGAGGCACCGTGTGTCCGCAACCCAGACAGTCGATGTTCATTGGCCTCAGGAAATTGACACCTACCCTGCTACCCCTGTATCTGTGGCCTCTCCGCTCTCCAGTTGCCAGGCCCAAGCAGGTGCCCCCGTGTTCTCTTTATCCCACTACCAAGGCTCTGCAGCCTGCTCTCAGGCACACCTGTCCTCTCTAAATGGCATGGAAACATTGGCTGCACCACCCTGGGAAACTGGGGGCTCTGGGAAACCACGTGTGGCCCATCTACTGGGGCCCCTCCATGCTTCTGGTGCCACGGCACATGTGGGCTTCTCAAGAGGCTTGCTGCCCCTTTCTCCCTCCCTTTCACCTTCCATTTACTTGAAGAAACCAAAGCCTTGGATTTGTAAAGAGTATTGTCACTGCCATGTGTTTAAAGACATCCATTAGGAAATTCAGATGGCTTTCCCTCCCTTTCCTTGGGTAGAGGCTGCAGGCCAACAAGGAAAATAAGATACAGAAGCCTTGAGAATGGGAGTTGGGATGTGCTTTAAGGTGGAGGGAAACGCCGTTTGCAACAAGTTCTTAGTAGCAAGCAACAGACAGCTATTTTGGCTAATTTCAGTGAAAGGGAGTCTCGTGAAAGGCTATGGGGCAGCTCCGAATCATTTTAGAGGGCAGACAGGCACAAAGCTGACCTTTGAGGAACCATGAGTCAAATCACACCACAGAACAGGGCTGATGAGGAAACCCTGCCACCACCGCTAGCACCCACACCTCGCCCACCCCAGGAGCTGTGCCTGGCTGCCACTGCTCCTGCGGCCACCACTGTCCCTTCCCTCCTGAGTCACCAGCTCTGAGTCTGGTGTTGGCACCTTCACCTGGCTGGGAAGCCCCACTCTTTGAGCCCCAGCTGCAAGGCAGGCTGGAAAAAGGAAGTATCTGACCATCACTTACCTTTCAGAGAGGTGGTTTTGCTCTTCACAAAGACTCAAAAAAAAAAAAAAAAAAAAAAAAACAGAGAGAGAGAGAGAGAGAGAGGGGCAATTCTCCACATAAATATCAAGATCATGCTTCAGGTGCTGGGAAACCAAAGCTCATGACAAGAGCCCTCCTTTCACATAAGAAGCACACTGGGGCTGGCCTGAGACGGTTCTCTGAGAGCCTCCAAGGTGCTCCACTCAAGGACACAAACCAAGCAGCACGGAGAGGCTGAGGGACACAGAGATTCTGCCTCCAGGAAGAGGAGCAGAGGCCTGACAAAGACGAAGGAGCTGGGACGGGACTCAGGAGAGGGTTGAGAAGCACAAGGAAAGCTCCTCCACCGTGGAGGAGCCTGGGGCGAGGCATCAAGGAGAGGAGCCCCTCCCCTGAGGACTGCGTTTATCCAGCTGGAAGATGGGACTGAACCGAAGGAAAGGCCACTGTGGCTAGAAGTAATTGAGCCGTCAGCAGTAAAGCTACTCACTGGGCTGCACCAGCCCTCCCGCCCATTACTAGGAGTGCAACGCTGGGATGAAACCAGATTCTGTGGAAATTCGCTCAGGGCCAAGAGGACAGGGAAGAGCTCAACGCGCGGATGTGGATGTCAGAGCCCACCTCCCATCCACCTGCTTGTGGGGAGGAGGGGTGGGAAGTGCAAGGCGGAATCGGGGTAAAGGCCCCAGGTGGGTGAACAAGGCCGCTCCCCGCTGGTCCACATGTTGACCTTTTGCTTGTGGCCTCTTGCCCACAAGGACAGTGTTTCCACTTGTGGGCAACAGGTGTTTCCACCTCCCTCAGGCAACAGTCATTACTGTTTTGCAGCCTGTTGGGAAGGTCAGAGGTAAGCCATCAGATAACAAAGAAAAAACATGACAAGAAGAGAAACAAATATTTCAGGGCACTGCTCGTGTCATTCCTCACCCCTGAGCACGCCGATCACCCTGGCCGGCGGAGATGGCTCCCACCTCCTTGTTCAGCTCTTACGGTCACAGGGTTTGCCTTCCTCGCTGATGCCACCAGCATCCTTTGGTTGGAAACAAAACAGCCCCATCAATTCAGATTGTCCTTAGAAGCTTTCAGAAGAGATATTGGTTGCATTTAACACACAGTTGAGGCCAAAATAAAGGCTGGGCAGGTGCCCGGGTTATTCAGCGGGAAATGACATCCTGCTCAGGCACGTAAATGTCAGGCTCCCCCAAGCCCTGACACAGGCAAACTGTCTCACAGCATTCCTTCCCCAGGACTCCAGATTTTCCAACCAATGGTTCTGTTCTTGCCTTCAGACACAACCTGTCCCGGTTGGGAAGGCCAAGATAGTCAGGAGACCATGGTGGCAGGGAGCAAACAGGAAACAGAAGAGTGGTATCACTGACCTAATCTTTTCCTTTGTAAAAACAATCTCAATTAAAATGCATCACTTCAGAAACCCTATGAAGGACCCGCTCTGTGAATTCTTTCAAAGGTCATCTTAATAATCCAAACCAGTTGCACGACCAGGAAAGAATTATTCTCTAATTTGGTTGAAAACACCCACAGGCAGGTGCTTATTGCTTGTGAAAATTAAGACTCATGCATCACTGGAGCCTTAATTCCAGAGAAGGTGGGATGTGCACAGATCTGTTCTTTTGACAAAGCAGCATGAGGAAAAAGACTGTGTGGCCATTGCCCCTAAAAATAAAGGTATCCCGCCAAGCTTCTCATTGGCATCCTCAGCTTCCCCTTTCTGAGGCTGAGATGAGGTTTCCTTGGCCTCCTCACCCCCATCACCATACAGCAGAGAGGCCCAAAGTCTGTTCTCAAAATCACTCACATTCAAATGCGAGTAACTGACATCAGCCAAATTGGGAACCAGAGTCAAATCTGAAACTCAAAGGAAAAACCTCCCAGATAAACTTCAGAGATCTTCACTGTGGGGAGATGGGAGGGACCCACTAGAGGATCTTTATGGCCACTGTTTCTCTGAAGGGACAGAAGGACCAGACTTGCTAGGTCTGGGTAGAAACCCTAGCTCTGAAAGTTCCTTCTTACGTGGCTTTGCGATGATGACTCGGGGTGGTTCTGAGCTTACTTATTTCATCATAAAAAGGAGAGACCCACGCGGACTTCTCGGCGAGGATGAAGTGGGATGCTATTTGTGAAGGTGTTTGGCCCATCAAGGTGTCCATAGGACTAAAGAGCCTGTGCAGAAACACTTGTGGCCAGGACCGGGCTCCTCCAGGCTGTGGCCAGAGCGGGCCGGGTTCTAGTGGAAAACTCTGCCTCGGTCAAGGGCTGGTCAGGGGTTGGTGCTCTCAGTAGAAAGCCAGTCTCTGGTGCGTGACTGACACACCCTCCAGGGGCTTCCAGAACCCATCACAGCAGTGTCCCTGGCCTGCAGGGGACCTGAGCATTGCTCTCTTAACCTAGCATTTATTCATCAGCCTCCTGGAGCTGCTTCTGGAGGCCTGGCCTCAGAATGAGTCATATTGCCCGACACCACACTCTTTTGTTTAGAATTGATACAGGACATGGAGTTCCTGTGAAATTAGCTCGAAATTAATTTAGCCACAATGGCTTATTGTTAGATTTAATTGTAAATGAAACAATTCACCAGGGACGTTTTACTTTGTAAACAAGCACCTCAGAGTCAGCAGGGAATTTGGACATTTTTTTTTCCTACTCTCTAGTCGCCGCATAGGTTTTTACAAAATTTGTGGCCAAGCGTAAAAAGCATTTTGGACACGGCTTTGGAGGGACAGCCCACTGCCATTCGTCACCCTCTTAGGTGCCCTGGCATTGGGTAGAAGCAGTCTGCTTTCACACAGCCTGCCGGGCACAGGAAGGTGCTCTTTGCTGCAGTTAATACATCGTCCAGAAATCACCCTGACTCCATTCCAGAATCCCCAGTGCTCCTGCAGAAGCATCAGTGCTGCTCAAATTAAAGAGTCCAAAAAACAGGGTCTGGGCAGTCCAGGCTATGGTTCCCTTCGAACCCCTGAAGCCAGTGTTTCTTAGAACATGATGCCACACCACTGTTGGAACATACAGTTATTATCAACATACAGTTCTCATTTTAATGGTTACATGTTCATTTTAAGATGTATTAAAACAAAAATCATTCCGCAAAGCTGTGATTTCATGGCAATACACATAGGTCTACATTAAAAGGTAGGTCAGCCGGGGACAGTGGCTCATGCCTGTAATCCCAGCACTTTGGGAGACTGAAGTAGGCGATTGCTTGAGCCCAGGAATTTGAGATCAGCCTGGTCAACATGGCGAAACCCTGTCTCTACAAAAAATACACAAATTAGCTGTGCATGGTAGTGCATACCTCCCAGCTACTTGGGAAGCTGAGGCAGGAGAATCACCTGAGTCTGGGAAGTGGAAGCTGCAGTGAACCATGATTGTGCCTCTGCACTCCAGCCTGGGTGACAGAGGACACCCTGTCTCAAAAAGGAAAAAAAAAAAGTAGGTCAATGTGAATAAAAGTAATTTAAAGTTTAAAAAAATTCAAAAGTAAATTATATGCAACTTAAAACCATGAGATATCATCTTACACCAGTCAGAATGGCTGTAAAAAGACAAAAAAATACAGATGTTGGTGAGGACGCAGAAAAGAGGGAATGTGTATGTACCATTGGTGGGAATGTAAATTAATACAAACACTATGGAAAACAGTATGGAGATTTCTCAAAGAACTAAAAATAGAACTACCAGCAATCCCACTACTGGGTGTCTATCCAAAGGAAAAGAAATCATTATATCAAAAAGTGGCCAGGCGTGGTAGCTCATGCCTGTAATCCCAGCACTTTGGGAGGCTTAGGCAGGCAGATTGCTTGAGGTCAGGAGTTCGAGGCCAGCCTGGCCAACATGGCGAAACCTCATCTGTACTAAAAATACAAAAATTAGCCGGTATGGTGGCAGGTGCCAGTAATCCCAGCTACTCGGGAGGCTGAGGCAGGAGAATTGCTTGAACCTGGGAGGTGGAGGTTGCAGTGAGCCGAGATTGCACCACTGCACTCCAGTCTGGGCAACAGACAGAGACTTCATCTCAAAAAAAAAAAAAAAAATTTACCTGTATTTGTATGTTCATTGCAGCACTATATAGAATCAACCTAAGTGTCCATCAACAGATGATTAGATAAGGAAAATGTGGTGTATATACAATGGAATACTATTCAGCCATGAAAAAGAATGAAATCATGCCTTTTGAAATAACATGAATGGAACTGGAGGCCTGTCTTAAATGAAACACTCAGATAAAGAAAGACAAACACCACATGTTCTCTCTTATGAGTGGGAGCTAAATCGTGTGTACACACAGACGTATAGTATGGAATGACAGACAGTGAATATTTGTAAGAGGGGGTTGGTGGGAACGGGGTGGATGATGAGAAATTGCCTAATGGATACAGTCTACATTATTCAGGCAATGGATACTCCAAAAGCCCTGAGTTTACCACTCTGTAATTATCCATGTATCAGGTTGGTGCAAAAGTAATTGTGGTTAAAAGTAATGACAAAACCTCAATTACTCTTGCACCAACCTATGACAAAATTACATGTATACCCCATACATTTTACAAATAAATTTTTTCGAAAAATAAATAAAAGCTTAATAATTAAAAAAAGATGACGTGGCAAAAATCATGACTGAAGTTTGCTAAATAGCACCATAAGCCTAGCTTCTTGGAAAGCGGTCATCAGAGAGATCAGGAACATTACCTGAGAGCTTGTTACGATTTTGTCATCTCCAGCCCCGCCCCAGACTTTCTCAGTCAGAAGCTGCATTTTAGGCAGGTCCCTAGGGGATTAAGCATGCATTTTAGAGTTTGAGAAGAGTAACCTAAGAAAACCCGGGGAGCAGTGTCCCGTGGTACTGCTGACATTGCTGGACACATCAAACACATCTAGCTGAATCCCCTCTGGCACGACTGGGTGAAGTTTTGGCCAGCAGACACAATTATTTTGAATATCTGTGGCCCCTCCTTCACTCTCACAGCAAGATGGTTTTTCCCCACTGTGTACGACTCCGGGCCGCCTCAGTGACCTTGCTTTGCTTGCACAGAAACATGGGCTCAGCTGGCCGTAGAGTAGGCAAAAAAGCCCAGAGCATAAGACAGTCTGGGATGGCCCGGGACGACTTCCCAGTGCACACGGCTGAGCCTAAAAAGAATGCCGCAAAGACTACGTGGAGGCTGCCAGCTGCAGGGGCCAGAAGATAAGACTGTTAATTTAGCTTGGCTGGCATCCAGAGAGCTGAGCAAAGCTAGGCCTCCAAGCTCAGGGTAAAAATAAATAAATAAAAATAAGTAGGCAGATGTTTATGCTCCCTTCCTAACACTAGCTAGCATGTATCTGGTACATCCTATGTGCCTTGTAGCAGCTCCAGAAAAGGCATCGTTGTCCTCTGTCTCGCACTGAAACCCCCAAAGGTTAGCGTTGTCACCCCATCTCACAGTGAGGGCCATGTGGCTCCAGTGGTGTTCTGCTTGTGGTCACCCAGCCCTCCCCTAAGCCCCACCACTTTCTGCTGAGAGCTGGCTTTAGGCAGGAAATGGAAACAGGCTGGTCTTTTTCAAGGCTGCAGCATAACCAAAGCCCTAGTGGATGCTGCACTGAAAGAACTCTCGGTATCCTAATAAGGTTTCAGAACAGAAAGGAGTGTCTTCATCACTCTCGTCTTTGCCAACACCATCCCATCAATCTTCTCTGTACTTTGACGCAGACACGACGGACTGTTATCCACGTGGCAAACTTGGAAGCACCTTGAAAGAGAGTCTAAGTAAGTTGCCAAGACGCCCGTCTTAAGGCCGGGTGCCTCTGTGACAAATAGCCTGAGCAGCTGCACCTCGCCGAGATGCCAAACGGATGAAATGGGGTCACTTTGAGAAACTGCACACGATGTGCCTGATGCATGGTAGGTGCTCAGTACGTGGGCAGTTCCTTCCCCGTCCCCTGCTCCCTCTGAATGTGGCTGACCACTTTGGACCATTTCCTCCACTCGCCCGGCAAAGAACTAAAGAGATGAAGTCAGCCTTTGTTCAAACAGGAATGAATTCTGCCACTGGCAAGGCAGTTGGAAAACTCTCCGTTATAATGCTAATTCTCAACCATTTTAAATCTATGTCCCATTTTGATCAATGTAAACATTGTGTGCCCTTCTTCAATATTATTTGAAATTTCAAATAAAAATAAATATTGTGATTCAAAGCAAAGGAAATGAATCATATAATTTAATACACTTTAGGCAACCGTCCCCGCCCTGCAAGATCCTGCTATGACCATCCAACAAGGATAGCCTGGCTGCTCTCAGTTGAGTCCTTATAGATTAAGCCATTGCCGGAACATGATGAAAACACGTGGACAGCAAAACGGAACGCCATAGCATCTGAACAGCACTCTGATCGCCCTGTCTCTGGTAAAGACTTTCCCTCTCCTACCCCATAGACGGAGGCATTGACAAAGCTGGGCCAATCATAGTACCTCACCTGCCACTGGATGCAGTGATTGGCCCAGGAGGTGGGCACATGGCCAAATCTGGGCCAATCATAGTACCACACCTGCCTCTGACACAGTGATTGGCTCAGGGGATGGGCACATGACCAAATCTGGGCCAATCCTAGTACCACACCTGCCCCTGATGCAGTCATTGGCCCAGGGGTGGACACGTGGCCTAACCCTACAAGGACTTTTCTTATTGTAGGGGCGGGGCTTGGTGACGGAGGAGTGGGGTCTCTCATCTCTGGTCTGGAAACTGGAACGGGAAGCAGGAGAGCCTAAAGCCCAGGCACGCTGTCTCCTGCCTCATGGAGGAGTGGTTTGAGACAGTGAAGCCCACTCACAAAGAAAGGCCGAGATGAGAGGTAGAGAGCAGCCAAAACGGCCCCATTTACCCCGTGGCAGGTACCCACCTCCCCACCCCACAGTTTGGCTTCAGGAGGTATCATTCTCTTATTTTAGCTGAATATTGTCCAGTTAAGGTTCTCTCCCACATCTCCAATCAAGAGTGGCCCAACTAAAACAAGAGGCATGGCAGAGGGGATTCCACAATATCCCTGGACGCGGAGGCACGGTCTGTCAGTGCCGCTTAGTTTGCACAGACCTTTCCCTGCACAGACGTGGCTTTCATCCTCTGTCTCTTCACACCTTCCTCTTCCTTCTTCTCTCTGCATCTGCCAGTGCCTCTCAGTTTTTCTACACCTCCCCAGATTCTCTTCTTCTTCACTGCATCCTTTTGTCCACCCAGGCCTCTGACTCTTACCTACTTTTGGCTGTTGGTTTATACTTCCTGTAATATATTTTCTCCTGGGAAATCAAGGTGCCCACATGCCCCCGCTCTTGGGGCTCTGTGCATGCTCCCTGGCTCTATGCTCTTGAGACGCTGGCCTGGCTGGACCTGGCCGGTCTGCCCCATCCACACACTCTAGCCAGATGCGCCTGGGGGTGGGAGGGTGGTGTGGGACTAAAGCCACAGCAGACTTGAGAAATACACACAGGAAGCAGCCCATTTCCTCAGAAGCTGCCCAAACTTCTGCGATACAATTTTAGCATCTGGCCAGACAAGCAAGTTGGGCCTGATACATTTATAAAATCGTTTGTTGAAGAAATCATATTCCAGAATCCCATCTGTGATCTTTTATTTTCTGTTTGGTGTTGCACATGTTTGGGGAAAGAAGTCAATAAAAACCATCACAATTTAATTTTAATTCCCACAAATACAAGAGACCGCAGCAAGTGACATGACAGAAATCCAGAAGGTTCAGTTGACAAATGCAAACTCATGTGAATGACTGTAATGTCAACTCTGTGGTCCGCGAGCCAAGGTTTCAAGTCCCATCTAGTTACATCAGCTCAGCAAAGTTCCTCAACTTCTCTTAGCATCTCTTTCTTCATCTGTAAAATAGAGGATACTACTAAGGCTTTCTCTGTGAATTCAAGATGAAGTAAGTCACTACTACCATTGCTGTTCTGGCCCTAGACTAGCCTACACCTTGTATATTTGCACTAAGGAGTAGATTAGGGATGCAGTACCACAGCTGTATGTCAATTTCCAAATCTGAGTGGAGGCCAGGCACGGTGGCTCACACCTGTAATCCTAGCACTCTAGGAGGCTGAGGTGGACAGATCACTTGAGGTCAGGAGTCCAAGACCAGCCTGGCCAACATGGTGAAACCCTAAAATTCCATCTCTACTAAAAATACAAAAATTAGCCGGGTGTGGTGGTGCACACCTGCAGTCCCAGCTACTGTGGAGGCGAGGCAGGAGAATCACTAGAACCCAGGAGGCAGAGGCAGTGAGCTGAGATTGCACCACTGTAATTTAGCCTGGGTGACAGAGCAAGACTCCATCTCAAAAAACAAAACAAAACAAACACAAAGAAACACCAAAAAAAAAAATCTAAGTGGAGCCTGTTGGGTTCAATCATGTCATAATTTGTGTTAAAATCTCAGTTAACCACATTGTGTGACATTACATAACACTGTTTAAATTTTTAGGGAACAGTAACTCTGCTGCGATAATTCTGCCTGCAAACAAGCACCACAGTGGATTTGGAGAACTTACTAAAACCACTGGCCATCCAAGAAGACTACAAACTTCCCATTTGTGGGGGCACTTAAAAATTACAAAGTCAGTTTGGCTTTTCATTGCATTTTGCGCTATTACTTTGCATTTTAATGAGAATGGGTTTTTAAAGATTTTCAGTTATCTCAGTAGCTGGAAATTTAAACCAATTAATTTTCTACTTTAAAAATTCTACTGTGATATCTGTACACAATAAGACTACATTTTTCACTATGGGGGAAGGGAAGGAAACCCTCATTTTACTACCTACCCTTTTTAACTTTTCCGTAAGTTTTTGCTTCAGAAATGTAAAAGGCTATTTCACGCCCCAAGGCTGAGGGCTAGTGAATATACTGTTTTTGATAAAATACAGTTTTGTGGTGAAATGAACGAGTAGTTTAGAAGGAGAAAAATATGATCTTATGAAGAAAATACTAGACTTCTAATACCTCTTCTCTGAGGTCCATTCAGATTGCCGACTTTTTATAAGATGTCCAATTCTAACCCACCTAGGTACACACAGACTCTATAAATATACACACACCTAACACACTTCTAAAAGGAGTAAATGTGTGCTGGGGAAATATTGGAACAATGACGTTCCTGAGAGAAGCTTGTTTTTTCAAGTTATTAAAGGAAGGTGGCAAGCATTCATGAGGATATAAAAACTTAACGTCGTCTGAAGGAAACTCTTGAATATGGTTAACATTGCTGCCAAAAATCTCAGCTATGTTATGTCAGAATGTTCAATTGCAAGCTACACTTTAATGAATGGAAAGATAGGGTAACAGCAGGAAGTTTCTGCAGCAACTCACAGCAATCTTGAAAACCGAGTTGCCAGAGTTGGCTGGGCTCACTGGTTCAGGGGCTATGCTGTCTGGTTGCCTGATCTGCCAGTTAGCAATCAGGCATCCCAGGGGCCAACAAGGGAACAGTGGGAGAGCAGGAGAGCAGGGGCTATCTGCCCTCTCCTCATTCTCCTAGCCAACACTTCCATGGACAAGAAGCTCACTTTGCTCTTTGTGAAAAAGTAGATGGTCCGAGAAATACACCACTGGACTGGGAAGACAAGAAATCAGTGCCACTCTGCATTAAGTGCGTGACTCCCCTTCTTTTCCATGCAGCCTGCTTGCAGTGTGATGCTGCTATTTTTATCGGCTCCCTTCAACCCAGCTGTTGCTTCATGTTAACATGGCGAATGGTGTGAAAATCCCAGCAGAGGAGCGTGAATCCCAGAGGGACCCATCTTCTGTCATTTCTAGAACAGATAAAATGTCATGAGACTCAGTGGGGGATGGCGTAAGAACATTTGGCCAATGGCGCCAATGAGAACGTATCTGACATTAAAGTGACACGGAGCTAGGGGCCAAAGTTTGTCCTCAAACCCAACCAAAAGCACAGACGTCCAATGGCCAGTAAGGATCACGAATCTTTGTGGAAAAATTGGGAGCAGGAGTCTTCGCATTTTCAGGGCAGGCCATGGTTGTTCCAGGTGTTTGACCTTGTGGAGTTATGAGGTTGGGACAACTGCCTGGAGTCCAGCCTGGAGGTGGTCCCAGAGAACCCACTTCCTTTTCCTGAGTTAGAATGTGACTTGTAATTTTAAGCCCACTCTTTGTATTTCCTCTGTGAAAATAACAGCATTTTGGCAAGACTGCGTGTAGGGGGGAAAAAGTGCCACATAAAACTTACACAATTTAAAAATATAGCTCTAATTGCAGGTTTGTTGTCCCATGGTTTGGCAAATTAGGGGGGCAAATTGGAGAGGCCCTTGGAACTTGCTCCAGGCACGAAAAGATTATTCAGTTACACATCTGACTGTGTAGCTGGTGAACGCTTTCAAAAACTTATGAAAATAGGATTTTAGGGGCTTCCTTCTAGAAGAGCAGCTATTTTCTATGGGGGGATTATTTTGTGACTGAGTGCTCAATTTAGAATTTGAGCATCAAGGGCTTGGACTTCTCTGCACTTTTCTTTCTCCAGCTTTATTGTGAGAATAAAATGATTTCTCTTCCTACTCCAAAATTTTCAGATTCTCTCAGGTCTAGATGAAATTCAGTGAAAAATCAATACCTTCTAGTATCTAAGTGAAAATACTAAATGCCAGCAAATTTTTCATTTTTAAATGATTAATTTTAAAATCACTTAGGATTTGCAATCTACAGAATTCTCGAGGACAAGAGTTAGAGCTTCTATATTTCAGTGCAAACTCTGATTCACTTCAAAGATGAATACTTTTAAGGTTTAAAAACGTCTAAGGGGAGGCTAAGGGGAGAAGGATACTGTGGATGGACACACAGTCAGTTTGACCTTCCTGGTGGGCCTTTGTGTACTGCAAGGCTGGTTAGCTAGCATCTGCTTTTTCCAGGATCCCTTGCCGCTCGGCTTTTGATATGATTCTGTCTGGGCTTTTGCACAAAGTTTGGGAGGCAGAAGTAAGGCACAGACTATGCTTTTGTTGTTTCTGTGACAAATCCCACCGAGGCTGTGTTGGATCCTGCTGCAGCATTAGCCAGCCCTGTTTCCATCTTTTCCCCCAAAGGCAAGGCACGGCACACTCATGTTTTTGCTGCTGTGGGTCAAAGTCACTGCTTGGCTTGACAGCCAATATTTGCACAGTAGTTTTCTGATGCCCGGATTGCAATGAAGGGAAGGTGTCCTACAGGCAATGTATCCAGGGCAGCTTCTGGATTTCCCTTGCTCCTGGTTATGGCAGCTCTCAAATACACCAGTCATGTTCCTTGTCCCCCATCCTGAGGTCTGTGCCTGGAGCCCTCCAATGATTTTTTTAAAGCATATTGTTCCTTGTATTAATTTTTTTTCTCTTCAAAATAGCTAGTGTGGTTCCTGATGTCTACAAATGAACCCTAACATAGAAAGTAGGGGTGTGGGGCTATGGAAAGTGGGATCACAGCCTCAGCTGTGTCCTCACACGTTGGGATGGGTTACCCTCTGCAAAAATCTCTTCCTTGGCTCTGTCCTCCTCCCTTTCCGCTAATATCATAGCCTCTACCTTCACAGAGAAAAGTGGAGGCACTAACTCCTTCAACTTTTCATTTTTACCTATAACCAGATGAGTCTTATGCCCTTTATGTTCCTTTACATATTAAGAGAAAACAAATCCATCGCCTGGAATCTTGATAAAGAATATGGGGCTTTACTTTTGGTATTTCTACGGGGTGGAACTTTGCGGGTATTACCCAGCACACACCACGGATAGCTTCCCTCAAACCCCGGCCACCTCTGGGCAGCAGCTCCCTGCTCCCCCTCATGGGCCTTGGGCTTCCTTCCCTCCGTGCAGCCTCTCCTCTTTCGTCCTCCCCTCCACAGTGCTGTCTCTGTAGAAAGTCCCCACAGAGACGTTTGCTTTATCTGCCCACCAGGGCCACCAGGCCTGCAGGTGGCTGGGGCACAGCACCGTACCCTCTGCTCCTCCGTGGCCTCCCGGTCAGAGAAGCTCAGGAAGGCACTAAGCCTGAGAAGCAGGGTTCCCCTGTCAGTCTGACTGCTTTTCTCTTGAGAAAACTTCTGGTGAGTCACATTTTCCTGGCCATACACCTTTATACTGGAAGCAAATATATGAACAAGTCAGATCTTTTTCAAAGCAGATGGATATAAATCTAAGAAGGCAAGAAGATCTTTCCATCCGTTTTTTAAAATTTAGGTGAAATTCACAAAACATAAAATTAATCATTTTAAAATGAACAGTTTGCTGGCATTTAGTATCTTCACAATGTTGTACCAACCACCACTTCTATCTGGTTCTGAAACGTTTCCATCATTCCAAAGTGAAAACTCCATACCTATAAACTAGTTACCCTCCATTCTCCCCTCACCCTTCGGCCCCTGGCAACCACCAATCTGCTTTCATTTACCTATTCTGGATATTGCATATAAATGGAATCATACAATATGTGATCTTATGTGTCTGGCTTCTTTCACATAGCATGTTTTTGAGGTTCATCCACATTGTAGCATGTATCAAAGCTTCATTCGTTTTTATGGCTGAATAATATTTCAACGCATGAATAAATCACAATTTGTTCATCCATTCACCCATGGATAGGTATTTTGGTTTTTCCACCTTTTGGCTTTTGTGACTAGTGATGCTATGAATATTCATGTATAAGGATTCGTTTGAGTACCTGTTGTCATTTTAGGGGGTTTACACCTAGGAGTGGAATTGCTGGGTCCTGTGGTCATCCTATGTTTAACTTTTTGAGGAAGTGCCTTACTGTTTTCCACCATGGGTGAACCACTTTCAGTCCCACCAGCAATGAATGAGGTCTCCTATTTCTCCACACCCTCACTCCCACTTGTTATTTTCCATATTTTTTATTGTAGCCATTCTTGTGTGAAGTGGTACCCTACTGTGGTTTTGATTTGCATTTCCCTAATGACCAAAGATGTCAAACATCTTTTCACGTGCTTCTTGGCCATTTATTTGTTTACTTATTTTTGAGACAGAGTCTCGCTCTGTTGCCCAGACTGGAGTGCAGGGGTGTCATCTGGGCTCACTGAAACCTCTGCCTCCTGGGCTCAAGCAATTTGCGTGTCTCAGCCTCTCGAGTAGCTGGGACTACAGGCATGTGCCACCATGCCTGGCTAATTTTTGTATTTTTAGTAGAGATGGGGTTTCATCATGTTGTCCAGGCTGGTCTTGAACTCCTGACCTCAAACGATCTGCTGGCCTTGGCCTCCCAGAGTGCTGGGATTACAGGCGTGAGCCACCATGCCTGGCCCATTTATTTATCTTCTTTGGGAGAACTGTTCGTTCATTTTTAACCTGGAAAGTTGATGGCCTTTAGAACTAGTGAGACTTGAGTTCAGATATGTTCAACTATTTAGAAGTGGTATGACGTGAGCACATTATTTCTCCAGGCTTCATTTTCTTCCTCTAAGAAAAGCATAGAATAACTTCCCACAGCTGCCTGCCTGACATCCTTCAGGTCAGAGTTTAAATTGATTGGCTCAGAGAAACTTTCCTGATACTCTTCTTCTTTCCTGATCGATTCCTGTGTTGCTCTGTTTCACAGTAGCCAATTCTTTCTTTCATAGCACTCAACAGTTTGTAGTTACATATTCATTTGTCAGTTTTTGTCATCTATCTCCTCTACTAGATCATTCGTTCTTTGTGGTCGCCAGCCATTGACTATCTTATTCACAACTGTATATCCAGAACACAGCACCATGTCTGCATCTAGAGTGTGTGTGATGTTTGTTGAATGGGAAAAATTAGTAAATTATTAAATAATATTTGTAGGGAACTTAGCACAGTGCCTGGTGCATATTAAATTAATGGTTCACAATGGGGGATTTTGGAAATGTGTTGGTGGTGATGGTAATGTTTGTGGTTATCACAATAATTGAAAAGACAATACTGGTATTTAGAGAGCAGAGCCAGGAGCACTAGACAGTACCTGTGGAGGCATCCTACCATGCAAAGAATTGTCTCACGTCCCACACAACTTTAGAATATACCACCAGACATCGATATAGGGGGAAAATCTGTCTGTAATTATCTGCACTTATAATGCTGTGTTTTTCATATAAACAGAGAGTAACATTTGCACAGTTTTAATATGCACTGAATTTTCCAAGAATGCAACACACATAAATTTCTAAAGTTGTTTCACATTTTGTTTGAAACTCCACTGAGAGTTGTTTGCTTTTTCAGAAAAATCACATCTCCGTGAGCAATACTGCTCATGGTGAATCCTCAAAATAACACTCCCTGATCAGCCTGTGTTTGTAAGTGTGATTCCATGTATTGGTGCAAACAAACCTGATTAGTATATTCTGTCTTCCTAGGCATGCCTGGATATGTACATGTTGCAATACACGTTTTATTGTAATTTTTTTGCCTTCTTCTTTGTATTGTATTTAAAGTATTATATTTAATTATTTTGAAATTATGTATATAGGTAGATTATCTATGAATTTTATTACAGGATCTTAGAAAAAAGCCTTTTTGTTTTAAAGAAAAACATTGAGTCAAATAGGGATTAGATGTATTAGGTGTGTATTAGATACTGTCTTTCTTTTAATAATAATAATTACAGTGGAACTTTACAGCCTTTTCTGAGATAAATGGCAAAGGAAATAAAATCTTATTTTTGTCCTAAGATCTTATTTTCTTATTCTTATTGCCAAAATGCTCCTTTTCACATACATAGGGACACTTTTAATACTTTGTGCACCCCAAAATATTGTTGGTTCAACGTAAAAAGTACATTACAGAACTTGTGAGCAAAACTTCTACAGAGCAACCCAAAGTGAGGTTTATGCAGCTGTAATTACCTGCAAGGTCTGGCTAGTGTTTGAGAAGGATGTATTTGCTGGACTTGAATCCTGGCTCCACTCCTCAGTACCTGCATTATTTCAGACTAGTTGTTTAACTCACTGGTCCTCAGTTTTCTCAACTATAGAATGGAGTCAATGACAGCTGTCTCTAGGGTGCCGTGTCATGAAATGTAATCAGGTATATACCAGGCCCAGGACAATGCAGTCACATGGTAGGTACCTAGTGTTAATTTTCTTCTCTAAAATTATTTTCTTCATCTCCCAAATTATTCTAATAATTGCCATCAAAGACAGATGGCAAAATCATAAAATAATACATCACAGACACCACTGGCCTGGATTACACAAGTGTATTTTTACACTACATTCCATGCACTCTGCTCAATGTAAGTCTTTTTTTTTTTTTTTTTTTTTTTTGAGATGGAGTCTTTCTCTGTCCCCCAGGCTGGAGTGCGGTGGCGCGATCTTGGCTCACTGCAAGCTCTGCCTCCCGGGTTCACGCCATTCTCCTGCCTCAGCCTCCCAAGTAGCTGGGACTACAGGCGCCCGCCACCACGCCCGGCTAATTTTTTGTATTTTTAGTAGAGACGGGGTTTCACCGTGTTAGCCAGGATGGTCTCGATCTCCTGATCTCGTGATCCGCCCGCCTCAGCCTCCCAAAGTGCTGGGATTACAGGCTTGAGCCACCGCGCCCAGCCTGCTCAATGTTAGTCTTAGTCTGTGATTATTGAACCTACAGTCTGTGCATGTGGAGTTTTCCAGGAAGTCCCCAACTTTTGCCATTCTAAAAGGAGACTGCAATCTCCAAAGGTTAGAAATAACCACCTGGCTGGATGCAGTGGCTCACACCTGTAATCCCAGTACTTTGGGAGGCCAAGGCGGGCAGATCACCTGAGGTGAGGAGTTTAAGACCAGCCTGGCCAACATGGTGAAACCCTGTCTCTACTTAAAAATAAATAAATAAATAAAAATCAGCGGGGCGTGGTGGCGCAGGCCTGTAATCCCAGCTTCTTGGGAGTCTGAGGCAGGAGAATCACTTGCACCTGGGAGGCAGGGGATGCAGTGAGCTGAGATCCTGCCACTGCATTCCAGCCTGGGCGACAGAGCAAGACCTGTATCAAAAAAATATTATAACGTAAAAGTAATTTAACCTTTACATATGCAGTTTCTTCTGTCAGGAATGTTCTTTTCCCCTTCATCCTGCTAATTTCTTTTCATCCTCCAAAATTCAACTGAATCATCACGACCTCAGGAAAGTCTTTCTGGACTTCCCAGGCTAGATTTGGTCTAGATACATGTTCCGGAACACCGTGGTTCTCTCCTGTGTTGTGGGAGGCAGCTGTGTGCTTGTAACTTGATAACATCAATCAACCCTCCTGGGACGTATATATTCCATGGGGGCAGGGATTGTGTCCTACTGCTCACCTGGGCATCCCTATCTTCTTATTCAGTGCCTGACACATACCAAAAATTCAATGCATATTTCTTGAATGAGTGCATGAATTTTCCATCAAAACCAATGAATTGACTTCAAGTCAACTTTTCTACTAGTAAGATTGAATTGACTATGATACAATAGCATATTTATTCGACCTCAGTTAAGAGGTCTTTGTGATATTTTCCTCCAAATATTGTGCTAGTCCTAGACCCATATGCATTGACAACCCCGAGAGTGCGTCACCAGGATTCCACCTCCTCCGACTTTACCTTTTCTATGTGAATTCTCTTTGTTGAATGTCCTCAGTTTTGACACGTGCATCCTGAACTATAGCTAGTGACAGTTGCTCTAATTGTTCAGAAGTTGTCTGAAGTTTCTCGTCTCCTACACTCAGCCAACAGCTCCTTGAAACCAGAGAATCTTTCAAATCCCCATGGAGTTATTTAGCATAATAGATAGCGGACGGATATTGGTGGTTGAACACCACTAACTTATCTAACACACTTCTTACACGTTTGTAAAGTACAAAACAACTTCACCATCTGATAATTGCATCAAAACTAATAAATTGACTCTGTCTAAGGTGGTTATTTCTTTTTCTTTCTTTTTTTTTTTTTTCTTTTGAGATGGAGTCTCGCTCTGCCACCCAGGCTGGAGTGCAGTGCTGCGATGATCATGGCTCACTGTAGCCTCAACCTCCCAGGCTCAAGTGATCCTCCTTCCTCACCCTCCTAAGTATCTGGGATTACAGGTGTGCACTACCACATCAGGCTAATTTTTTTTTATTTTTAAATTTTTTTGTAGAGATGGGGTCTCACTATGTTGCCCAAGCTGATCTCGAACTTCTGGGCTCAAGCAATCCTCCTGCCTTGGCCTCCCAAAGTGCTGTCATTACAGGCATGAGCCATCCCACCCAGCCTGCCTTGTAGTCTGTCTCTCTATCTATCTATCTTTTTATTTTTTGAGACAGGGTCTTGCTCTGTTTCCCAGGCTGAAGTGCAGTGACATGATCATAGCTCACTGCAACCTCAACCTCCTGGGCTCAAACTATCCTCCCACCTCAGCCTCCTGGGTAGCTGTGACTACATGCATGAGCCACAGCAGCTGGCTACTTTTTTGTTTGTTTGTTTGTTTTGGTAGAGACAGGGATCTTGCTATGTTGCCCAGGCTGGTCTCAAATTCCTGGGCTCAAGTAATACTCCCACCTCAGCCTGCCAAAGTGCTGGGCTTATAGGCATGAGTCACTGTGTCTGGCCTACGTTATTTTTAAAGAAATCTGTAAAGATAATTCAAAATGTCTGGTCCAGTTAATTCTGCATATGATATTATGCAGGCTGTAGTTAAAATATTTTATATTTTTTGTGGTCTCAGTCAATTAAGAAAATGGCCCCTAAATATTTTAAAATATCATCCTAGGACCCCAAAGAAGACAATGGCCTGGAGTCCATAAAACCTGTAGGGGCAGGGGACACCTACTAAAACAGCCGAATGATAGACTGGATCTTTATCCAAGAGAGAGACATGGCTTGGAGAGAGACAGAGTGGTTGGTGTTGAGGACTGAAGGGCCATTGGGATTCAGCGACAAAGGCTGTATGCAGTGAAAGAAGCTGCACTTCATTTGCCCTGAGTTGTAACTAACTAGTGGGAAGAGAGAATCATGGAATTTTAGATCAGAAATGATCTTAGAAAGAAATTTTTTCTATTCTTTTATTCTCAAATAGCCAGATTTCTGCTGTATTATGCCATCTGGCTAAGAACTTTTTGTTAGCTAAGAACTTTGCTCCTTTTTTTAAAAAAATGATAAAAATAATGCACTCTTATTTTTGAAAAATTGGAAATTGTGAAAAAGAATGGTCAGAAATGCACTCATTATCCTGTATCTATTCTATTCTGGAATACAAATATGGATAGACAATTGTTCCTACAGTATTTATTGAAAAGTCAATCCTTTCTTCATTGAATTACCTGGTACCTTAAAATTAGATAATTTTCTTTATTTCCTAATATAAGTATGTAATGCTATTGATTTTCTTGTAAATACTGGCTTAGCTTCATTTCACATATTTTAATATGTGTTATTTTACTTTCATTCTGTTCTGAATATTTTCTAATTTCCCTTGTGATTTCATGAATTTTTAAATGTATTATTTAATTTCCAAATATTTGGAGAGATCTCAAATACCTATTATCAATTTTACTTTAATTTTGTGTTTAAATAGTTCTTCTGGCCAGGGGTGGTGGCTCACGCCTGTAATTTGGGAGGCCAAGGCAGGAAGATCACCTGAGGTCAGGAGTTCCAGACCACCCTGACCAACATGGCAAAACCCCGTCTCTACTAAAAGTACAAAAATTAGCCAGGCATTGTGGTGAGTACCTGTAATCCCAGCTACTTGGGAAGCTGAGGCAGGAGAATCGATTGAACCCAGGAGGTGGAGGTTGCAGTGAGCCAAGATCGTGCCATCACACTCCAGCCTGGGTGACAGAGCAAGACTCTGTCTCAAAAAAGAAGCTCTTCTATATCCTCACAAATGTTCTTTATAGTTGGTCTATCAATCACAGATTGAAAGGAAAGTAGAAATTTTCAACTATAATTATGGATTTGTTTATTTTTCCTTTCAACTATTTCAATTTTTGCTTCAGGTATTTTGAAGCTCTGTAACTAGTTGCATACACATTTAGGTATTATCACATCCTCCTGATCAGTTGACCCTTTTCTCATTATGAAATGCTCTTCTCTATTCCTGGTGATATTAGCAGTCGTTAAATCTACCGTGATATTAATGTAGCCATTCCAACTTTCTTTTGATTAGTATTTTCATGTTATGTCTCCCAAGACAACTCCCAGTTTTAATGATTTACTAGAAGGACACATAGAGTCATATTCATAGCCATAATTTATTACAGTGAAGAGATACAAAGCAAAATCAGTACACACAGATGCACTTAATTCTTCCAGCAGTGAATTGTAACAACACATGTGAAATGTTTTCTGCCAGGGAAGCTCGTTAAAGACTCATGGCCAAGGTTTTTTCTTCTGTTTTTTTTTTTAGAGCATTGGTCATATAGACACTCTCTGACTAGCACATATCAAAATTCCAGACTCCCAGAAGGTAAGTGGTTGTTCACCATAAACCACATTATTTGTGCAAACAGTTTAGGCACAGTAAGCCATTGTCATCCGTCCTGAAAATGGTAGTAACACTCCCAAAATTCAAGTTCCCACACACCATTGAAGGCCAACTTTGCAAGAAGGCCTGTCTAGGGATAGCAGTTTTAGACCTTTTATGTTAACTCTTTTCTGCACACAGGGTATATTGTTTTCTATTCTTTTCTTTTTAACATCTATGCAACTTTATACTTAAAATATTTTCTTATAGGCAGCATATATTTGGATCTTGCTTTTTAAAATCTAATTTGACTATTTTTGCGTTTTAATAGGTGTGCTTAAATCATTCATATTAAGGACATTCCTCTTCAATAAATGGTGTTGGGAAAACTAGATATTCATATGCAGAAGAATGTAACTGGACCTTTATCTCCCACAATGTATAAAAATCAACTCAAGATGGTCTAAAGACTTAAATGTAAGACCCAAAACTATTTTAAAAAGCAGTAGAAGAAATGCAGGAGAAACACTTCAGGATATTGGTCTAGGCAAAGATTTTATGGCTAAGACCTTAAAAACACAGGCAACAAAACCAAAAATAGACAAACGGGACTATATTAAATTAAAAAGTGTCTGCACAGTAAAGGAAACAATCAATAGAGTAAAAAGACAACCTGTTGAATGGGAGAAAATATTTGCAAACTATTCATCCAGCAAGGGATTAATATCCAGAATATACAAGGAATTCAAACAACTCAACGACAACAAAAAACAAATAATCACATTAAAAAGTGGGCAAAGAATATGAATAGACGTTTCTCAAAAGAAGGCATACAAATGGCCAAAAGGTATGTGAAAAAATGCTCAATATCACTAATCATCAGAGAAATGCAAATTAAAACCACAATGCGATATCATCTTACCCCAGTGAGAATGGATATTATTAAAAAGACAAACAGATGCTGGCCAGGGTGTGAAAAAAGGGAACTCTTCTGTACCATTGATGGGAATGTAAATTAGTAAAGCCACTATGGAAAATAGTATGGAGATTTCTCAAAAAACTAAAAATAGAACTACCGTATGATCCAGCAATCCCACTACTGGGTATTTAGACAAAGGCAAGGAGATCAGTATATCAAAGGGATACCTGTAGCCCCATGTTTATTGCAACACTATTTACAATAGCAAAGATATGAAATCAACCTACGTGTCCATCAACAAATGATTTCATTCTTTTTTGTGGCTGAATGGATAAACAAAATGTGTATATATACACACAATGGAATACATTCAGCGACAGAAAAGAACGAAATCATGTCATTTGCAGCAATATGGATGGAACTGGAGGTCATTATGTTAAGTGAAATAAGCCAGGCTCAGGAAGACAAATGTTGCATGTTCTCACTCATATGTGGGAGCTAAAAAAGTGGATCATATGAAGATAAGGAGTAGAATGAGAGAGACCAGAGACTGGGAAGGGTATGTGGTTGGGAAGTGGGGATAGAAAGAGGTGGGTTAATGCGTACAAGAATACAGTTAGATAGAAGGAATAAGTTATAATGTTCCATAGCAGAGTAGGGTGACTATAGTTAACAACAGGTATTATGTATTTCAGAATAGCTAGAAGAGAGAACGTGAAATGTTTCCAACACATAGGAATGATAAATACTTGAGGTACTGGATGCCCTAAACACCCTGACTTGATCATTACACATTCTGTGCATGTAACAAAATATCACAAGTACTCCATAAGTATAGACAAATATAATGTAGCAAAAATATTTTTTTAAATGTGCTTATAAGTATGGTGGAGTTTATCTTCTTATAGTTTTATTTTATCTGATCTTTGCTCCTTTTCTTCTTTCTTTTCAATTATTTTTTAATAATCCCATTCAATTTCCACTCTGTTTATTGGCTATACCTCTTGATTTTGCTTTTTCAGTGGTTGCTCTAGGGTTTACAGTTATATGTGTATGTATTTTATAATATACGTATATGTATGTATGTGTGTGTGTGTATATATATATACACACACATTATCTTCATCTTATTTCAAATAACCTATTTGAAATATTACACCTTCTGTAGTATAAGAAACTTAAAATAGCATAGTTCCAGTTCTACTGACCTTTGTGCTACGATTGTCATATATTTTACTTCTATATATGTTATAAAACCCACAATACATTGTTTTTTATTTTTGCTCTAAATAGCCAAATACTTTTTAAAAAAAAATTAAAAATAGGTTGGGCACAGTGGCTCATGCCTGTAATCCCTGCACTTTGGGAGGCCGAGATGGGTGGATCACCTGAGGTCAGGAGTTCGAGACCAGCCTGGCCAACATGATGAAACCCTGTCTCTACTAAAAATACAAAAAATTAGCCAGGCGTGGTGGCAGGTGCCGCTTGCTACCTGTAATCCCTACTCAGGAGGCTGAGGCGGGAGACTCGCTTGAACCCGGGAGGTGGAGGTCACAGTGAGCCGAGATTATACCACTGTACTCCAGCCTGGGCAACAAGAGCAAAATTCTGTCTCAAAAACAAACAAACAAAAAAACAAATAAAAGATTAAAAATAAAAAATATTCATTTTTACTGTAACTTAATTCAAAATTCTGGAAAATAAGATACTCATGTCTGGCAAATGGCAAAGTTAAAAAAAAAAAAAAACAACTCCTAGTCATTTTGATTTAACTGTCAGCAAACTCTCCATCATTTTAAATGAGCCGTGTCCATGGGCGAACAGTGAGTGCTTGACTGGTATTATTTAGTAGTCACCACAACTCTCTTTGTTTTGTTTCACCAAAGATTAATAGAGATTGCGGCAAGTACCTAGCATATAAACATTTCTTTCCCATATAAAGAGGTTTTCTCCTCAACTGCTCTTAATACTTTTATCCAGCAATCTAGCACCCTCAGAGTTTTTTACACCATATTATGACCCACTTACTCCAAATACCCAACTCTGAAATTGGATCCTCATCTTTTATTGGTTTCTCTGAAACTTCTCTAGCTTCAGTGTGAGAAATTAAAGAATCTAAACAGCTTAAATTCTTATTTACTAACCACAGCAGCAGTTCTTTTGCAATATCTTCCTCTAAACTGTGCCAATCAGTTCTTCGAATTAATTAGATTATATTTTCAATATTTTCATTGGCACCATGTTATTATATTTCTCTATTTAGGTAAATGACATCTCATCTTTTTTTTTTTTTTAGTGTTAAGTTTCAGGTTTTGGGTTTACACAGGAAATTAAGAATTGTAGAGGAAGCTCTTTGTCGTGAAGGAACAAACAGAACTGATATAGGACTTGTGTTTGGGAACCTTTCCATCAAGCTTATTATCGTGGTATAATTTTGTTGCTTTCCTTTTTCTACAACATCAATATTACTGATATAAACTATTAACTGACCTCGAAGGATGTAGTCAGACCACTATGAGTTTAAGATACTTGAAATAATTATTTGCTGTGTATGAATAGGTTATCCATTGGATATAGTGTTTTTTAGTTTCTGTTCATTTTTTTTTTATAGAGACAGGGTCTCACTATGTTGCCCAGGCTGGTCTTGAATTCCTAGCCGCAAGAGATCCTCCCACCTTGGCCTCCCACGGCACTGGGATTACAAGCATGAGCCACCACGCCTGGCCCAGTTTATGTTCAGCTTCAATTTCTCCTTTTTTTTTTTCTGTTTCTTTTTATTTTAAATGTTATTTTTAAATATGTAAGACATTTATATAGATCAAAACTCAAAGCTATTAAAAAGGGGGTGGGAATCTTGCCATTCATATTCTCTTTAACATACTCCTGTCTACCCCTCCTAGGTAACCATTTTCGTTAGCTTCCGTGTTTCTATTTGCAAAAATAAGCAAATATGTATGTGTGTGAATATTATGTATTTTTTCTCGTTTCCCTTTCTTTCTTACATGAGAGGTAATATATTACATCCACTGTTCTGTGTCTTGCTTTTTTTTAGTAGTTATTTAATCTTTGAGTTTGTCATCTGTATCATAAGGAGAACACTGTGTGTGAAAATTAAATAGAAGGGGGCACACAGCAAGGAGCAGGCACAGTGGGACCCACCCCCACATGGTGCCAGAGCCCATTCCTGTTCCTCCAAGTGGCAACATCATGGCTACTGATACTCCCATTACTTCAGGTAGTGGTTTTAGATTAAAATGTTCGTGGAGAAGTTGGGAGCACACAGCAGATCATCCAGCATGAATAGTTTGTAGCTTTCTAGTTGCATCTACAACCAAGGCCACTGTTCCTTTTCGATCCAAGACAAATTCTCAGAACCCAAGGAGGGCTGCTGGCAGGTCTCCTCCTGATGGTGCCCAGCACCCAGTCTTCCCACAAATTTAGCCGTGAATCCATCCCATCTGCCACATGGAGGCAAACAGACTCATGGCCAGGCTGCAGGGCAAAGACTTCTTATTAATAAATATGTTTTCTATTTGCCCATGTATTTACCATTTCCAGTACCCTTCCTTACTTTGTGTGGATTTATTTCCATCTGGTATCATTTTCCCTTTTCATGAATAAGTTCCTTACCTTTTCTTGTGGTGCAGGTTTACTGGGAATAAGTTCTATTACCTTTTGTTTGCCATTTTTTACCTTTATGTTAAAAAAATCTTTTTGCTGGATATAATATCCTACATTGACAGGGTTTTTCATTCAGTACCGTTGCCTCATTTTCCAACAGCTTGCATAGTTTGTGACTAAAATTTGCCATCCTTCTTATCATTGTTCCTCTGTAGGTAGTGTATCTCCCCCAACTACCCACAGCTGCTTTTAAGATTTTTCTCTTCATCATGGGTTTTGGGCAATTGGATTATAATGTACTTTGATGTGGTTTTCTTTATGTCTATTCTGCGTGAGTTTTGTTGAGCTTCCTCTATCATGGGTTTGTAGTTTTCGTCAAATTTGAAAAGTGTTTGGCCATTATTTCTTTCATTTTTTTGCTGCTTCTTCCTTTTTTCTGGGATACCAACTACATGCCAATCAGACTACTTGTTTTCTCCGACAGGTCACTATGTTCCCTCAATTATTGAGACATCAGTAATTGAGAAAGGACTATTGAAATCTCTGACTATAATTTTCTTTTTCTCTATTTCTATCCAGTCTTTGTTTAATGTATTTTGAAGTTCTGTCACTAGATGCATACATGTTTAGCATTGCTATGTCCCCTTGATGACTTGACGTCTTTATCCTGCTGCAACAATCGTCTTTTCCCATGGTAATATCCTTAGCTCCGAAGTTTACTCAGTGTGAAATTAATATAAGCATTCCAGTTTTCTTTTAGTTAGTGTCAGCATAATATATCTTTTTCCATCTTTTTATTTTTATGCTATTTAGTTTTCATTTTTAAAGTACTTTCTTACAGGCAGCATATAACTGGGTCTCTCTCTTTTATCCAATCTGATGATCTCTACCTTGTATTTAGATCATTGAGGCCACTTATATTTAATGTGAATGAATATGGTTAGGTTTAAATCTACATATTGTTATCTGTTTTCTATGTGTCTCATCCCTTTTATGTTCCTGTTTTCCCTTGTCCTCTTCCTGTGGATTGCTTGAGTATTTCTTTTTATTTCACTTTATCTCCTTTGTTGCCTTATTAGCTCAAACACTTTGTTGGGTTATTATAGAGGTTGCTGTAGAGATTATAATAACCTTTTAAATCTTATCACAGCCTACTGCAAGTGATATTATATCACTTCATGTATCATATAAGAACCTTAGAATAGTACGCTTCTATTTCTTCCATCCCAAACTTTGTGCTATTGTTGTCATACATTTTATTTCTACATATAAGCCTCACAATACACTGTTTTAAACAGTGACATCTTTTTTAAAAAATTATGTTTTAAAGTTTTATATTTACACATATTTCTAGTGCTTTTAATTCTTTTGTGTAGATCTTGATTTCCAAATAGCATGATTTTCTGTCTAAAGGACTTTCTCTAACTTTTTTTTGCAGTGAAGACCTGCTAGTAATGAGTTCTTTCAGCATTTGTGTGTTTGCAAAAGTCTTTAGTTTGCCTTCATTTTGAAAAGACGTTTTTCTGGATAAAGAATTCTGTGTTTACCATTTTATTTATTTGAATTTTCTCTCTTTTTCTCTTAGTTTGGTGAAAGCTTTGTCAATTTTGCTTATCTTTTAAAAAAAAACCCAACCCTTAAGTTTACCAATATATATTGTTGTCTAGTGTCTGTTTTATTTATTTCTACTCTGATCTTTACTATTTCCTTCCTTGTGCTATATTGGGTTTAGTTTGTTGTTCTTTTCCTAGATCCTTGAGGTGTGAAGTTAGGTTATTTAAGATCTTTCTTTTCTCTCAATGTAGGTGTTTATCACTACAAACTTCCCTCTTAGAACTGCTTTTGCTGCATCCCATAGGTTTTGATATGTTGTATTTCCATTTTTGTTTGTCTCAAGATTTTTTTTTATTTTCTTTTGATTTCTTGATATAACCATTGGTTGTCCAGGAATATGTTGTTTAATTTCCATGTATTTATAATTCTTATTTTCCTCCTGCTATTGATTTCTAATTTTATATCACTGTGGTCAGAAGAGATATTTGATGGATTTCAGTTTTCTTAAATTTGTTAAGACTTGTTTTGTGGCCTAACGTGATCTACCTGGAGACTACTCTGTTTGTATTTAAAAAGAGTGTATATTCTGCTGCTGTTGGATGGAATGTTCTGTATATGTCTGTTACATCCTTTTGGCCTACAGTCTGCTCTTTCTTTATTGATTTTCTGCCTAGATAACCTATCCATTGTTGAAAGTGAAGTATTAAAGTTCCCAACTATTACTGTATTACTGCCTATTTCTTCCTTCAGTTCTCTTAATATTTCCTTTATATGTTTAGGTGCTATGATGTTTGATGCATATATATTTTCAATTCTTACATCCTCTTGATGAATTTATCCCATTATTATTATATAATGACCTTCTTTGTCTCCTGTGACAGTTTTTGACTTAAAATCTATTTTGCCTGATAGTAAGTATAGCTACCACTACTCTCTTTTGGAAAGAGAAGGCATTACAACGGATACCATGGAAATGCAAAGGATCATAACAGACTATGAACAATCATATGCCAACAAGTTGGATAGCCTAGAAGAAATTGATAAATTCCTAGAAATGTCCAACCCACCAAAACTGAATCGTGAAGAAATAGAAATTTTGAACAGACAAATATTGAGTAAGGAGATTGAGTCAGTAATAAAACCTCCCCAAAAATAAAAGTCCAGGATTTAATAGCTTCACTAATGAATTCTACCAAATATTTAAAGAAGAATTAAAGCCTATCTTTCTCAGAATCTTCTAAAAACTTGATGAGGAAAGAATACTTCCAAGTTCATTTTATGAGGCTAGCATTACCCTGATGCCCAAGCCAGAGAAGGACACTATAAGAAAATAAAATTATAGGCCAATATTTTTGGTGAACTTGTATGCAAAAATTATCAACAAAATACTAGCAAACTGAATTCAACAGCACATTAAAATAATTATACACCATGATCAAGGGGAATTTATCCCTGGGATGCAAGGATAGTTTGATATACAAAAGTCAATAAATGTGATATACCATATTAACAGAATGAAGGATAAAAACCATGTGATAATTTCAGTGGATGCAGAAAAAGCATTTGATGACAGCATTCTTTCATGATTAAATCTCTCAATAAATTAGATATAGAAAGATTGTACCTCAACACATTAAAGGCTATATATGACAAGTCCACAGCTAACATAATCAATAATGAAAAGCTGAAAGCTTTTTCTCTAAGATCAGTAGCAAGACAAGGATTCACTTGTCTGGCATAAGCAAGACAAGCTCACTCTCATTGATTCTATTCAATATAGTACTGGTAGTCCTAGCAGAAATTAGGCAAGAAAGAGAAATAAAAGGTGATATGGTTTGGCTCTGTTTCCCCATCCAAATCTCACCTTGAATTGTAATCGTTTTAATCCCCATGTGTTAAGGGCGGGGCCAGGTGGAGGTAATTGGATCATGGGGACAGTTTCCCCCATGCTGTTTTCATGATAATGGGTGAGTTTCATGAGATGTGATGGTTTTATAAGTGTCTGGCATTTCCCCTGCTAGCACCCACTCCATCCTGCCACCCTGTGAAGAAGGTGCCTGATTCTCCTTTGCCTTCTGCCATGATCGTAAGTTTCCTGAGGCCTGCCCAGCAATGTGGAACTGTGAGTCAGTTAAACCTCTTTCCCTTATAAATTACCCGGTCTTGGATATTTCTTCATAGCAGTGTGAGAACGGACTGAAACAAAAGGCAACCAAATCAAAAAGGAAGAAGTAAAATTGTCTCTGCTTACAGATGCTATGATCTTATATACAAAAACCCTGAAGCAAAAGTGTCACCAAAAAACTCTTAGAACTAATACACAAATTCAGTAAAGTTGCAAGATATGATATTAAAAATCTGTTACATTTTTATATACAAACAATAAACAATTTGAAAAAAGAAATTATGAAAACAATATCATTTTCAGAGGCACCAAAAATATTTAGGAATATATCAAACCAAGTAAGAGAAAGATCTGTACATTGAAAACTATAAAACAGTGATGAAAGAAATTGAAGAAGACACAAATAAATGAAAGAACATCCCATGTTAATGATTGGAATAATTAAAATTGTTAAAATATTCATACTACCCAAAGTGACCTATAGATTCAATGCAATCTCTATCAAAATTCCAATGGCATTTTTCACAGAATTAGAAAAGGCCATCCTAAAATTGATTTGAAATTGCAAAAGACCCTGAATAGTAAAAGCAATCTTGCACAATAAGAACAAAGCTAGAGACATCACACTACCCAATTTCAAAATATACTGCAAAGTTACAGCAATCAAATTAGCATGGTACTGGTGTGAAAACAGACATATAGACCAATGGAATAGAATAGAGAGCCCAGAAATGAATCCACACATTTATGGTCAAACGTGATTAACCTTTGATCTTTGACAAAAGTACGAATAACATGCACTGGAGAAGGAATAGTCTTCTTTTGTCTCTCTTTTTTTTCCATAGGATTTTGCTCTGTCACCCAGGCTGGAGTGCAGTGATGTAATCATAGCTCACTGCAGCCTTAAGCTCCTGGGCTCAAGCAATCCTCCCACCTCAGCCTCCCAAATAGGTAGGACTATAGGTGCATGCTACCATGCCCAGCTAATACAAAAAAAAATTTTAGATATGAGGTTCTCCCTTTGTTGATTCTCTCTACACCGGCTGGTCTCAAACTTCCGGCCTCAGGGAATCTTCCTGCCTTGGCCTCCCAAAGCACTGGGATTACAGGCATGAGTCACCACACCCGGCACATGCAGAAAAAAATTGGACTGTTATACTACATGCAAAAAATCAACTAAAATAGATTAAAGACTTAAATATAAGACCTGAAACTGTATGTCAGTAGCAATAAAACAACCCAATTAAAAAACTGACAAGGGACCTGAATAGACATTTCTTTTTTATTATTATTATACTTTAAGTTTTAGGGTACATGTGCACAACATGCAGGTTTGTTACATATGTATCCATGTGCCATGTTGGTGTGCTGCACCCATTAACTCATCATTTAGCATTAGGTATATCTCCTAATGCTATCCCTCCCCGCTCCCCCCATCCCCCAACAGGCCCCAGTGTGTGATGTTCCCCTTCCTGTGTCCATGTGTCCTCATTGTTGAATTCCCACCTATTGAACAGGCGGTGTTTGTTTTTTTGTCCTTGTGATAGTTTGCTGAGAATGATGGTTTCCAGCTTCATCCATGTCCCTACAAAGGACATGAACTCATCCTTTTTTATGGCTACATAGTATTCCATGGTGTATGTGTGTCACATTTTCTTAATCCAGTCTATCATTGTTGGACATTTGGGTTGGTTCCAAGTCTTTACTATTGTGAATAGTGCCACAATAAACATACATGTGCATGTGTCTTTATAGCAGCATGTTTTGTAATCCTTTGGGTATATACCCAGTAATGGGATGGCTGGGTCAAATGGAATTTCTAGTTCTAGATCCCTGAGGAATCGCCACACTGTCTTCCACAATGGTTGAACTAGTTTACAGTCCCACCAACAGTGTAAAAGTGTTCCTATTTCTCCACATCCTCTCCAGCACCTGTTGTTTCCTGACTTTTTAATGATGGCCATTCTAACTGGTGTGAGATGGTATCTCATTGTGGTTTCGATTTGCATTTCTCTGATGGCCAGTGATTATGAGCATTTTTTCATGTGTCTGTTGGCCACATAAATGTCTTCTTTAGAGAAGTGTCTGTTCATATCCTTCACCCACTTTTTGATGGGGTTGTTTGTTTTTTTCTTGTAAATTTGTTTGAGTTCATTGTAGATTCTGGATATTAGCCCTTTGTCAGATGAGTAGATTGCAAAAATTTTCTCCCATTCTGTAGGTTGCCTGTTCACTCTGATGGTAGTTTCTTTTGCTGTGTAGAAGCTCTTAAAGGAAGGCATACAAAAGTCCAACAGGTATATGAAAAAAAAGCTCAACATACTAATCATCATGGAAATGCAAATTAGAACCACAAATAGATGTTACCTCACATCTGTTAGAATGGCAATTACCAAAAAGACAAACAATAACAAGTGTTGGTGAGGATGTGATAAAAAAGGGAACCCTTGTACATTGCACTTACTCTTTGATCCAGCAACCTCAGTTTAGGGCATGTATACAAAGGAAATGATATAAGTCTGTTGAAGGGATATCTGCACTCCATGTTCATTGCAGCATTACTAACAGTAGCTAAGACATCAAAGCAACCTAAGTGTCCACTGGCAGATGAATGGAAATACACACACACACACACACACACACATACTCACACACACAATGGAATATTACTCAGCCATAAAAATGAAAGAATTCCTGTCATTTGGAATAACATGAATAAACCTGAAGGATATTATGCTACGTGAAATAAGCCAGGCACAGAAAGGAAAATACTGCATGATCTCATTTATGTGTGAAATCTGAAAATGTCAAACTCATAGACACAGAGTAAAATGGTGGTAGCCTGGAGCTGTGGGGTGGGGGAAATGAGGAGGTATTGGACAAAGGGTACAGTTTTTTACACAGGATGAGTAAATTCTGCAGATCTAATGAACAGCATGGTGACTATAATTAATAATATTGTATTGTATACTTGAAATTTGCTAACAGAGAAGGGCTTAAATGTTCTCACCACACACACAAAAAGACAATTGTGAGATGATAGCTATGTTCATTAACTTCATTGTGATAATCATTTCACCATATATAACTATATCAAAGAAATCCCATCATACACCTTCAATATGTATAATTTTTATTTGTCAATTTTACCTTAATAAAGCAGGAAAAAAGTTAAAAATAGAAAACTACAAAAAGGCATACATAGTTTAATATTGTTCAACTACATTGATAAAACTATTGATTTATGTCATAGATTTAGGAATTTTTGTATAAACAAATTCAGTAAAATTGCAAGGTACAAAATCAGTATACAAAAATTTGTTGCATGTCTATATGCTAACAATGAACTAGCTGAAAAAAGAAATATTGGGGCTGGTCATAGTGGCTCATGCTTGTAATCCCAGCACTTTGGGGGGCCGAGGTGGGTGGATCACTTGAGGCCAGGAGTTCAAGACCAGCCTGGGCAACATGGCGAAACCCTGTCTCTACTAAAAATACAAAAATTAGCTGGGTGTGGTGGTGCCTGCCTGTAATCCCAGCTACTCAGGAGGCTGAGGCAGGAGAATCGCTTGAATCCAGGAGATGGAGGTGGCAGTGAAAAAAATCCCATTTACAATAGCATCAAAAAACATTTAGGAATAAATTTAACCAAGGAAGGGGAAGATCTGTACAGTATTATGTAAATATTTAATTACTTATTAAATATATAAATACTAATTTTTAAAAAACTTCTTAAACAAAGGATTTAACATAAGGAGAAAAATTGTATGTTGATGGGCTTTTTGCTTTGTTTTCTTTTGTTATTTTAATACTTTGAGGATGTTGCTGTACCATCTTCTCACTTGCAGTTTCAGATGAGAAATGTGCTAGAATCCTCGCTTTGTTCCTCTGTACGTAAGGTCTTTTTTCCTTTGGCTGCTTTAAGAGTTTCTCTTTTTTATTTTATATTTATTTATTTATTTATTTTGAGACAGAGTCTCCCTCTCTCCCTCTGTTGCCCAGGCTGGAGTGCAGTGGCGTGATCTCGGCTCACTGCAACCTCTGCCTCCCAGGCTCAAGCGATTCTTGTGCCTTAACCTCCCAAGTAGCTGGGATTACAGGCGTGCGCCATCAAGCCTGGCTAATTTTTAAATTTGTAGTAGAGATGGGGTTTCGCCATGTTGGCCAGGCTGGTCTCAAGCTCCTGACCTCCAGTGATCCGCTCACCTTGGCCTCCCAAAGTGCTGGAATTACAGGTGTAAGCCACGGCACCCGGCCCAAGAATTTCTCTTTACCATTGGTTTTAAGCAATTCGATTGTAATATGCCTTGGTTTTCTTAACCTGTTTATTTTTTATGTTTTAAATTTTGGAGACAGGGTCTTGTTCTGTCACCCAGGCTGGTGCCAAGCTCACTGCAGCCTCAAACTCCCAGGCACAAGTGATCTTCCTGCCTCAGTCTCCCAAGTAGTTAGGACTACAGGTGGATGCCACCATATCTGGCTAATTTTTTTTATTTTTTGTAGAAGTGAGTTCTCGCTGTGTTGCCCAGGCTAATCTTGAATTCCTGGCCTCCAGTGATCCTTCCACCTCAGCCTCCCGAACTGCTGGGATTGCAGACATGAGCCACCGTGCCCAGCCTTCTTCACATTTCTTGTACTTGGGGGTTCATTGAGTGTTTTGAATTTATAGTGTGAGTTTATATTTTTCATCAGTGTTGAAAAAATTGAGGGTATTATTTCTTCAATTATTTTTTCTGCTCTCTCCTCCTTTGGAGACTTCAATTACACATATAGTAGACCACATGAAACTGTTCCACAGTTCACTGAATCTCTGTTAATCATTTTTTTATTCTATTTTTTCTTCTGTGTGTTTCATTTTGGATTGTTTCTGTTGCCATGTCTTCAAGTTCACTAAACTTTTCTTCTGCAGCGTTAATCCTATCCCAACTATTTTTCATCTCAGACATGGTAGTTTTCATCTCTTAATTTGTGTGTGTGTGTGTGTGTGTGTGTGTGTATAATATCTACCATATATCTACTTAACATGTTTAATCTTTATCTTCTTCTACACATGAAATACAATTATAATTACTATATTTATGTCCTTGACTAGTAACTACATCATCTGTGTTATTTTGAGGCCAGTTTCTATTGATTAATTTTTTTCTCATCATGGGTCATAGTTTCCTGCTGTTTTGCATGCCTGGTAATTTTTCCTGAGATACCAGCATTATAAAGTTTACATTTTTAAGTGTTGGACGCTTTTGTATTCGTACTTCTATTAATATTCTTGAGTTTTATCCTGAAGTTCAGTTAAGGTACTTGGGTCCAATTTGCTTCTTTCAGATTTTACTTTCATGTTTTGACAGGAGGGCCCAGAATAGCATTTAGTCTAAGGTTAACTTTTTCCCCATTACTGAGGTGGAATCAATGACCACTAAACTATGAACCCTTCCCTGCTCAGGCTGATCTCCAGGGCTTGCTCCCTGTAATCCTTTCAGGGGCTTCTTTCCTCAGCCGTGGGTAGTTTTCTCTTATGCATGTGCTGATCTGTCCATAGCTGAAGACTTACAGGGACTTCCTTGAAGATCTCCGGAACTCTTTCTCTTTGCAGCTCTTTCTTCTTTGATACTATGTCTTGCATACTATAGCCACCTCTGTCTCTCAGACTTCCAGCTGAAGTCTTCTTAACCAGGGGAGACCAGCAGGCTCCAGCTGGGTTCCCCCACCTGCACTCATGCCTGGAAACTGTCTTCTGGCTGTACACTTTGGCAATGGTAGGCTTCCCTTTATTCATTTCCCAGCTTTCATGGATCACTATACTTTGTTAGCTGATATCCAATGTTTTGAAAATAGTTGTTTTGTATATTTGGTGCAGATTTTAAGTTATATTGATGGAGAGTCTCTGACCCATTATTCCATCTCGCCTGGCAGCAGAAGTCTTCAGAGGTAATCAAGTGCCAAAGATTTAGTCTAATGTTGAATGTGGATGAAAAAGGAAGTACCATATTTTTATTTTAATGCAGTCATTCTTAAATGTTTTTATGCTGCAGATCCTCTGGCCATCTTGTGAAACCTATGGATTACTTTTGAGAATGTTTTGAAATGCACAAGGTAAAATACAGAGGACTACAGTGGAAATCATTATAGTGGATGTAGTTATTGGAATATTTTTCTAAGTGAATTTGTGCCATAGTAATAGATGTGTTTCTTAATTAATGCATTGAATAACAAGACCTAATAGTGGGTCTAATGAGTTCTGTAATTTTCAAGTAGTAATAAGCATAAGCATTATTTTGAGATATTTACAACAAGGTAATGTAATTTAAATATATCACTACTTCCCATTGGTGCCAACATCAGGGTACTATTGATGTTCGTGTGGTTTGTTGCCAACATAAGTTACAGAAGACAATGCTAAATTTCGGTCATAGGTTAATAAAAATAAACATCCAATTGCTCTTTCACCCAAGATCAAAGATCCCTGAATTCTGTCCACAGACCCCTGAGAAGTCCGTGGGTCCAGTATAAGAACCACTATTAATGAATGGAAACTGGAGTGCCTGGGAGTTGTGAGTCTTACACAATTGGCTAAGCTTGTGAACTGACAATGATTTTGTCTGAATCTACCTTGAGAATATGAGATGCCATGAGGATAGTTTTGGTGCGGGTTGGGGGGATAGCATTTACAGGACAACTGGGAGTGTCCTTCGTGCCAAGATGGGTCTCCCTACTGTGGTTCCCCTACCTAGCGAGTTTGCCCCCACTGCTGAGGAGTCCACCTGTCAAATGGCTTCTTGCCCAACTCCCAGCCTGAAGCTCAAGATTCATCACTCAAAACTGACAAATTGGACAGGTCTGATGTTTATTTTTGCCTCTGGCCCTTTGGCCAGGCCACACACTCTTGGATTTCTGAATATGCAGTTCTGTTCCTAACCAGTGTGTCCCAACCAGAAAGTCACTGTAATTTTTGGTTTTGTTCCCAATCTCCCTCCAAATGTCATTAGTCATATCCTCCTTCCCATTTCTGCCTTGAATAGGCAGTCATTATGATGAAGCCAGGCTTGTTTCAGAATTCCATGAGAACCACAGTGTCAGGCTGTGACAACTCTGGGGCTGGAAATGGAAAAGGCTGTGATCTGGGGTTGGCTGGCACCGTCCCCATGAGTCATTATGGAAACACTGTCCCCGGATGCTGCTGAGAGGACTGGGTTGCTGGTGAGTCCATCTGTCAGATGAGATCCTGACCCCCTGACATCTTAAAACGTTCCATAATATGTGGGATGTTGGGCCTTCTGTCTGGTATCCTGGCTACATTAAAATTTGGGTTGTTTTATTCTATTTTTGGTTCCTTTGCAGTTTCCAATGTGTTAAAAAACAAAATACAATTTTTTTCAGATTACAAAAATAATACATATTCATTGTACAGAAATTGAAAAAAGCAGAAAAACATACAGAAGGAAATTCTACCACCCAGAGATAAGGATTTTTTAAAATGTTGCATTTGCTTTCAGATGCTATTTAGATTATACTTTATAAAATACTTTTGTAAGCTGTGTGCTTTTTAAAACTCTAACAGTATAGCTCACACAGTCTGCCTTATAAAAAGCATAAAATTCTATCATTTTTTTCTCTGGAGGAGGCCTTATATAAGACCATCTAGTCTAACACACTCTTTGTAAAAATGAGGCAACTGTGATCCCAAGAGGGTAAGTAACTTGCTCGGGGCTCCCCAGCGCATGAGCCACAGAGTCAGGAATGGGAGTCTGGATCTTTGTCTCAGCATCCTGCTGCCTCGTGACCTGCCCATGTCTTGTCAGTGTTCATCTTCAGACAAGAGCTGAAAGCACTCTGGCCTCTCTGCCTCTTGACCCGGAGGAAATGTAGATGAGTTCCCAGGCTTACTGAATAGGACATTTGCCCCTGCTTTAGACCTTGAGTTAGGGAACTATTTAACATCTTTGAAATTTTCATTCCCTGGGGAAAGCTTAAAATTTGAGGAAAAACAAAAGGCTCTTTCCCATGCAAAAATTATTTTTGATTATCATTTGGAAAAGAAAAATAGGCATTACTAACAACTTAATGACTTCACGAATATACCTGCCTTTAAACTGAAGAATGGTTATTTAGTAAAGTTTATAAACTCTACTAAAGTACGTACAAAATAATATGTATGTTTTATAATATGTATATTTCCAAGAAATGTGAATTCACCCCAGAAAGTAAGGAGGCTGCCTGTATGGTATGGTATGGGATGGGATGGGATGGTATGGCATGGTAACGGTATGGTATGGCCTGGCGTAGTATGGTATGGCATGGCATGTTATGGTAATGGCATGTTATGGTAATGGCATGGTATGGTATGATAACATATGGTATGGCCTGGCATGGTATGGTATGATAATGGTATGGTATGTCCTGGCATGGTATGATAATGGTATGGTGTGGTATGGGATGGCATGGAATGGTATGGGATGGTAATGGTATGGGATGGTAATGGTATGGGATGGTATAGTGTATAGTATAGTCTGAAGTATAGTGTAGTGTTGTTATATTGATAGTATAGCATAGTATAATATAGTAAAATGAATATAATTCAGATTTAGGTGGTCTTGGATTTAAATCCTATCTCAGCACCTACGTGGCTGTGTAATCTTGGAAACTGAGCCTCTTTGAGCTTTATTTCATTATCTGTAAAATGAAAATAGTAATAACAGTTATCCCAAGATATAGATACAATAAATAAAACAATGCATTCCCATTTCCTTTTTAGAAGAAAGTAGAGAAAAGGTAAGAAATGAATTTATGAACTGGTGATTGTAATATTTCTGAATTGTTGATTATGACAATTGCCTACTGCTCATCTGTATTACTGTGCCAAAGAGCTGTGATGAGAGGAACAGGGATAAGGCCTCCCCCTAAGTATGGGTGCCAATTCCAAAAGAAGGAACCGCTGAGAGTTTCACACTGCCACCCCAATTGGTGAATATTTCACTCTTTACGATCTTCTCATTCTATAATTTTTAATAAAATAAAAATCAAATCTATAAAAATTACAAAATCAAATATTTCAATTAAATTGAAATATTGGGTAACAGATAATCAATTTTTCAGAATACACAAGGACATGGACAACAGGATGTGTTAACTTCAAGGACAAAAATTAGGGTCAGACTTCAAGTAGAACATGGTTGAGTAAATCAACATCTTTCACCTTGTCCTCCAGAGAATCCTACAAAAGCAGCAAGGAGAATGAAAAATGCCCTATCCACTCGACTTTCAGTGAAATCAAGATAGGTAGATATTATATGCAGACTCTAAAATATGTTCAAGGAATGTCAAGGCAGCTGATATTAAGCAAAAGCTATAAGAAGAATATAAAGAAAAAGGTTCAGAGAGCAGCTCGATGTTCCAGGGTGGGGGTGGGGGTAGCAGAGTTGAAAGTGCCAATAAAAACAGGTAAGAGGCTCTACTTGATGTGTAACTATGTATCTCCTGTTTTCAGTAAAAAAAAAAAAAAGCAAGAACTATAGTAAGCAAAGCTGGGCAGCAGAAACACTCTTGGACGTCATATGACACAAAAAAGCAAAAAAGGTGGAGCTGCTCAAAGAATAACAAGGATGCGCCTTATTTGCAAGAAACAGTCTGTCTCTGTGGTAGAGCAGAGAAGAAGAAATTCTATGAGTTGTAAACTTTAGAAGGTTATATTGTCTCCAGTCTTCCTCTCCATACCACTCCCGTGCCAGAAACCTTTTGATCCAGGGAAACCCAACTCATTCAAAGATGAATAATTTTTAAAATGAAGTACCCAAACACAAATTTAAAGATACCTGCTTTTATATCTTGCTGAAAAAATCAGCAAGATTTGCCAAGAAATAAAGAATACTTATCAGAAAAATATTGTCATCATGAAACCAATAAAATGTTGCTCAATATGTTGTCATGAAATTTAAAGATTATTGAAGAAATTTCCTCTAAAAGTAAAACTACAAAGCAAAAATTAATATTAAAAAGCAAAAATATCGGCCAGGCATGGTGGCTCACACTGTAATCCTAGCAATTTGGGAGGCCAGGGCAGGTGGATCACCTGAGGTCAGGAGTTCAAGACCAGCCTGGTCAACATGGTGAAATCCCATCTCTACTAAAAATACAAAAAAAAAAAAATTAGCCAGGCACGGTGATGGGCACCTGTAATCCCAGCTACTTGGGAGGCTGAGGCAGGGGAATTGATTGAACCTGGGAGGCGGAGGTTGCAGTGAGCAGAGATCATGCCATCACACTCCAGCCTGGAAGCGAAACTCCACCTCAAAAAAAAAAAAAACTATCTATCTATCTATCTATCTATCTATCTATCTACATATATCAGGGAAGAGGTGATAGAATAATAGGAAGAAACAAATCATGTGCTTGAAGAACTTGGGAAAGAAATAGAATAACATAGCAAAAGGACCATAGAATTAAGACAAAATTGACAAGAACATAAAAGACACAGTATTGACAAAAAAGAGTAAAAATGAAAACAATGAACAGATGAAATGGAAGTAAAGAAAGGTTTTCAAAAGATGAAAGAGAAAATGTTAGACGTAGAAGACAAGCAAAGGAGATCTAACACATACAGACAAACTTCAGAAAACCAAGAGATGCTTGAACATAGCATATACCTAACTATAGTTCTAAGGCTTAAACAAATGTGGGGATTAGCATGACAGATCAGAAAATGTGTCTCATAATCTGCTGAGATGTTAGAAATGATACAATTCCGGAATAGAAAAGAGAAGGGAGGAAAAGATGGAAGGTAGAATATGCTCACTAATTGACTCCTTTGTAGTCACAGAAATCAAAGGATATCACTTAAGGTTGAACATCAAATAAAAGATTTACAGGCATATTAAATTGTACAAAGATAAACATAAGAAAGATAACACTGACTAAAATTAGATGATTAAGGAAAGGAAAAGGTAGGGAAGGAGGAGGAAATATGCTAATTTCGTTATTGCTCATAATAGGGCCCTGATAGATATAGTTCAAAGTACAGAACTAAGAGCATAATAGGAAGTTATCATTACAAAGGTAAACATCAAACATGCAAACCTGCCTAATTTGCAGAAGAAACTTGTACAAAAATAAAGTGAGAGAATAAGGTAAGTAGTGAATGATTTTAATAGATAAAGTAAGCATAATATAAAATAATATGACAGTAGTGAGATCACACATATCTGTCATATCAATCACTATAAAGCAGCTTAACTTACCTATAAAAAAAGAGTTTCAGGTCGAAGTACAAAACTAAACCCAGTTCTTTTTTTTTTTTTTTTTTTTTTTTTTTTTTTTTTTTTTTTTTTTTTGAGACAAGAGTCTCACTCTGTCACCCAGGCTGGAGTGCAGTGGCACAATCTAGGCTCACTGCAACCTCTGCCTCCTGGGTTCAAGTGATTCTCATGCCTCAGCCTCTTGAGTAGCTGGGATTACAGGCACGCACCACCACGCCCGGATAATTTTTTGTATTTTTAGTAGAGACAGGGTTTTGCCATATTGCCCAGGCTGGTCTTGAACTCCTGAGCTCAGGCAATCCACCCGCTTCAGACTCCCAAAGTGCTGGGATTACAGGCAAGAGCCACCGAGCCCAGCCCAACTCTATTTTTGTGTACACAAAGAGTGAGAGCAAAAGATAAAAAGAGAAGTTTTCCTGCTGGCCTCTGATGGAGTATCAGGCACAGACTTAATGTCCCACCATCAACAACTAGAAAACTGGACCAAATATTTCAAACATCAGACATTGGACAGCACAGGACTGTGATCTCTTGGAGAAGGAAAATAAATGAGGTGAGCCCGACAGTTGTCCCAGTCTGTCTGGAGACAGTTTCTAGACCACTGGGGCAAAGGGAGGACACAGACTGAGCCCAGCGGCGTCGCTGAGCTAAGGAGATGGAGTTTTCAGTTAAGGACATTCTTAGCAGAAATCTGGGAAAACAGCCACTCTCATACATTTCCAGTAGGAGTGTAAATTGCTACAAATCTTTATGGTGGCCAATTCGCCAATACCTGGCAAACTGATTTTTGACTTAGTAATCTCATGTCTGGGAATTTATCTTACAGATATACGTGCACAGGTGCAAGATGGCATATATACAAAGTTACAGCAGCATTGTAATTTGTATTTGTATGAGAAAATTTTTGGAAGAATGTGAATGTCTGTTAATTGGAAGCTGGCTAAACATATAACACATCGAGACAATGGAATAGTAGGTATCAAAAAGTGCCAGTATATACAACAATCCTAATAAAATGTTCGCACCTCAAATCCATCAGTTGATTAAAAACAATATATTACCCCTAAGGATAGGATTTGTTCCAATTAAAGGAGAAAAAAAATGATTCTCCTGAGAGACACAGAAAATTCAGTTGACAAAATTCATGTCCATTCCAGCTGAAATCAGAAGGAAATTTTTCCTTCTAAAATCAGATGGGAAGTTTTATTAACTCGGTTAAAGGTATGTGATATTTGCTAGTGCTTTTCTCCAGTGTTTCTAGTTTTCATCTTCCCAAGCACAATATATGGTGTTAGAAAGATTGACTATCCATTGCGAAAAAAAAAAAATTGAATTACGCTCCTGTTTTGCGCTACAATTAAAAACTAATTCTAGATAAAGAACAAAACTAGCAAATAATTGGGAGAAGGTGCAGGAAAATATGCTTATAACTTCTGATGGTATTACAAGCAAGATTCACACTCGACAATCCATACCAAAAATGATTAATATGGTTGCCTGCATAAAAATGTATTCCTCTGTACCATAAGAGAATGTATTCAAAAGTTAAAATATAAGGATAAGACTGTGGGGAGGGGAGGAGTGGGGAGAGAATGGGGGGAGTGGGGAGATTGTTGGTCAAAGATTCCAAGGTTTCAGTTGGACAGGATAAATACTTTTTGGAGATCTATCACAGAGCAGGGTGACTGCATTTCATAATAATGTATTGCATGTTCCCAAATTGCTCAATTTCAAATGTCTCATCACAAAAAATGATAAGTAAGTGAGGTGATATGTTTATTTGGTTGATTTAATCATTCCACATTGTATACCTATATCAAAACATCACATGATACCCCATACATATATATACTTATGATCCATCAATTAAAAATAATATTAAAAATAGGAATAGCCTGAGTGAAAATATTTCAACAGAAATATTTTTAACCCTGTCTCAAAAAAAAGGAAAATTGATAGTTTGTTAATATGCAGGATTGGTGAAGGTGAGGGGAAATAGTTACTCTTTTTCACTGTTGGTAGGAAAAGGATTGCAGTCTAGACCAACCCTATCTGATAGAACTTTCTTTGATATTGGAAATGTTCTCTCTGCACTCCTGAACAGGACAGCCACTAGCCACATGGGGCTAGTGAGTACTTGAAATATGGCCAGTGTGACTGAGGAACTGAATTTTAAATTTTACTTCATTAATTCAAATTTAAATAAACAGGCTGGGCACAGTGGCTCACTCCTATAATCCCAGCACTTTGGGAGGCCGAGGCCAGTGGATCGCCTGAGGTCAGGAGTTCATGACCAGCCTGGCCAACATGGTAAATCTCGTCTCTACTAAAAATACAAAAATTAGCCAGGCATGGTGGTACGCCCCTGTAATCCCAGCTACCTGGGGGGCTGACGCAGGAGAATCGCTTGAACCTGGGAGGCAGAGGTTGCGGTGAGCTGAGGCCATGCTACTGTACTCCAGCCTGGGTGATGAGGCACAACTCTGTCTAAAAAACAAAAACAAAAAAACAAACCAAAAAAAACGTATTTTTTGACAGACAAATAGGGCAAGTGGTGAACCATCTTGACAGTGCAGATCTAGAATATATAAAGAACTCTTACAGATAAAAATAGTAAAAAGATAAATAGCAGGCAAACTAGCCATGAATGTGAACATGCAAATCACAGAAAACATGCAAATGGCCAATAAATGAGTAACAAATATTGAACCCCCTCCTTTTTAATGAGGCAAATTTTAACACAATAAGATACCTTTTTTTGGTAACAAATTGTGAGTTTGGCCTGGCACTGTGGCTCACACCTGTAATTACAGCATTTTGAGAGGCCAAGGCAGGAAGATTGCTTGAGGCCAGGGGTCCAAGACCAGCCTGGACAACATAGTGAGATCCCCATCTCTACAAAAAAATACCAGAATTAGCTGGGTGTGGTGGCACATGCCTGTGGTCCCAGCTACTTGGGAGGCTGAGGCAGGAGGATCACTTGAGTACAGGAGGTTGAGGCCTCAGTGAGCTAGGATCACGCCACTGCACTCCAGCCTGGGCAACAGAGTAAAACCCTCTCTCGAAAAAAAAATTGAGAGTTTGTTAATATGCAGGGTTGGTTAAGGAGAGAGGAAACAGTTACTCTCTTTCACTCTTGGTAGAGCTATATATTGACATGACCTTTTTGATGGGCAGTTTTGCAGTATCTATTAAAACTTTAAAAGTGTGTAGCCTTAATCTAGCAATTACCATTTTTATGGATCTCAATAAATTCATTATAAAATTCACCTAGAATAGAAAAAAATGAGAGAAAACAAGAAACTTTTTCAAAAAGAAAAATAATGTGAGAAGTAGGCTTTTGCCTCACCAGAAATCTCTTCCCTAGAGAAATATTAAATACAAGCACAGAGGCATAGATTAGATGTTAATTTTTAAAAAAAACAGGTAAGTTCAGGTTTTGATGATGTGATGATATAGGGCAACCAGAACTCTCACACACCACTGGAGAAAATGTATATCAGTACAACCACCTTGGAAAACTATTTGGCACTATCTACGAAAACCCGAACATATGTGTATGCTAAGGATATATAAAAAGAAATGCACAGCTATTTGCACCAAAAGACACACAAGGCCAGGTGCAGTGGGTCACACCTGTAATCCCAACGCTTTGGGAGGCTGAGACAGATGGATCACTTGAGCCCAGGAGTTCAAGACCAGCCTGGGCAACATGACAAAACCCCGTTTCTACAAAAAATACAGAAAACTAGCCAGATGGCACAGGTCTGTAATCCCAGCTACTTGGGAGGCTGAGCTGGGAGGATTGCCTGAGCCCTGGGAGGTCGAGGGTTGAGGCTACAGTGAGCATGATCACACCACTGCACTCCAGCCTGGGCAACAGAGCAAGACCCTGTCTCAAAACAACAAAAAAGTCACACACAAGAACATTCACAGCAGCACCATAGCACCATTCAGAATGGCCTCAACTGGAAATGCCCCAATTGTCCATTAGTAGTGTTATGGGTTTATAAATTATAATCTGTTCATGCACCAGAAAGTTGTACAAGAATGACAGAGTGAACTATTGATACATGCAATCATATAAATAAATTTCACAAATGTAATGTTGACTACAAAAGCAAGACAGAAGAATACATTTCAAATTATTGCAATTATATACATGTTATAAACAAGCAAAGGTAGTGTATGGTGTTAGTAGTCAGGAATGGTAAACTTGAAGGGAAGGGAGAGAGACTGTGAGTGATGGGCATCCTGGCAGGGGTTAGTCCTCTTAGTGTCTGGTCTCTGGTTCCTTCATGGAAGTGGGGCCTGTTTTTCACTAGTCCATCTCACACAGGATGCTACATCAGCAGTCAAGATTTATTTCTCCCTGCTTCACTTACTCCTGAGACCCATGCATTGAGAAATAGGAGCTTAATCTTTTCTGGCTGGAGGCTTCCTTGCTTAATTTTAGTAAGTGAGGCTGAATTGGAAACCCTAGCAACTGAAACCATTTGTTGTCTGGTAAGTAGGTCCTTGAATGGAGATTTTAGCTGGTACTTGAATCAAGGTGTTAATGATTAAAGGGTTCAGAACTGTGCCTGGCACATTTTAAGCACATATATGTTTGCTTTAATTTGTATTACGCCTTTTACATACCCAGACTTGACGTGTGTCTCCCTCTTCTCATCTCCAAGGCAAAAAATCATAGGCAGAAATTTTAGGGATCCCTGTACACACCTAGGTTCCATGACATTGACTTTCTCCATTCCATCACTTTTTTAAAAGTTTATTTTGATTACGAAGTTTCAAAAGTACAAAAAAGTACAGAAAATAATATGACATATGACTACAGAGCCTCTACTTCCCAGATGTGACAGATGTTGATCTTCTGCTGTTTCTTTCAGATCTTTGTGTGTGTGTTTTCAAGTAAGCAGAAACAGCCGAGTCACCCCCTCTGTCTCTCTTTCCTCTCAGAGAATTTCTCTGTCTGGAAGTTAACATTTGCCATCTGACTTTTACTCTAAATGCATCTGTTAAGTGATATAGAGTCCCAATGTAATTATTTAAACTATTAATTAAAAGTTGAAATCATATACAATCCTGATGATCAATTTTTTAAAAATGTCTTTAGCAAGCAAAGAAAAAAACTTCTTGAAACAAAGAAATGTCCATTCAAGGGGGATTTGGTGGGATAAAGGAGTCCTAGTCACATGCAGGAAAGTTTCTGCCTTGCACATAAACCCACTTTCTGTAGAAATAACTACTGGACCATAGCCCATCTACCAACTCATCTCAAAATTTTAAGCACTGGCATCATCTACCACACAACCCACAACATATGCTGCATGGAATGTCCGACAGCTGAATGATCAAGGTATCCACTTCTGGTCTACAGCATTTATAGGTGGCACCTGCTAGTGGCTGCTGGCCTGCTTGCCTGAGGCCAGGGACAGCTGTGACCTATAGGTGAGGCCCCTGTGGTTATCCAAATCCTTTCTTGCCCTTTGGATAGCTGGCCCTGGGTTCTTTTTTGTGACATACCCAGGAGTTTGTGGCGGCTATGCTGACAGGTGCTCTAGCACCTGTTGGACCAAAGACTGGGCTGTTGCCTGTCACCTGACATTAGACGTGATGAGTTGCCCAGGTCCTACAGCTTCTTCTGCAACAAGGATTTCTGTCTCCCTGGAGTGGCTTTTCTGATTCAGCCATTACCTCCAGCCCCTATAGAGACTCCTCTAGGGCTTGTGAATGCCCTGGCAGCAGCACAAGATCTGATCATTGCCTCGCTAAGCATTTCTTGGGGAGCTCCCTGTGCAAGCCCTGCAGTAATTTCATGAGAATTGCATGAACCCTGCTGCCTGAAATGACAGAAACATGTATCTCCAGCACATAGGTATCTGGGAGTACTAAGGAAATTCAAACAAGGGGAGATTTATGCTAGCACTTTCACAACTGCCAGCTTGGAAGTGGCCCTTGATGAGCCGGTCCTATTGTCCCCCATCTCCCATCAGCGACAGCTGCCAAGATAACAAAATATGAGTTCTGCTCCAACATCTCTGGGGTGCCCTTCAGGGGACTCACATCAATGGCCTTGCAGATGATCTTTCTCTCTCAGCCATGCCATGCATTAGGTAATTTGGGGGTGGGGGGCTGTCTCCTGGCCTGGAACCTGGCTCCAAGGGGTCCACTCAGGCATTCCTAGATTGCTTTAGGAGCTCCCACCTTCCAAGGTGGTTTTGGATTCTCTGGGGTCTCATTTGGGTGTGTCTTTCTCCAGCTGCTTTTTTGAAGTCAGTAGCCTATTCTCCTGGTATTTCCTGCTTCTTTTCATTATCCCATAAAAAATTACCTTTCCTGGATGCCATCTTATTAAGGCTTTATTGTTTTCTTTACTTGTACTTTTATTGGTAGCAGAATAGTTGATATGTGATATCATAAGAATTTTAGGGCAGGGTGTGGTGGCTGGTGCCTGAACTCTTAGCATTTTGGGAGGCTGAGGCGAGCAGATCACTTGAGGTCAGGAGTTTGAGACCAGCCTGACCAACATGGTGAAACCCCATCTCTACTAAAAATACAAAAGTTAGCCATGTGTAGTGGTATATGCCTGTAATCCCAGCTACTCAGGAGGCTGAGGCAGGAGAATCGCTTGAACCCAGGAGAGGGAAGTTGCAATGAGCTAAGATCACACTACTGCACTCCAGCCTGGGTGACAGAGCAAGATTCTGTCTCAAAATAAATAAATGAATAAAAGAATTTTAGAGCTAAAAGTACTATTTAGTTCCAGAATTATTAATCTAATTCCAGAGCGAATGGGATTCTGGAGGCCCAGAGATAATGTGAAACTAAATGCAGTGTTTTCTGTGTGTTTCAGTGGAAAAGGCCGAGAGGCCTTTCATCAGGTTCTTAGGAGTTCCTTGAGATAGATGATAGATGATAGATAGATAGATGATAGATAGATAGATAGATAGATAGATAGATAGATAGATAGATAGATGATAGATAGATAGATGATAGACAGATAGATAGATAGATAGACAGACAGACAGACAGATGGATGCTAAGAACAGTTGACCTATTGTATTCATTCACTGCATTGCATTCACGAACCTGTATTGCATTCAACCAATATCAGACAGTGGAGCCAGCCACCAACAGGGCAGACATAGCTCTACCGTAGCGTAGCTAAGAATCTGGTGGGGTGAAACGATAAACAAATAAGCATACACGACTACTTAATTACAGATAGTAACGAGTGCTGCAAAGGAAGCAGACTGAAAGGATGAGGGATGGGGAGGGCCTGTTTGGAAGTGTGAACAAGGAAAGTCCTGTCCACTGAGACCTACCAGATGTTTAGGAGCAGCCCTGAAAAGCCAGGAGAAAAGCATTCTAGTCAAAGAGAACAGCAAAGGCACAGGCCTGGAGAAAGGAATGAAACTTGAGGGCTGGAGAGGTAGAGGGGCCTGACGGAAAAGGGGAGGGAGAGTGGGACTGGATGGGACAGGAGGGGTGGCACCATGCAGCGGGTACCCTGTATGAAGCCACCATCAGCAGCCTGGGGTTTTTACGAAATGCAGTGAAAGCCATGTTAGGGGATTGGCCAGGGGAGTGAGGTGATGGTGCTCGTGTTTCAGGAATATCCCATGGCTGTCGACGGGGAATAGGCTGTAGGGGGCATGGGCCAAGAGTTAGCAGTCCAGGCGAGAGACAGTGGTGACCTGGCCTAGAGCAGTGGAAGAGAAGACGGGAAAAAGAAGGTAGAATGTGGATGTATTTCAGAGGCAAAACTGATGAGACTTGCTCATGGGTTAGACGTAGGGAAGAGAAAGAGAAGAATCAGGATAATGGCTGCGTTTCCAGATTGAGCAACTGGCTGAATAGTGTGCTGCTTCCTGAGATGTGGAAGCCTGGGGAGGAGGGTCACGGTTGGTTTAAGAGGTAAAGTTAAGTTCAGATTTGAACGTATTAAGACTGAGAAGAGGCTGAGGTATAAAATGGTCACACTGAGCAAGAGGGGAGCAAGCTTATTAAGGAAATGTAGTCAGATTGCCTCAGGCATTGGGTGCCCATTTATGATTTTTTTTAGTTTCTTTTTTTTTTTTTTTTTTTTGAGACGGTGTCTTGCTCTGTCACCCAGGCTGGAGTGCAGTGGTGCAATCTTGGCTCACTGCAAACTCCGCCTCCTGGGTTCAAGCAATTCTCTCACCTCAGCCTCCTGAGTAGCTGAAATTACAGGTGTTCACCACTACACTGGCTAATTCTTGTATTTTTAGTAGAGATGGGGTTTCACCATGTTGGCCAAGGTGGTCTCAAACTCCTGACCTCAAGTGATCTGCCCGCCTTGGCCTCCGAAAGTGCTGGGGTTACAGATTACAGGCATGAGCCACTGCACCTGGCCTCACTTAAGGTTTAAAATCATGAATTCAACGCCAAACTGTGTCCAGCCATGTTCAGCTACTTAGGTGCAGTCCTCAAGAGGGCAGATGAAGAGTTCATGACAATGTTACGGTGTTGCCAGCTCATTATTTTGAAGGCAGAGAGGGCCAAGAGAATGGAGGCTATTCGCCAGGTGCATCTACGGTGATTGTGGTGCCGACTGCAATGCATCCACCCAAATCCGTTTTCCTCTCCTTCCTTCCTACGTTTCCCCGATTTTCTTGCAGATAGGTGTGGCCCTGGGACTGGTTCTAACCAGTGTAATGGGAACAGAAATCTTGAGGGCCACTCCTAATAAGCCTGGCCCATTAAAATCTTCCAGATGTGTCTTCCCATGCTCTTGTCCCTGTTGAGCTGTTTTGGTGACCTCTGGGGGAACCACAGAAGCTGCTGTTGAAGACGGCACAGTTGCAGTCAGTTTGTGTTGCTGAGGCCTGTGTGAGGCCACTCTACCACCACACTCGTATTCAACTTACCCTGACACCTGCGAGCTAGATTATGTGAGCTAGAAATTAATTCCTCTTATCTTGCGCCATTACACATTTTGGTACATTTGTTACTAAAGCCATGCCTGCCCCAACTAGTACAGTGAAGTCATGTCAGACGGTGAAGAAGGAGTGGCAACTAATGAGGCAGAGGGCCACATGGGGGCCCATATCTTCCGCTGAAACCTCAGAGAGCTGAGAGGCTCACCTAGAGAAACTAGGGCAGTGGTTCGCAACCATGGCTGCACATTAAAATCACCTGAGGACCCTTAAAAAACCCTGAGGCCCAGGCTACACCCAAGACCAATTAAATCAGAAGATCTGGGGAAAGAGAGAAGCCCAGACATTTTTCAAAGCTCCCCAATTGATTCCAATGCGCAGCCAAAGTGGAGAACTACAAAACTAGGAGGAATACCAAGGCAACCAGATGCATGGATCTTTGTGCAGTGGGGTTTTACAGCCATTTTATGATGAATAGGGCACTTATAGGAGCCTTATAGCTGAGTAAGGGAGCACTGCATCCAAGCCATAGCAGACACCAACAAGGGGGTGACTGTGCCTAAGATCCAGAGCGGACTGGAGATGTCAGGGGATGCCAGCTGGTTACAGAGAATGACTATGAACAAGCACCTCCCTTCCTCCACTCCAATACAGGTCAGGAGCAGACTAAAAAGGCAGAGAGTCTTTTTGTTTCGTTTTGGAGACAGAGTCTCACTCTGTCACCCAGGCTAAAGTGCAGTGGCATGATCTCAGTTCACTGCAACCTCTGCCTCCCGGGATTCCAGCGATTCACGTGCCTCAACCTCCTGAGTAGCTGGGATTACAGGCACCCGCCACCATGCCCAGCTAATTTTTGTATTTTTAGTGGAGACGGCGTTTCACCATGTTGGCCAGGCTGGTCTTGAACTCCTGACCTCGAGTGATCTGCCCATCTCAGCCTCCCAAAGTGCAGGGATTACAGGTATGAGCTACCACATCCAGCCAGATTCTTGAATTAGATGAGATTCAATTTGAAATAACCCACTTTGCACCCAGTTGGCTGAGATTTACATTATCTGCTGCTATCAGGAGGAATAAAAGTGTCACATTGAGACATTGGGTTGCATGGCTTGAGAAATAAGTACCTGCTCACCTGCATTTTAATCATGAGCATTTTGTTTTATTTTATTTTTTTCAATTTAAAAGCAGGCACTGTTTATTAATTGACCAGATTAGAAAAAATCCTGGTAGACACCTTAGTTCATCCTCCTAAGAAGCCTGTTGATCTGGTGTTCCGTGTCGCCAGCATCTCCACCTTCTACAAAATGGGTGGTCTTTTTCTTCATGTTACCTCATGGGGAGGATAATTTGAAGAGCCACAGGAAGTTATTAGCTTCTTTGAAGTGTTTTCCAACAGTATAGATCGCATGAATCAGATCTCCATGCAGGCAATGCCATATTTACCAAGAGATGGAGCAATCAACGTGTTATCTGCCAAGGCAATTCGCTTCTTACTGATTTTGCCATAACCAGGCTTGTAGATTTTTACTGACTTCAGGCTTGGTTACCCCCATGCAATACGTGGTTCTACAATCCTCAACATGTTAATTGAAGCCTTGTTGTGCTTAACAAAGGTTCCACTGAAGATTCGACAAAGGCAAAGAAGCTACAACACCTTTCAGACCTTTGGGCTCACACCATTGATACCTCTGATCCTGATGACAAACACCAATTTGGGTTCTGCAGATACTTAGAAGTTATCAGCTTTTCTTGCCATCCAAGCCATTTGAATTTCAGTTCTGTACATATGTCTATATTTCCTGTGATAATGCTTTGCTTTTTCATAGATAAGCTTCCTCCTTGCCTTTCAAAGCATCTTTTAGGCAAAATTCTTTCTCAGGTGCTTGATCTTCAGCTCTGCAAAATGCCTTTGCTTTTTCTTAAGGGTTTCGGGCACAGCAGGAACCTTCTTCTCTTTGATACCTCCAGGGTTCCAGTGGCCAAGAGTGCATTTTGTTTTAAAACAGCCTCTGTTGTCATCCCTAGGACTCACTGTAATGGTGGAGATTTCAGGCCCTGGTCTATCCACATGAAAGAGATTTTTTGTGGCAATTGGTACTCAAACCACTGGTCCAGTTCATGCCCTGATCCTTTCTTGGATGTTACCCAAGTTTTCGGCCCTGGTTAGCTAGCTTGCAGGCAGAATTCAGTGCAAATTCATCCCCTCAGCTGGCAGGTACCTCAAGGAGGCTATGCCAGTGTCTATGTCTGAATCATATTTATTTCCTTCATCAAATTAACCACAAATGTTTTTTGCTTATTGTAGACATTCAAAAATACTAACAGATTAAAGGATAATAGTAACCCTAATAATAATAATAATAATAACAAGACATGTTCCACTCATACTTTTTTTTTTTTTGAGACGGAGTCTCGCTCTGTTGTCCAGGCTGGAGTGCAGTAGTACAATCTCCACTCAGTGCAACCTCTGCTTCCCAGGTTCAAGTGATTCTCCTGCCTCAGCCTCCCAAGTAGCTGGGATTACAGGTGCGCACCACCATGCCCGACTAATTTTTGTATTTTTAGTAGGGACGGGGTTTCACCATGTTGGTCAGGCTGATCTCGAACTCCTGACCTCGTGATCCACCCACCTCAGCCTTACAAAGTGCTGGAATTACAGGTGTGAGCCACCATGCCTGGCCTCCACTCATACTTATTCAATGGCATTGCTCATACTTGAGGGCTCCTCTATGTGCCATTTTTACTGTAAATAAATTTCGCTATAACTTTAAAGAAAAGTTTTTAATTGTCTCTTTAATTCCTTAGTCTTTTACATAGCCTTTTTTACATTCTGATGTTTTCTAAATTTTCTTTTATAATATTCGTATGTTTGCATTTGTATAAGTAAAAAGGAATATAAAGAAAAATATTTCAAATAATCCATACTCTTACCACCCTGATGACATCCGTCAAAAATTTTTTAAAATGCATGCATATGTACATGGTCAGAATGTTTGAACAGCATGTGAGAGTATGAAATGCTAGGAGAAACCTGCCCTCAGCCCCTTTCCCCATGGCAATGATGTAAGTGACTATTATTCCTTTCAGAAAGTGAAATGTCTATGTCAAGATGCAATTTAATATATATATGTACATAGGCTGACAGATACAAAGACATATATAGATAGATAATTGTAATTTACATAGAAAGAAACCTATCATTCTTAGTGTTCTCTAACTGGCTTTTTTCAAGGAATGTATCTTAGAGATTATTCTATATGAACACATATGGACTCACCTCATTTTTTAACAGCAGCAGAATATTCTATAGCGTGACTATGATGTAGTTTATATGACAGTTTTCTCCTGGACTTTTAAAAGTTTTCAGATTCTTGCCATTATGAACAATGCTGCAACCAATATCCTTTTAGCCCTGTCTTGGCAAATTTTTATGGGTAAATTTTTATATGCTAAATTTGAATTGGTGTTTAAAATATCTCAAGAGCTAATCTATATGATTTGAATAGTAAAAACTGCACATTCTGGCCATCAGAGAGGTGTAGCCCTGAGGTTAACTATCCTGAGAGGAAGAGAAAGAGTGATTTGCCTTTCTACATCTCCAAGTTCTAGAGTCAACATGAGCAGAGGCAAACAGTCAAAGAAAGCTACCCACTTTTCTTTTAAAGTCAACACCCAACATATCAGTGATGTTTCTGTCCCTGGGTGACCAGAGATGGCCCAGGAACTTGTGAATTCCAAGCAGTTTTTCTCAACCTCAAGCTCGCTCACTGCATCTGCCATTTTGTCTAAGCAAGGAGGGGATCAAAGCAAAAGAAGATGAAGGAATGGCTGTTGTGAAACCTGCTACCATCTCATATCCAGCCCGAGACAGCCTGAGAATGCACATTGGAAAACTGGTTAGCATTACTCTTCAACAGAAAATGTGGAATATAAACACGTGCCCACCAAGCAAAAAGGGTCTTCCAGTTTCCCTTCTTGGAGGAAGAGATTTGTCTAGAAGAAGGAGTTTTCATCCTTGGCACTGTTGACATGTTGTGCTGGATGGTTCTTTGTTGTCCCTGGGGAAGTGCTGCTCTGTGCATAGGAGGATGCTTGGCAGCGTCTCTGGTTCTACCCACTAGATGCCTGTAGCACCCGCTCCCCACCTCACCCACAGTTGTCTCCAAACGTCATCAGATGTCTCTCTTGTTGAAAACCACTGGTCTGGGAGCACACACACACATATGCACGTATATTTGCGCCATGTATTTATAGTAGGTAAATAGCATTCTCTTATATGATTGCACTATAAATTATTTACCCAATCTCACTTTGATAGATATTTATTCCTTTTTTGAATTATTTTGTACTATAAACAATTCCGCAAGGAATATATTCTGCAAGGGACAATTCTTAGATGTGGAATTGCTGGGTCAAGGCTAAGCACATTTGACATTGTGATAGATATTAACTAAATTGCTTTCCAAGGAGAATGCACCAATATTCACTCTCGCTAACAGTGTATGAGAATGCCTGTTTCTATACGCCCTTGCCAACTCAGCATGTTAACAAACCTTTTCATGTTTTTTAATCTGAAAGGTGAAAAATGGGGTTTTTCTGTCACAGCTCTGCCGCTGTGTTCAGTTCTAGAACAGGTAGTCTAAAGAGAAGTTGCTCAAAAATGCACCCTCATATAGATCCAAAGACCAGGACAGAGAATTCTGGAGAAGAATTCTGATAAAGCACTTCAGTTTCTTTTTTCTTTTTTTAGGTTAGGCCAAATCCAACTTACCTAAGCTGCTGGAAATTGCAAATGACTCTCAACACGAGACCCAGCCCCTTTAAACTGTGTGCTTAATTCACACAACATGCCAGAGCATGATTTCTGGAAAGGCTTTTTGCATTCCTGTAGATCCATATGTGATAAATACTTTTATCATTTTCTGTGGCGTTCACCATCATGGTGCTGAGAGGTGCTGTCTGCTTTCATCTATGTGCTGAATTACAGATATACATGATCAAATAAAGTCAAGACAAGAATCAAACCTCATAAAAATCTTGCCTACAGCACGTACCCAAAAAAAATCAGTCATGCCAAGGCTATGCAGGCCAAGTGAAGCCAGAAGTTGTGCAATTACCCAGAAGAGGTTGAAATTTCTGACAAAAACAGGAACCTTATTGAAAATGTAAGCATAAAATGAATCCTCATTAAAAGAGAAAAAAAAGCTGCTTCGATACTTTGCTAATGTGAACATTGAAAATCATAATTTCTGACCTCCAGTATGTACCTCCTCTGTGAAGCCCACGGTGAAATAGATTTTCCATTCCCCAATTTTCTGGGTTTGTCACTTTGGCTCTAACTTAAAACAAGTTTTTGAATCAGACCAGAGTGTTCCACGCTTCGCAGTTGCCTGATTGAAGACAAGGATCTATTCTTTCACTCAGGACTCATATATTGGAAGCCTACTATGTGTGAGGTCCTTAGCTAGACTCTGGGGAAGGTGCTAATGAGGAAGACACCACGGCTGCTGGCCTGACCTCACATCTGAGAAGATCTGAGAAGAGAGGCTGGGGACCAGCGGAATAGAGGAGCTTTGCTGGTGTGTGCAGCGGCCCCCATGCCTACCAGTAGGAGCTCTTGGGGTTTACTATAGTCCAGTCCAGTCTGAAATCAAGTGACCAGTGCAAAGGGCTCTTGGCTACTGTCAGGAAAGTAATTAGAGTGTGAGTTCTGATCACCTCCTGTTTACTCTCTTGGTGAAGGAGGATCCCTTCCTCTAATTAATATGAGATGGCCAAATACAAGACGCTTGACACTGGATAGGTGAGGTTGGCACCAGTTTATTAGTCACATATCCTCACAGCCTTGGGGAGGAGGGTACCGCACACCATGTGGAGCCACATTGGGGTTACACTCGGGGCAGAGGGAACCAGCAGGGGCCGTGGCAATCAGGCCTTGTAGTAACAAGAGGGTGAGGTGTCCCCAAGTTCCTGCAGGAGGATGTCATTGGCTTGTTTTGATAATTTTACAGGCTGGCAGTGACATGGAACCTATTAGGTTTAGGTCCAGATGGTGTGCAGCTGGTCTGGCTGATAGGGGAACTAGCTGGGTAAAGAATCTTTCCTGCTCGGTGGGGGCCATATCTGGTGAGAGAAAGCAGGGGGACTCAGAGTGAGATCTTTGGGATCTCATGAGGGTCAAAGACGGTCAAGGCAGCAGCACATGACATTTCAGGCCTTACAAGATAGTCTGTCAATTTCTTACTGACAATTTTCCTTCTCTATCTCTATCTCTTCCAATAGTAGCCCAGGATTATCTTTGAGGATATGGACCAAATTTCTGCCACCTACAGCCTGAATACAAGCACACAATCAACACTTGCTGAACAACTGTTGTGATATTGATCTTTTTGTCTGTCTGACGTACAGGCTCCCTTCTTCTGAAAAGAGCCTCTCAATTTGGGGAAAATAGCTCCCCTCACTCTCAATCCATGTGCCCCTGAGGTTTTGATGAGTCTGAGTCCCCTTCCAGGACTCCAGGGGTGGGGGAGCCACTCAGACATGACCAATCAGAGTACTCTATCACCCTGGCCATGGTGATTGGTTAAGAGAGACATGTGGCCTGGGCCAGGCTCAACTCTGGGACTTTGCTAGTAAGAATGTAAAATAAAGCTCTTTTTTGATGGAGATCGTTAAGCTGGAAACTATAAGACCAGAGTTGAGGCCAGGAGTGGTGGCTCACACCTGTAATCCCAGCACTTTGGGAGGCCGAGGTGGGTGGATCATGAGGGTCAGTCAAGAGATCGAGACAATCCTGGCCAACATGCTGAAACCCCGGCTCTACTAAAAATAAAAAAAATTAGCTGGGTGTGGTGGCATGTGCCTCTAGTCCCAGCTACTCGGGAGGCTGAGGCAGGAGAATCACTTGAACCTGGGAGTTGGAGGTTGCAGTGAGCTGAGATTGCACCACTACACTCCAGCCTGGCGACAGAGCGAGACTCCGACAAAAAAAACCAACAACAACAACAACAAACTCAGAGTTGTCGCAGGACCGGCTGTAAAGAGGGCCTGCGTGGGAGTGAAGGCGACACAGAGGGGCACCGAATGTGGTGGTGATGTTGGGGGGCAGGATCTGAATGGATGATGTCATTTCAGCTTCTAATCCAGCAATGCTGGGATTTTAAATATCCCTGAACCCTTCAGTCAAATGAATGAATACATTCTTTCTCTTTTACTTTTTGGCTTCAGTTGGTTTGACTTGGGTTCCTGTCACTTGCAGCTAAAAAGCTAATAGACAGCCAGGGCCAGGTGCAGTGGCTCATGCCCATAATCCCAGTACTCTGGGAGGCCGAGGCGGGGGGATCACTTGAGGTCAGGAGTTCGAGACCAGCCTGACCAACATGGTGAAACACCGTCTCTATTAAAAATACAAAAATTTGGGTGTGGTGGCACACGCCTGTAATCCCAGCTACTCAGGAGGCTGAGGCAGGAGAATTGCTTGAACCCAGGAGGCGGAGGATGCAGTGAGCCAGGATGGAGCCACTGCACTCCAGCCTAGAAGACAGAATGACACTTTGTCTCAAAAAACAAAACAAAACGTAACAAACAAACAAAGACCTACTAGACAGCCAGAAGTAGAGTCACTTGCCCCTTTTGAACAGGAAGGGAGCAGTTTGTATTAACCCTGCTAACGATTTAATCTACTACTTACTCCTGGTTACCCTCCTTAGGTAACAACAATGCAACAACAACCGTCCAGTGGTTCAAAAACCACCCCCTGCCCCCAATCTCGCTCCAGCCGCACTTGTGCTCTTTCTGTTCTTTCAACAAAATAACCTGTGTCCCACCTCGGGAACTATGCTATTTCCTCTGCCTGAAATACTCTTCTCCAGGTCTTAATCTGGCCACTCGGCTTAAATGTCACTGCCTCAGAGAAGCCTTTCCTGAACTCATAGCTAAGGCATTGGTCCAATTACTCTATCTCATGATTACTTTCATCATAGCTCTTATCACCATCTGACATTTTCTTGTTGGTGCATTTTTTATTGTCTGTCTACCCCCAAGACTACAAGCTTCATGGGAACATTGATCTTCTCTGGAAGATCGATGGAATTACTTCGTGGAAACACCAGGGCCTGAATAGTGCCTGGCTCACAGCAGGGGCTCAGGAGTTTGTGGAAGGAATCAATGAACCACACATGTAACTATTATTTATGTTGGTACATGTAGCTTATGGAGGCGCTTTAAATAACGTTGAATAGGATAATCTTACTCAAGGTTATCATCTTTTATGATAACCTTTTATCATCATCTTTTATATGGAGGAAAATTGGGGTTTGGAGAGGTTGAGCAATGTGCCCAACATAACACATGCAGGACATGGTGGAGATGTGATTTAAGCACAAGAGCTTCTGACTCGAAAATATGTGGTCTTGCCTTTTCAGTCACTCCCAGATTTGTCTCCAATCTCAACATTCGAAAATTCTTACAGATATAAATCCTTGCTAGATCACGAGTTGCAATCTGGAACTGATTTGTGTTCCCTCTGTAGCCATCACAGAGAACTGACCGTTCTCTCTGTACAAGATCTTTGGGGACATCCAGACCCAGGATTGGTCTAAATGGACATCTTAATAGGCATGGTAGAGTCTGACAGTGCCTGGAATGCATTTCAAAAGAGATTATTGAAGGGTAACTAAGGGGTTCTTGGTAGGAGAGGTCAAGCCTTTAAAAGAAATTTTGAGACAAAAATACACAGGCAAAGAGAACAGTAGAGAGAGATCATGATGGTTACATATGCAAGGGTCGATGTGGGTGGGATATCGGGAGATGTGTGAAACGCAGTCTCTCTTTGGATAGAATATAAAACATGAAAAGAAAATAAACTCAAGGTTTGGAATTACTGTAATTGACATGTGAATATATTGTTGGTTGTGGAGAGAATCACAAAGTCTGAATAAACTCTACAGGAGAAAAAATACAATATAACAGAATGACAACATATAATAGAAATTGAAAGACTTATTTGAAGTTCAATTGTGTAAAACATCCAGCTGTCAAAGATTCAATTTCTTATATTTTGAAAGTTTATTTAATCTTTAGGTAGGCTTCTACATGCAAGAATATAAACTGAGCAAAGAAAATCTCTTTTATCTGCTTCTTTGAGAACCTGAATTCATCCTTTTCATCATCAGCCATTCAAGAATAAAAGCCCATGTGATATTAAAATAAGAAAAGTGAAAACACCCCTTTCAATACCTGAAAAGAGTGTGATGCGCCACATTACCCATGTGTATGTCAGTTTCTGATGTTTAGGAATAGCCACATGGTGGACATGGAACCCTACGGCTTTGTGTAATAATTGCAAACATTTTGTTATTTTCTGTGATTTCCCCCCTCACTTCAGAACCGATCACCTTAACACATTCACACTTATAAACATTTTCCAATGGTCTTAATATTGCCCAAACTGAAGTTGAATTTACCATTGGAAAGCATCATAAAAATACTTTATAGTGGCTATATTAACTCCATATGAGGGTTAAAATTGGGGAATTGAGTAAAGCATAGAATACTAAAATATTTTATCACTTAATTTTTTTATCCTGAAATAATGTTAGACTTACCCAAAGTTTTAAAAATGCTGCAGAAAATTCATTGAATTCTTCCATAAGGGTAGTATGATTATCAAAATCAGGAAACTAACATTGATATAACTATTCTATATACTCACAGAATACAGACCTTACTCACATTTCACCAGTTTTCCCATTTCTGTCTCTTTTCTGCACCAGGATCCAATCCAGAATCCCATTTTACATTTAGTAGTCAGGTCTCCTTGATTTCCTCCAGTTTGCAACGGGTCCTCAGTCTTTTCTTGTCTTTCATGGTCTGGACACTTTTAGCGAGCATTGGTCAGTTATTTTGTAAAATATCCCCGCAATTGCAGTTTGTCTGATGTTTTCTTATGGTTAAATTCAGGTTATACATTTTTAACAAGAATACCAAAGAAGTGAGATGCCCGCCTCACTGCATCATATGGTGGGGTACATGATGTTGATATACTTTATTACTGATGATGCTAGCCTTGGTCACTTGCTTAAGGTGGTATCTGCTGGGTCTCTCTACTATAAAGTTACTATTTTTCTCTTTGTAATTAATAAATATCTTGTCGGAAACTACTTTGAGACTATGTAAATGTCCTGTTTCTCATCATCCTTTCACCCACTGCAACAATTATTAACAGTGGTGTCTACCTAAGGATGGCTTGGTATTGTCCTTATTCCTTCTACACTTTTTAGTTGGAATTCTCCGGTCAGGAAGATCTGTACCTTCTCTCCCATTTATTTATTCACTTAATTATTTGTTCGTATCAGTACGGGCTCATGGATATTTATTTTATTCCTTTGACATGGCCCCATCATTTTTTGAGCACTTCCTTGTTTTCTGGTACCATAAGTTCATCTTGCTTTTTTCTTGCCCCGGTCCTGAAATCAACCATTTCTCTAAGGAGCCATAGTTCCCTAGCCATAGTTTATTGTAAAACGGCACTTATTACAGATCTGGGTGTTATTCGTAGAGCTTGCAATAGAAAAGGAGTGTACAATTTTCTCTCTCTGGCACACAGACATTAGGGATCTTAAAGTTGAAGAACTTTCCATGAACAGAACAAAGCAGATTCTGTTTTTATCTTTAGGTTTAATTAATAGTGTAGAATTTTGATTTTCTGAAATAGTTACAAGTCACTAGATCCTCAATGTAACAAGTAAGACATAGTTCTCTCATATGTGGCATTTCTCAACAAGATACAAGTCTTTATACAAAGTTAAATTTGGAGGGAGAATTTACTACTAATTTGGGGTAACAGATTAAAAACCTTCAATTTTTAATTATTTATACTCATACAAGATTGATGTACAGAAATATGTATTAGATTTTTTTTAGATACTTTGCTTGGGTCACACCATACTTAAAAAATATCAACTTTGTGTACAAGTATTGGAGACAGAAGATTGAACATGGCATAGTCCCTGTCTTCAAGTGGCTCACAAAACTCCTTCGAGGCTCATTTTACCCCAATCACTTATTTGCTCTAGTTTTCCCTGGTTCGGGTAAACTTACTTTTTTCTTCTATGAATCCATTCTTTTCTCTGACCACCTCCCTCTGGTCATTCTTCTACTCTATAAGTCACTTCCCTTTTTCTTCAGCCCATATACCTCAACTTCAAAAATCTGCTTAGATTTTTCCTGCTGGCTGGGCACGGTGGCTCACGCCTGTAATCCCAGCACTCTGGGAGGCCGAGGCAGACGTATCACCTGATGTCAGGAGTTCAAGACCAGCCTGGTCAACATGGCGAAACCCTGTCTCTACTAAAAATATTAAAATTAGCTGGGCGTGGTGGTGGGTGCCTGTAATCCCAGCTACTCTGGAGGCTGAGGCAGGAGAATTGCTTGAACCCCGGAGGCAGGGGTTGCAGTGAGCCAAGATCACGTGATGCACTCCAGCCTGGGGACAGAGTGAGATTCCATCTCAAAAAAAAAAAATTTTTTTTTCCTCCTCCAAGAAGTCCCCTGCTAACATGTCCAGTCTCATTTAGTTGTATCTTTCTCCAGCTCCTGAGGCTAAGGAGATATTGTCCCATAGGCATCTCAAATTCAACACAAGCATAACGGAACTCATCCTATTTCTTTCTGTCCAGCCCCAGCTCCTTCCATCTCATCTTCCTCCAGTGTTCCCCACTTAAATAATGCTGCTACTGTCCACCCAGGAGCCTAAACAAGAAACCTGGTAGGGAAAACTGGGATTTCTTGACTGCCCCTAAGCCCTGGTTCAAAGGTCAGCAAGCCAGTGAGTTGTGACTTCTAAACAGCTTTCTATTTTGCCCCTGCTTTCTCATTTGTATCAGGAAACTGCCTTCATTCAGGTCCTCTTTCTTATCTCAGGTAGCATCGGCATCAAATAGGTCCCCTGAGAAGTAGACTCCCAAAGATTCTGGTGAAGGTCGAGTGTTTGGAAGGTGATCCCAGGAAGTGAGAGAGGGGAAAGGAGAAGAGGTAACAGAAGTGTGCAAATGAGTAAGTCACCACTGCCGTCAATGGGTGCCCAATCTACTGGGACATCCCATCCCTCCACAAGACACTTGGGGGAGCATGCCTCAGAAATGTCTTCCTGAGTTTTGAGGAAGCTGGGATATTTATCTACCGAGACCAGCCCTCTAAGCTAGAGCATGCTCTCAAACACAGACACACAGGAAGTCATCAGCATGTGTGGGAACTTCGTGGAGATCTTTGGAGATGAGGGCGGGAGGGGGTCTGACAACATCAGTACCTCCTAACTGGTTGTCTTGCCTCCAGTCTTGCTCTCCCCACCAACCACTACTCCCTAAGTAATCTTTCTAAAATGCCAAATAGCTCAAGCTCCTCACCTGCTTAAAATCTATCAGGGGTTCAGAATAAAATCCAGATGGCTTGATCTTGACATGTTAATGATCTGCACCACCTCACTCCCAACTACTCTTTGAGCTGCTTCCCAGTACTCAGTGCAGACTCCAGGCACACTGTGCTAGCTGTCGGGTCTCAGAGCCACACTCGAGGTCCCCGCACACAGCAGTCCCTCGGCCTAAAGTCTGCTCGTAAATATTTAAGAAACATTTATTTGATTATCTAGGACATTCCAGGCACTGTGCTAGACACAGCGAATACAATAAAGAATAAGTTACGGTTTAAGTCTTCAAGGAGCTCACTCTCTAAAGGGAGGAAACAGACATACAAAAAGAAATACACTATACGTTGAGTAAAACCCCATGTTAGAGAAAATGATGCCTAAGGGGAGACTTGATGGATTGACTTGATGCAGAGTTTGCCCTGCAGACAGGAGGAAACAGGCTGGTGTGCACAGAGAAGCTTCTCAAATTTCTGAATGGAGAAAGTGGGGTGTCAGGAAGGAAGAGGTGGCCAAGTCGTCAGGGGTTCCTTTGGCTTCTAGGCAGCTTGAGCATTATTCTTCTCATCAAGACACAGTGAGGGCCCTTTTCTCATCCTACCAGGAGGTTTTCCAGATTCACTGTGGGCGTTACCTCCTCTAAGAAGCCTATCCCAATTCTTGTCCCTCCTTAGACACTCACCATCTGTGCTCTTCCCGCACCCTAGGAAACCCCTCATGATGGATTGTGTTTTAAGGTGTATCCTCCCCACGGCCTGCCAGCCCCTTTGAAGAAAGGGCTGCTCTTTCTCACCTCTGTATCTCAGTGCCTGGCCCAGTGCACCGCCCCTGCAGCTCAGAAACACCTGGACCCCTGAGTGCCTTTAAGGAGGCCAGAGGGGAAAGACTGACAGATGCTGCTCCTCAGTTCCGTCCAAGCCAGTGGCACGTGTAAGTGCTTGGCACAGGGTCTTTCTGAGCGCTCGAAGTTGCTAGAGACACTAGACTTCAGGTACAGGTTTTCAACAGCTGAAACAGACGCTGTGGCAATTTCCTAAAATTGGTTGCTTTAACTACAAATGACAGTGATTGTGCTCTGCTAATAGCTGTGCTCCACAATTCTTAAACTTAGCCTTCCTCCTTTCCTTCTCTCCTTCCTTTCCTTCCTTCCTTCTTACCACTGCCTGCAATTCTCAGACAAGGGCTTTGACAAGCAGAGCAGTGGGGAGAGAGGTGCTCTTTACGGTGATGCAAACACTTTTCATTTCTGCTTTGGCTGGACTCATAGTCGAGTTCCCTGCTTGGCATTTTGAGGGTAACAATAGCATTGGAATGGGTAAGGGGTGGGCAGTCTGAGCTGAGTCTTCTGTGCCTCAGGAGGCTCAACTTCTGAAAGGGTGGGAGCTGGAGTGGAGCAATAAGGGTGAAAACATCTTTTGGAACAGTCTGTTTTCATTGCCTCTTCTTCCAGGGTGACAGCAGGTGGCATTGAGGGGGCCACTGATCACTGTGCCCCCACTCCAGACCCTAAGCTTTAAAGGATAAGTATCAAACTCTTCTTGTCCTCTTGGAGCAGAAGAGCCAAATCCAGCTGGCTCTGCAGCTTCTAGCAGGTTAAAAAGCATGCATTTCCACATGACTTGCTGATTTACACCACATTTTGACATGTTTTAAAAACCTCCCTGCAGTTTCTTTTGCTGGCTCCCCTGAACACTGGTGTTGTGGAGCTCCGAGCAGAGCTGCAGGTTTATTTTCTGGCATCTACTGTCTATGTGCCGCCTTTGTTTTGGGCTCTCCCCAGCACATTGCCCCGTTGTCCTTGAGGGAGGAAGCTAGCCAGTCTCTGGCTTCCTTTGTAACTTCCCAGTTCCTTTGCTCACAGCCTCTGCTCATCTGCTCACCCACCCCAACCACTTTGTTTTAAGTGCTGTGGGATTGAATTTCTCATCTTCAAACGCAAACAACCATTTGGCTTCGTGTCCATTACACAGGCACCTCCGGGGGCACATGCAGGCACTGTGGCCCCGAAAAACTCTTCAGAGGTGAGCGGCTTTCAGGATGAGAGGACCAACAATGGCTCATCTCCTGAAAACCTCTCTAAACAAAATCAGTAGCCCCAGAAACCACAACGGCTGTCCCAAGCCTATCCCCTCTGCACCTATCTCAGAAAAGGCAGCATGCAGAGTGGTCAGGAGTTCAAGTCCTCAGGGCCCTACTCTGAAGCTGTGACCCTGACAGGTCACTTTAGCGCTCAGCTTCCCTTTCCTCATCTGTAAAATGGGAATAGAAACTGAATCTGCTTCATGGGGCCTTGTAAGTATTACATAAGCTGTCATACGCAAAATGTCCATCACATGGTTTACCGCCCCAGGCATCCTAGCAACTATTAAGTCACGATAAGGAGGTTGCTACTGTCCTGGGACCTGCGGAGCTCGGCTGGTCAGTCCGAAAGGGCCTTCTCGCCCTCGAGACCCCTTCAAGTCCCTTTCTATCCGAGCCCGGGTCCCAGAGTCCCCTTGTGCTTGCTCCTGAGGGTGACCTGCCCGTGCCCCGGGGCGAGCACAGGTGCGGCCCTGACCACAACGCGGGCGTGGCGAGCCGACAGCTGGGGAGGCCGAGGGCGCCTCGAGGTAGGGATGGGGCTGGCCCGGGCGTCCCGAAGGACCAGCCTGGCCCCGGACTCCGGGCGGCACCCGGCCTCGCGCCCCGCCCCGCCCCGCCCCGCAGCCTCGCCGCCCCGCCGCCCGTGTTGGCTGCCCTGCGGGCCACGCGCGGCGATTTGCCACGCGCCGCGTCACCGGGCCGCTCCCGGCTTGGGCTCCCGCGGGCCGGTCAGGGAGGTGGCGGCGGCTGAGCGGCGGAGCGGGGGCGGCAGGGCGCGACGCCGCCGGGCCGCCCCGCCCTGGGAGGCGCCCGGGCCCTCATCAAGTGACCAGTATCCCTTCCAGGAGAACACGGTCCTTCAGAGGAAAGCGAGCTCCAACCCGCGGCCCCGGCGCCAAGCCGCCGTCATCTCCTTCCTGTGCCGGGTGATCGTCTCCTCACCCACCCGGAAAAACATAGTCCGCCCCCACGTCCTTGTGGAATAGCGCCCGCTTCCAAGCACTGTGACTCTCTTTGCCCTACCCTTGTCTTTCCCATTCCAATTACTCTAGAACCCACCGAGAGGACAATTCAGCCCTGAAAAGAAACTGATGGGGAGAAGCGAGGAAGGGAGCCCAGGAGGGAGGGGAGGCAGGGCTGCGGAGGGACACCGAGGCGGCGGACGCAGTGCGCACGCGCAGCACAGAACGAGTTCCGGTCTGGCCGGGGCTTGTCTCCTAAAAATAGCCCCGGTGTGGGGATCCGTGCGCGGATGTCCCGGCGAGTCCCGGGCTGAAAGAGGCGGCTCCGGGCGGCGCGGAGCGCTGGTGGCGGGCCCGGGCTGCGGCGTGTTGCGCGCCCGCCAGCTGCTCCGGAGATACGGTGAGGGCCGCGGGCAGCGGGGCTCAGTCCGCGGCGCTGGCAGTGCTGGAGGGGGGCGGCGTCTCGCTTAGGGGGCCGAGTAGGGGTTGTGGTGGGGGTGCCGGGGCGGGGGACGGCGCGGCCGAGAGGGTCGCCCGGGGGGGCTCCGGCTACCCCTGGACGAGGCCATGTCCGGCTTGGAGGGGACCAGGGTCTCGTTCGCGCATCGGCGGGGCGGATAGGGTGCTGGGAGGCGGGTGGGGTGGTCGGGTCGGGGTCGGCGCTGAGGAGCTAGGCGCCCGGGGAGGTGGGGGCGGGAGGCCCTGAGGGCGGGCCGGGGGGCTGCATGGGGCTCGGCCGGGCGGGCCGAGGGGAGTTCAGTCGCGCGGGCTGGTGGCGAGCAGCCTCCCCGGGCGCGCACCGCTTGGGGCCGGGGGGGCGGTGGTGGACGTCGCCTCCTTGAAAGTTGAAGGAGTTGTCTGGGGACCCCGGAGCTTCTCCGGGGCGGTGCGCTGCGAGGGCCCTTTCCTTCCCCTCTTCCCTCGAAGTCCGGGGGTCTCCCCGAAGGGATTAGCCCCAAGTGCGGGGGGCCTTCTGCCTTGTTGGACTTGAAGAAGTTCCCCCACTTCTGCTTTGGGAGAAGATGGGTCTAAACGGGGCGGAACGCTTAGGTGCGAATTCGGTGAGTCTGTAGATGTCAGTGGCGGGGTCGGTGTTTGGGGCGGACACCTGCGGTTGCGGACGCCCGATCGTGCGGGGAGACGTCGCGGTGACCGAGGGGCTGCACGGGGAACCGCTGGCTGTTCCCCTGCCATCCAGCTAAATCCCAGCACGCAGAAAATATTTTTTGTGTTAGAAACTTTGCTTTTTGGCTCGATTTCATGCCTTTGAGCAGTGAGGGTTAAAGTAAGTCAGATAGTGCAAACAAGTTTGGAAAAGGTGAGCAATCCTGAATAAGAAAACAGTTTTTCTTTAAAAGTGTAACTGTAGAATTGTAGCTTACATCCGAAATAGATTTCTGAGCTGTGAAGCGAGCCTCCTGTTAGGGTCCAGCAGGGAACCGTGTGTAGCTTGAATATAACATAGTGTTAACCTGCGTTTTAGTTTGCAGTGAGATTGGGATTCCAATAAATGCCCCATTCGAAAGGCCTGCTGTGATGTGTTAACAGTAGCATATGTATTTTTAAACAAACATTGTCTTAACGTTTTTTCCGGTTTTTAGCACAGTACGTTTCCCTTGTGTCTTGTATCATCTATTACTATATGAAGAGGAGGGTTCTCTAAAGCTGTAATTAGGTGTACATTACCCAAGAGTACTTTCCCTTTAAGAATCCAGCTGTGTTGTTTTGGCAACTGCTAAGTACTCTAGTTGTCAGTTTTAAAATCTGTGTTACCTTGGCAGTTCTTGAACAGTCTGTGGAAAAGGTAAACAAAATAGTTCTTTTTTAAACATACAAAAATGACATTTCTTTTAACATGAATTTAGGAAGTGAGGATAAAAATGACTGCATTGTGCCTTTATGGCTTTTGTATGTACAGTGTGTGTGTGTGTGTGTGTGTGTGTGTGTATTTTTGGAAAGCTCAGTCTCTATTTCTTTTTCTGTAAATTACAACTTTTGTTTTAGGGAGTCAAGAGTTTTCACTAAAGCAGATGCCGATTTAGATTAGTTTATATTAAATGTCATAAACACACACCTGTATATCATAAAACATTAAGATCAGTATTTGTTATATATGGTGATGCATTAATTGACAATAGAATCACCTTTATTTTAATTCTCGGTGAGCATTGTTGCAAAAAGTTGTGATAATTGTGTTACAATAGTCAAAAGTACTCTGAAGAGCTAAAACTGGTGATTTGAATGTTTGTAGACTCTAGATTAACAATTTTGTTGAAGAGTGTGGTTCCAGTAGCTACTTAGTGAAAACAGTGACTGTGAAGTAATGGCGACCTCTCTAAACGCAATTTGCTTACCTATTTCCTTTAATTCACACTATGGTTATATATAAAATTGTGGTTTGATTTCATATTAGAACAAAAGTGTTAAAATTACACTTTACTTGCCTTCAAAAGTTTTTTAAAAAATTAAATTCTGGGGGGTGTTCAGTGGAAGGAAAATAGCTTATTGAGGCCCAGAAATAATTGTAATGTCACCATGTTGAATTATGGTTTGAGAATAATTTCTTTCTGTATTCTTAGAGTTTGTTTTCATATGGGTATGTGTGACAAAGATTTTTTTTTTGTAAATGCAGTTGGAAATAATCTTTTAAAAGTGTTGAGTTGTTTCAAATGGTGGTGTTATGTTTTTCAAAGCAATTTCATTACAATTTGCCTTTTCCATCATGCGTTGTGGGTTAATATTAATTTTATTAATATTCCAGCAATAGTAGTGTCATCCATTAATTGGCTACCAAAAAGAGGAATATTGAATTATATTCTGAGGGTGGTTAAGAAATTATGGAAATGTTTATTAGAATATGATTTTGGAGTTTGAAATAGTCTAGTTAAATCTTTTCAGTAGATTTTGTGTTCTGATTTAGGAGGAAGAAGCCATGAACGAATTTGTTACTGAAAAGTAGCATGCTTGTCAGTTTGGAAAACCATCTTTTTTCCTCCCTTTGCTGCTTTTAGTCTGGCAAGAAGAATGTAGTGTAATATACGATGATGATGGGCCTGGATTTGGGGGCATTTCTAATTTCACATATTGTGTCTTGTCATCAGACCATGCCCCGGTTACTCATGGTACATACGAATGTTTCAAAGTCTAGCTGAAGTTTTCTTTTATGCGATGACACTATGAGAAAACCATTTGTGGACCGAAAATGATCACTATTTCTTTTTTCTAGATAAGAAAGAAAATCTGTGGATTCTTAGTAAATGGAGAAGTGAGTGCCTTCTCTCCTAATGTTTAAATAATAAGTGTAAATATGGAAATCAGATCACCCTTTAAGCTGGATAACCTCATGCAAGAGAATGCTTTTAACATATGCTGATTTACAAGCCCCAGTAGAGGAAGGCTGCTTGACTCTGTAGTCAGATCTTGATTCAGATCCAGCTCCACTGCTGACAAAGTTGAGATATCTCCTGCAAAATGAGATAGAATTACACTACCTGCCCCGTGTTGGAATTAAATGAGATAGTGAGTGTAAAAGTTCTAGCACACTGCCTGAAGCTTAATGTGCAAAAATGCATATTGCCTGGTCTCCCTGCATCCCTTCTGGCTTTTATTTCTTCTTTCCTCTGAAGATTATATCGGTACCCTGCCCAGTACCCATACGTTTAGTGTTTGTGACCAAAAGGATTTCGTATAATGTATCAATAGAGAATGCTTAATGTATTTGTTTTGGATAAAATATCCCAGCATCTTAAATTCATTGTCAGATTATACGTAAAATGCTTAATTGGCTGTTTTAAACATTAGAATTTTGATCTTCAACCATAGTTTGTTTCTAATCTCCGTATCTCCATAATCTCCCCAAATATTTTTCTAAAGATTCAAGTTAAATATAAATATTTTCCCAGTCTTCAGTGAATTCTGTCTGTCAGGGATTGTCTGTGGGAGTGGTCTCTAAGATACGGTATTTAAAATTTAAAGTTAGAAGAATACTTCTGTAATCTACCTTGAATAGGTGTTTTAAAATAGCTTAATTTCTGAAGAAAAGATTTTAAATATTTTAATATTGAAGGTTATTTTAATATTTTAAGATAACTTTAGTAGTTAATCTGTGATTTTTTTAATACTCTTATTTGGTGTGAAATTAATGATTTTCTTGTGTATAGTTTATCTGTGTGCCTTATAAATGGACCTTGTGTCCAGTTTATTATAATTAAGAGTGTAAATCCATTTGTTAATTAGTAAATCTTACAGCACACGATATAGGTTGGTACTTATTTAATAAGTACTAAATTTTTATATAGATGCTTTATACTTTGATAATATTTATATTTACTGAATTTAATTGATATTTACTGAATTTAATATTTTAATTATATTAATTATCTTAGTCGAGATGAAATCATAAGCATATGAGTTAAAAATATTAGCTCCTTTGTGAGGGAATACTGTATTTAAACATTGGTGTATGAAGGCAGGTAATTTACTTCATCATTATTTTAACAAGTGATGTTGATAAAAGCCAGAAGAACAAACATGGGTGAAAAACATATTAATTAATCAAACTTCTAGTAAATACCAACCCGGGCATGTCTTTTTATGGTTGTCTTGAATTAATACCAATTTTACTTCCTTACACAAAAATATAAACTTCAAAAACAAAATAAACAAGAAAACATCACAACAAAGCAAAAACAAAATAAAACAAAAACCTTTAATATATGGACTTAAAAAAATTCTTACCATTCTTAAAATTACATGCTTGAGAAATGTTTTCAGTAGTGGTCAGTAAGTTTATACTGCATGAGCTGGACGTTTTTACTTTGTTACTTGCGTGACCAGCAGCATGCATGTGCAGGTTGACTTGAATTCATTTGAGGCATGATTTGTGACACTTGGAACAAAGGGCTGCTTCCCATTCGACCTGGTAAGAGAAATTGTAACTTTTGGACTTAGTAAAACAAGCTGCTCTTGCATTGACTAATACTGTATTTGCCTGTTTCACCTCTCATCTTCATCCTTAGCTGTCCATCTTCTACATAGAAATTGGAATTATATTTCTAAAATTCAGATCTATATGTCATTTCTTAAAGAAGAAAGAACAACTTTTGAAGGCATATGAGATCAATAGAGTGGCGGTAACGTAAGGGATAGAAGATTGGCCTGTAAAACCAGACTTCTTGGCTGGGTGCAGTGGCTCATGCCTGTAATCCCAGAACTTTGGGAGGTGGAGGCGGGCAGATCACCTGAGGTCCAGAGTTCGAGACCAACCTGGCCAACATGGTGAAACCCTGTCTCTACTAAAAATACAAAAATTAGCCAGGCATAGTGGCTCACACTGTAATCCCAGCCACTCTGGAGGCTTAGGCGCGAGAATCGCTTGAACCCAGGAGGCAGAGGTTGCAGTGAGCCGAGATTGTGCCACTGCACTCCAGCCTGAGTGAGAGAGTGAGACTCCATCTCCAAAAAAAAACAAAAAGAAGAAAACAGACTTCCCATCCTAAGTTAAAATACCTACTGTTCTTACTGTGTTCTTATTTAGTTACGTACACTTTGTGTTCTTTGGCAAGTTCTTACGATTTTTGAGGCTTAGTGTATAAAATGGTAATTATAATATTATTTCATACAGTTTTTGAGAGGATTAGATGAGGTGTGTATTATAAAGTGCAGTGCCTGGTATATAACCTGCACTAATTTTCCTCCTACCATTACTATCATTACTGCTACTGCTACTGCTATTGCTGTTAGTCATGGCTCACTTTATGATTCCATCGTGTCTTTTGAGGCTCGTTTTCAGCCATCACCTTTCAGTTTCTATGCCCTAGTCAAAGCCAACTGTTAGTGCTAATCTGAAAAGGCCATGTGTTTTCATACTGATGACTACTACTTTTATTTCTCCAGCCCAGACTTCTCTTGAGTTTGATATTCACTTGGAAGTCTAGTTGGAATCTCAAATATAATATAAATGATATGGCTAAAATATAGCTATTTTTTCCCTCTCCCCCAGCCTTCTTCCAACCCCTAAACCCTGGTGTCTCTGCTGGCACTCCCCATATCCATAAATGGCAGTACCCAAGCCAAAAACTTCAGATATTATTCTTGATTCTTTCCATTTCTCTTAAGTCCAATACATCCCCACGTCTTGTTGTACCTTCACAATTTGTCTTGAGCAGTCCACTGCTCTCAGTCTTCGTTGCCACCTCTTTATTTGAAGCCATTGTTCTCTTGCGTGAAGTACTGCAGTAATTTTCTAAGTGGGCTGCTTCTTTCTCTTCTTGCTCCAGAGAAGTTTTTTTTTTTTTTTTTTTTTCTTCACACAGCAGCCTGAGAATCATTTTAAGAGCCTACATTGGATCATATCATTTCTCTGCTTAAAATCTTCTGGTGACTTCCCATTCCTCTCAAAATCAAGTCCTCCATTCTGTGGCCTAAATGGCCCTGAATGATCTTTCTCCTTCTCGTCATTCTTCCCCTCATTCATTGCATGCCAGCCACGAAGGCCTCTCAGTGTTTCTTAAACCCTCTGCACCCTTTCTTCTTTTAGGGCCTTTTGCACTTTCTGTACTCCCTCCTTGGGATATTCTTCAAATGTCTGGCTTGGCCAAACACTTTGGAGTTTGGCCCAAATCTCACTTCTCTCTCAGAGGCCTAATCTGACCATCCTATTTAATATTGCACTCTATCATTTTACTCTTACACAGATTATTTCCTTCAAGACGATTGTAATTCGTGTATACCTGGTTTGTTTAGTTATTGCTTATTTATGGTATTTGTCCATTACCTGAATATAAACTCCATGAAGGCAGAGGCCTTGTTCATCTTACTTTTAGCTGTATCCCCAGGCATTAGCATGCCGCCTGGCATTTGGAAGATAGTAAATATTTGGTGCTTCTGTACCTTTGTTCATGTTTTTGCCAATGATTGGAATGCTCTCTTGCACACATAGTAATAGTTATTGAACTACTTATCCTTGAAGTCTTAGCTCAGATGTCATCTGTGATACCAGTTTTAATCTCCTAGACAAAAGTTTTCTGCTCTTGCTCTTGTGTGCTTCTAAAGCCCATGATAAATGCGTTATTTGTAGAGTAAATCCCATGATAGGTGTTTAGAATATTATAATTGATGTCACTCTCTTCTATTAGGCTGAGTTGCTATGTCAAGGACCAGCTGGCTCTTTTGTGTGCTCAGTATCTACCAACCAACCTATCATAGTAGATATAGTGAATTCTCAGTAAACGTTGAATTGAGTAGAAGTTGTCCTAATCAACGGAAATAACCAGCCACAGACCAGTTTTCCCAAATCACACTTTAAAAATCATAAAGGTACTTTCCAGATTATAATCTGACTTTATGTGTTTTCTGTTAACATGCGGTCATTATTCTAAGGGCAGGAATTTGAGAGCTGTGGAGCACAAGGGGCATTTCCTCAGTTCTGTTTTGATTTCTTGCCGGGTACTGAGTAGCCATCTTGTCTGAGGGAAGTATTTCCAGTTTGAAATGCGTATCTCTGTTGTTCCTTACTAACCAACATCCCTTCTGGCCCTGTTCCTTCCCTCTAGCTTATCCAGCTAATTTCATATGTTTATAGAAAAGCTCCAAGTTGAGGGGGGAACCTTATGGAAATTAACACAGTATACATGAAATACATTACTAATTCAGCTGTACTGCTAATGAAAATACATCAAAGAACTTCCGTGGCCAACATTAGGAGCCCAGCCACCATTTGTAATAGTGAAAGTCATTCCCCATTCTAAATAGCTGACTTACCAATAGGCTTTTGGAACATATGCATTTGTAAATTGGGGACTCCTTTGGCAAAATGTTTATTTTGATACTGAAAACCTTTTTATTAATGATGTTAAGCCTAATTGATGATATGGATTACGAAGAGAAAGGGAGAGAAGAATCTAGGAGTTAAGGTTTTGTTTTTGTTTTCTTTCAGAAATGGCTTAATTTCCACAAAGTAAAGTTTGAGTTGACAGATTTTTTTTTTTTAATTTATTTAGGAAAAAAATCAACCCTAGAGAAAAGTTACAAGAATAGTGCAATGAACTCCCATTTATATCTGCTGCAGATTCACCAGTTGTTAACATGTACCACATGTGCTTTGTCATTCTTGCTTTCTTTTTATATTTGCAGAGTGGGTACAAAGTCTGGAAACAGATTATTATTTTATTTACAGTTTGAAACTCCTTGATTACATCTTCGCCTAGAGCAGCTATTACCAGCCTTTTTGGCACCAGGGACCAGTTTTGTGGAAGACAATTTTTCCACGAATGGTGGGGGAAGGGGATGGTTTCAGAATGATTCAAGCACATTACGTTTATTGTACACTTTATTTTCTATTATTATTACATTGTAATATGTGATGAAATACTTATACAACTCACCATTATGTAGAATCAGTGGGAGCCCAGAGCTTGTTTTCCTGCTGGTAGAGGGTCCCGTCTTGGGGTGATGGGAGACAGTGACTGATGATCTCATCAGGCATTACATTCTCATAACCTAGATCCTTTGCGTGTGTGGTTCACAGTGGGGTGTCTGCTTCTGTGATAATTGAATGTTGCCATTGATCTGACAGGAGGTGGAGCTCAGGTGGTAATGCAAGTGATGGGGAGCGGCTGTAAATACAGATGAAGGTTCACTTGCTGGCCTGCCACTCATCTCTTGCTGTGTGGCCCCATTCCTAACAGGCCATGGACTGGTGCCGATCTGTGGCCCTGGGGTGGGGACCTCTGGTCTAGAGTATATCAAAGATGGAAGTTTGTTTAGTTAAAGTCAGTGGCAAAACATCACAGGTATGATTAAATTCAGGTTATATACAGGGATAGATGGAAATGCTATGTTAATGCACTGTGTACATTTCTAACAAGGAAACCTGATATGTTATTATCATTAACATATCAGGTATTGTTATGTAATATCAAGAATCCACTGTGTAGATCTTTTTCCTCGTCTCCTTTTTTTCTCTTTTTTGTTCTCTTCCTATTAAAATTATTTTTATTGTTGAACCATTTGAGAGGAGGTTGCACACATCAAGTTCCCTTACACCTAAATGCTTCAACTGATATCTCCTAATAAGGGCATATTCTTACATTAGTATGGGGGATTCAAGAAATTTAATATTGATCTTATTGTTTAATGTACAGTTCATGTTGAAATTTCTCCCGTAGTGTCAATAATATCCTTTAATATTTTTCCCATTCCAATATTATACAATGCATTTTAATTATAGTTCTTGTATTGTTTAATCTGAAACAGTTCTTCAGCCTTTTTAATTTTTGGGTTTTGTAGAGTACAGACCGTTTGTTTTGTAGGATGTCCATCGGTTTGGATTTGTCCAGTTGCTTCTTTGTAATTAGATTCAGGTTTTGCATTTTTGGCAAAAATCCCATGTAAGTGGTGGTGTATCCTCAGTGCATCACATCATGAGGCAGTATGGTGTCATTGTGACCATGTTGTTGATGTTTATTTGGACCACTTAGTTAAGGTTTTACCTGCTGGTTTTCTCTATTACAAAAGGTATCATAGTCCCCTTTGTTATTACTGAGTAATCTGTTGGAGACTCTTGGAGACTGAAAATTTCCTCCTCCAAACGCTTACAGAATGGTTTTAGCATTCATTGATTACTCTTGCCTGAATAACTTACTACACAGAATTGCAAAATAGTGTTTTTCTAACCATTGTTCCCTCTCCATTTATTAGTGGGCATTCTAGTTTGTTTTAAAGAAGACCTTGTCCTATTCATTTTGATATCAGTATGATATAATAGATTCTTTTTTATTAAGTAGATTGTTGTCTATTACCTGCCAGTATTCATTTTGATGTTCCAAATTAACCCACATTTGGTTAGTGAAAACTTCTTCACATTAACTCATTGGTTGTTTTAACATGCCCCCATCATTTGTTGAGCACTTTCTTGCATTCTGGACCAGTAAGATATTCCAGGCTCATCTTACGGTCATCTCCTGCTGTTTTCCTGGAATCAGTCATTACATTATTTCAGGTTTTCCTTTATTGGGTAAGAGCATTTAGAAACCAGAAACTAGGCAGCGGGTATGCTATTGATATTGGAGTTTCATTGTTTTGGAGCCCTTTTGGCTTATTAAGCTAAGAAATTTTGAATTTATGCTGATTCCTCGGGCAGTAGTTTGTAGTTTCTCTTTATAGTCCCAAAACTCCTAGGAGAAAACCGTTTTCTTTGAAAGTGTTAATTTAAATAACTACTTTTACCGAATTCTTCTATTTAATTCTACAGTGGTTGGGTCTTGTTTTCCAAAACGTATTTGAAAACAGGAGTATGAATCCTGTTTTATATCTTTTACTTACTCAGTGAATATGTTCAATAGTGTCTTGAGTGTGGTTGATTTGTCTTGAACAAGGTTGTTGTTTATAATGTATAATTATAATAATGACCCAATATTATTTTTATTACTTTTATATGATAATGAAATATTCCTGTATTTGTTATAATATTTTAGTTAATTTTGTGGAAACCTTTAAGTGAAGTGTTGATTTTATATATTTTGTTTTTAATAACTGTTATTCTAGAAGAAACATAAACTTTAGTTTTTGGTTGTTTTTTTTTTTTTTTTTTTTTTTTGAGACGGAATCTTGCTCTGTCACCCAGGCTGGAGTGCAGTGGTGCAATCTTGGCTCACAGCAAGCTCCGCCTCCCAGATTCACGCCATTCTCCTGCCTCAGCCTCCGGAGTAGCTGGGACTACAGGCGCCTGCCACCACGCCCGGCTCATTTTTTTTCTTTGTATTTTTTAGTAGAGACGGGGTTTCACCCTGTTAGCCAGGATGGTCTCGATCTCCTGACCTCGTGATCCACCCACCTCGGCCTCCCAAAGTGCTGGGATTACAGGTGTGAGCCACCACGCCTGGACATAAACTTTAGTTTTTAACTTAAAAAATTCAAAAGCCTAATTCCTGAAATTAAAGTATGTAATTAATGAACTTCAAAATGCCTAATCTCGGCATTGCTGTTATTCTGTTTTGTTCATTAGCAAGTAAAATAACCTTTCTGGGCATCACTTTAATTATACAGTAATATGATAGCTAGATCCTTTTTAACTCTGTGTTACACACTGTATATGTAATTAATGTTAAATTGTTTATGAAAGTGAAATTAAGTGCTATAAATCATAGTGGAATATTATGCTTCTGATCCAGGAGTTATTGAGTTCAAATTCTTTGTAACTATTGTGTTACTTTGGCTTATATATTTTGTTTTTAACAACTATTATTCTAGAAGAAACATAAAGATTTATTTCACAGTTTGAAATAGCTGGTAACAACTGGTAACTTCATTACTTTATTCAGTCCACTGGGCTAGGTGCTGCGGAATACCGGTGAGCAAGGCTTGGCTTTCACAGTCGGGGGATTGTGGACACAGATGATTTGTGCTTGATTTTGATGTGTAATAGATGTGTACAATGCAGAGTACACATCTGCAAGTGTAATTAACCTAGTTTCAGGAATGCCAGGAAAATAAGCTTTAATGTTGGACAGCTGTATAACCATAATGTAAATGCCAAAACCAGGAAAGTAATACTGGTATGATACTGTTTACCTTTTCACTATGAAAACCTTCTTTTGAATTTAATCAGTTTTCCTTCTAATGATGTTTATCTGTTCTAAGTTTCAGTCCATAATCCCACATTGCATTTATTTGTTGTGTTTCTTTAGTCTCCTGAAATCTGTGATACTAACTCATTTTTTTGTTGTTGTCTTTATGATCTTGATGCTTTTTTGGAGAGTACTGGTCATTATTTTGTAGAATGTCTTTCAATTTGGGTTTCTCTGATGCTTTCTTATGATTAATGTGAGATTATACATTTTTGGCAATACACTGAAGTAATGGTATCATATCAGGAGGTATGTTTATATCAGGGGCTACACGATGTCACTGTCTTAGTACTAATGATGTTAATCTTGTTCACTTAATTAAGGTAATATCTGCTGATCTCGCCTCTGTAAAGTCATAGTGTAGTTGATAAATGTTTTTGGTGAGATACTTTGAGATTATGCTAATTTCTGTTTTTTCTTCCAACTTTCATCCATTCACTTTAGCATTCATTGCTGGAACTTATCTGTGATACTTACTACTGTAGTATTAACCTCATGGTGATTTTGTGATTTCCTTGTTCCTTTCTCATTTATTAAAATTCAGCGAAGAAGTGTCCCTTCTCCCTTGTTTATTTATTTATTCATTTATATCAGTATGGACTCAGGTTTTTATTTTGTAGGTTGCAATCTGATGCTGTCACTTATGTTGCTGCTCAGATCCTTCTGCTTTGGCATTGAGAGCTCTGTCCGGTTGGTTCCTTGTCCTTTTTACATGCTCCCTTCGGCTTGAAAGCTCTTCTTCACTTGCTGGTACTGAAAAGTTTCTGAGAAACTTCAGGCTCATCTTGCATTTTACAAGCTCTAACCCTGTAATCATCTTCTTTTCCACAAAGCCCTGGCTCCTTGTTTTGGGGGATAGCAGTTAGAAGCCAAGATCTGGGTGCTAGGACTGCCGCTCATTGCTACTGGGGAGTCTTTTTCCTTCTCAGCAGACGGAGCTAAGAAATATGTGTGTATACGAACCCACACATTTACTCACATCCACAGTCAGTTCTATGCATAGTCATGCAGTGAAAGCCACAGGGTTCATGTGATCAACGAAGTTAGAGAAATAGCATTCAAAAACTTTGTCACTGACACATTAAGAGAAAGGATAGGAACTTAAACCTGATTAAAACAGTGGCATGGTTTTAGACATGTTAAATCGTTAAGAAATATATAAGTACATGATAAATGTGTTACTTTACCATGAAAAAGGCATGAAGTTTGCTTATGTTAGTGTCCTAAGGTGTGTGGCTTTTGAGTTACTGTGAAATGGTGGAAGGAGAGTTGTCAGATGAAACCTAACACCAGATGTGGATAGATGGGGCTCATAACACATGACCTGTGGTAGCTCATTTTCATTTGAATCAGTTCTCTCTTCGGTGCCTTGCAATTTAGTCTTCATTTCTGTACTAATTTTGTATTTTTTCCCATTTCTTGTCTGAATTTAGCCACCTTTTAAGATTGCTGTTTGTATTTTGTCCATTTAGTTTTTAGATTTCTGATTCACGGTGGTTTTCGTATCATAAAATGCTTGTTTGAATATATTTAATTCTGTTTGGAGTATTGGCTTATAGTTTTTTTCTGCTTTGAGGTTTTTTTTTTCGGTCAGTGGAGGGTGGGGCAGGGTTCCTTGCTGGGTATGTACCACATTCTCTTTCTTAATTTTCTGGACTTTATTTTTCTTCTTTTTTTTGAGACAGTCTCACTCTGTCACCCAGGCTGGAATGCAGTGGCGTGATCGCAGCTCAGTGCAACCTCTGCCGCCCAGTTTCAAGCGATTCTTGTGCTTCAGCCTCCCAAGTAGCTGGGATTACAGGCACGTGCCACCATGCCTGGCTAATTTTTTGTATTTTTAGTAGAGGCGGGGTTTCGCCATGTTGGCCAGCCTGGCCTCGGACTCCTGGCCTCAAGTGATCCACTTGCCTCAGCCTCCCAAAGTGCTGGGATTACAGGCGTGAGCCACTGTGCCCAGCCTTGTTCATTTTCATAGTATTGAGTGTTCTATAGTATTCCTAGTTTATTGATTCCCTCTTTTGTCAGTATAGAGTAGTCCTGTTACTTCAGTGGTTTTTATTTGTTTCAGTGGTTGGAGAAGAGTTGTGGGACTTGGAATTTTATGAGTCTTTTAAGGTCTTGTAGGACCTTAACTATTCCCTTTTCTTTTTCCTTTTACCTTACAGTTAACGGAAGGACAGTTTCCTCTCCCTTTTGCCCATTTTTGCCTGCTGCCAGAAGCTGTGTGTTTCGGTGTGCCTCTTTATGTGGCCCTTTAAATCAACAGAATTTTGAAATTCCTTCCCTGTAGTCTGTGTTTTGATCTCTCCAGACACTTCTCCACTATTTTCAGATTTTAGGGTGGGTTTAATATTTCTGATGATCTTTCCAGATGATCCTTAGGTCCCATTGCCAGCCTCTTGCCACAAAGCCTTGGGGTTTTGGATGGATGAGAGTTTGGGGGATCAAAGATTTGGGGCGAATGACAGTTTGAGGGATCAATGGCTGGGATTTGGTGACTTCCCCCGCCCCCCTCACAGTTTTGCATTGTCAACATTCTTTGTCTTCAGGCTGTGCTGTGTGGTTTGGAATAGAATTTCCTTTTCCTTTCTTGTTTTTTCACATGGTTTAGGGATAGTATTTTAGAGTTGCATAGATATACTTGCCACCACTGTGGCAAGTCTTTACTTTGAGAGGGGTGAGGAAATCCCGTTGACTTGTCCTGCCAGTGCTAATAAAGCTTTTAGTTAGGAAAAGACATAGGCAGTCAACTTCCACTGGTGAGCTAGAGTCTCCGGAAAGTATCGTGGAGGAGGAGAAATAAACTACATTTAAATGCCCTTACTTCATTCTGATAACATGCAAATACTGATTCTGGGTTATTGCAAGTCTTACTGCTTTTTCTGAAAAGCAAGGTTATTCAAAGGTTTGTGTCTATAATATAAACAGGAAATGGCTTGGTTTTATTATATGAAGGAGTTATAGGCCTGTATTTGACCAAGGGCTTCCTTTGGTACTTTTTATTCCAGTGTCAATCTAACATAAGATGTTTTCTGAAAAGGTAACTTCCAAACTTGTGGATTGGTTTGGTAGATGTTAGCTTTTTGAAAATTAAACTTCATTACCTCTTTATATATTTATTCTACTTTTGGCTTTCTTGGTTTTATTTTATAGTTTTGACAGTTGTTCCTTTCTTCCAATAAATGGTAGGTATGATGTTATTCCTTGACCCTACACTTGTTATTGTGTTTAATAAGATGGCACTAAATCTGTTAGGTAGCTTAATTAGTTCTCTTTTATGCCTTTTATCTATTTTTTTAACGTGAGAGATTTAACATAAAGTTGGAATTGTGCAGAAGTTCTTTATGCTTGGTTTTCCTATATAAATTAGTTGCTTAAAATATTTATTACCTGTGAACATTTCTTTCCCTAGAGGTAGTAAGTAGTCTGTCAGTATTTTCTGTTGCAGTAAGAAATAGACTTAACTTCATTAGTCATTATATATTTCTTTTTGTAAAAATATCAACCAGAATTAAAGGGCATATTGGCTTTTAACATCAGAATTCTATCATAATATAAATTAAAACCTTTTGCTATTAATGACACAGCTTTGGAGTTATCCATATGGCTTTCAAATGTTGTTTAAAGGCAGTCGGTCTCTATGCTCATGTGTCTGTCACTGGGACTTCATTTATGAGTTTCATTTTTTTTCATAGTTTCCACAAGTCTTAATGACTTCTCAGACTCATTATACCTTCATTTCCTCATTCGAATGATCATTTGCCAAAACTCTTTCTTTTTATTGACCTCCCGTTTTTTTCTTTCAACTGGTAAATATGGATCGTCCCTATACAATGGCCTAGGCTCTGGTTCCCCCAAACCCTTCCTCTTTTGGACTCTGTCCCTTATCTGTTTCTCACTGTTTTAATGATCATTTCTATATTGCTGATTCTGAAATGGAAACATATAGAAGATATAGCTCTTTGCTTCTAGGAGGTAATGGTTTAGGGAGGGTAAAATCCCATTAATTACTAAGTGATATGTAAATCTTACACATGATAATGGATTAGGGAGTTCAGGAAAGGAAGAGTTTGGAGGTGTTCAGGGAATGCTTCACGGAAGGATTGACATTTGAACTGGATATCAAGGTTTATTGTCAGAGTTGTGGAAAAAATACACCACATAGAACAGTTTGAGCAAAAGAGCCAAAACAGAAAAAGGAGAGCTGCTTGTTGGACACAGTTTGGCTAGATTGGAGGGTTTTTCAGAAAAAGAGATGGTAAAGTGGGAAAGAGAGCTTGAGACCAGTTTTTAGTGCCGCTGGAATGTTCAGCAGTTTAAATTTTGTTCTTCAGGTTAAAAAAAAAAAAAAAAAAAAAGCCATTGACAGTTTTTAATCGTGGAAGTGACCAAAGCCGCCTTTAATATGCCCATATACGATAATGAAGATAATGTATATGTCCTTATTATTAACATTAATAATTATTAATAAAGCTTGGTGCCTTAAAGAATAATGCTTAAGATACTTTTTTAGAAAGCATAGCGATAGGCTCATTCTTTGATTGTTTGAAGGGAATTGGGAGGAATACACGGCTTTCGAGTGGGAGATGTGGGTAAAGATTGTCCTTTCCTTATTCTTCCTTGTATCCCACTTTCTTCTTGATTTCCTTTCCCAGGCCATACTGTGCTGTCCTTGAAGACTGGATTCCTTCTCATTAGTAGTTTTTCTCTTTTAAAATCCGATAGTATTTTTTCTGCCTTACTGTATTTTTCATATTTGACCTTATACTAAGGCAATAGATGTATACACACTGCATTGAAGGCTTTTATGCTTGTCTTATTTCTTCTTGTATTCTCTTCATGTAGCATCTCAGTAAAAATATAGTAAGTAAATGAATCCTTTAAATTGCTGTCTTACAAATGACTCAGGATTTTACACTTTGCAAAGTTGCTATTGATCTAGCATTTGGACTGAGCTAAGGTTTTGAAATAATGGCTTTAAATTCATCTCTGTAGCTCTGCTGGTCTAGATAGGTAGTTGTCAACCTTTTTCTTCTGTGAGATACAGTAGGTAAAATTTTGACATGCATGATGCACTCCCATGACTTTTATAGCAGAGAGGTATGGTATTACAGTAATTTATAATTGCCACAACTATCCTGGGATATGTTGTAGATATAACAGTTAGTAGGTAATGTGCAATTCTTAGGGCGGTAGCTATAAATCACCCCAGTTCTCTTCCATGGAAGAAGGGATATCATAATGTAAGCAAAAGGGGATGTTACGAGGATAATCTGAAGCCACTCATTTTTCTTCTAAGATTCAAACTAATACTTTAGGAGTGTCAGATTACTTGTGAGAGAACTCCCAAGTTATTATGATGTTCATCTGTCAAGTTAGCTTTAAGACCTTTTGGAATTTTTATTTTCCATTAGTTCAGGTGCTTTTTGTTTGTTTTAAATAGATAGAACCCTATTTCAATATAGATTAGATTGGTAGTTGGGATTATACTCCTGGATTCTATGTCATTTCTGTGAGCTTTAGAGTTTGCATTCCTCAGATGTCCTCTGAGGCTTCTTCCAGTTCAGAACTTTAGGAAGTTGGTGAATATCATGAATAGAGCATCCACGTTTTTTCTACATTCTGGTTAAAAGCCTTATTAATATGGAAACCTGTTTGATAGACTTCGACACTTTACTAGATTGTTTAACCAAAGTCATGCATATTTGGCCATTATGTGAAGTACAAAAGATTACATTTTAAAGTGTTCCTATTTTTAAACGCTGTGTTTGTGTGTGCTTCTTGTTAACAGGTGTTTGGGTGGTTGAGGACTGTAAAAGTGATGGATTCCAGTCACCATATGCCTGAGAAGGAATACTGGGAGTATTAGCTTGTACCATGATACTGAAGAGTAGGGCAAATAGAACCTTAGCATTTGGGAAGTCACATCGTCAATCTGAAGAATTAAAATTCTAATGAATTTGTAATTGATGATATATATTAATGATAAATATTAGCCTTAATATTTATTACAGGCTAATACTAAGTTTAATGTGAAAACTTTCAGTATGGTTACTGATTATAGATTTGAGGTGGTAGTAGTGATAATTTATTTGGGAAAATACAGTAGGTACAGTCATGAGTCACTTAATGACAGGGATATGTTCTGAGAAATGCATCATTAGCCAATTCTGTTACTTTGTGAACATCATAGAGTGCACAGTATTTACACAAACTTAGATGGTACGGTCTACTACACACCTAGGCTGTGTTTGGTATAGCCTGTTGCTGCTAGTCTACAAACCTTTACAGCATGTTACTCTACTGAATACTGTAGGCATTTGTAACATAGTAGTGCGTATTTGTGTATCTAAACATATCTAAACTTGGAAAAGGTACAGTAAAAATATGGTATAAAAGATAAAAAATGGTAGGCTTATATAGCACAGCTCCATTATAATCTTACGTGACCACTGTCATTTATGTGGTTCATTACTGACTGAAATGTTGCTATGCAGTGACTGGGGAATGTCAGCCAATATGTGGATCACTATGGAGAAGATGTTAGATACCCCAAGGCAGTGATACAGAAAATCTGAAGACACTCTTAGGTTTTTTATTGTAAGAACAGAAGCTAGAAATGAACACATAGATTCATGTGAAAACTTGTGTACAAATGCTCATAGCAGCATTAGTCATAATAGGTAAAAAGTTGAAACCACCCAAATGACCTTCAGTTGATGAAAGAATACATAATAGGTTGTATTTCCACACAAGGGAGTATTATTCAGCAATAAAAAGGAATAAAGTATAGATATGTGCTACAACAGGGATGAATCTTGAAAACATGTTAAGTGAAAGAAGCCAGCCACAAAAGACCACATATTGTGTAATTCCATTCGTATGAAATTTCTGAAATAGGCAAATCTATAGAGACAGAAAGTAGGTGTCCCACTGCCTGATACTGAGCCATAGGGGGCTGGGGTAGGCATAGGGAATGGGGAGTGAGTCCTGATTAGTACTGGGGTTCTTTTAAAGGGTGATGAAAATGTTATGGAATTAGATAGTGGTGAGGGTTGCACGTACCTGAGGATATCAAAACATTCAAGTGTATGCTTTAAATGGGTGAATTGTATGTAAATTATATCTCAATAAAGCTACTTTCTTTTTTTTTTCAAAAAAGAACGGAAGCTGAGCAGATGTTTTGGGCCTTTGGGTAGTTGAGTGGATGTAGATGGAGGTGGAAGGGCATGGGGGGATAATGGGTATTTCTTGGCATTACTGTGTTATCACATTGTCACACAAATGCTACCTTCTCCATCCACTAGCTAAGAATGTAATAAGTTGTGTTTTAGTGGAGATTGTATAAAAACCTATCTTTTTAACCTGCCTAGCACTGGGGCTGGAATTGTGCTTTATTCTAGTTGACAGGATGAATCTTACCATTCTCTTATCTGTATTTTTTTATATTAAATTCAGATGCTTTCTTATTTTCAGGGTTAAGGTTATACAAAATTGTGTTCTGCCCATCTGTCCTACACCCTCCTTTGCTTTTTGTTCATACCTACTCAAGTTTGTGTCATTTTTCTTTTTTACCTCCTGTAATTAACATTCTCCTGTAATTGGAACAATCTCTTGTTTCGTGAGTGTGTATAATCACTTTCTTCCTTAAATGCTTGCTTATATGAAATTTTACTGACTTAAAGATATTGTTTCCTGTGAATTAGTATCTATATGTTTTGAAATAAATCTGTTCTTTTAAGACCTTATTAGTATTTTTTAAAAATTATAGTATTCAGCTATTTAATGATTCTAAATATATTCCAAAACTTCTAATTTGGCTTTTGCTGTAATATTTGCCTTTCTGATGTCTTGGACACAGTGACGACTTTTCAATAAGAATATCATTAAGAAATTAGTCATGTGTACCACAGTAAATACTTGGTACTTAAGGAGTTTTTAATGTATGCCAGTAACTGTGCTAAGCACATTACATGCTTATTTAATTCTCACAACTGAACTTACGAGGTATAGATATTATACTATTTATAGATGAGGAAACAGACTCAAACAGTAATGCTGGTTGTTCTTGGTGTTAACTTTGTGAAATCACAAAAATCTTTTAAATTATAGCTTTCCAGTGTTGAGGAGTGGCTTTCATAATGTATGAATTGTGGATCTTTTTGTGTTCTTCGGTGGTATCTTAAAAATTTGTAGGTTTTTTCCTAAATGGAATCATGCAATAGGTATTCTCTAGTGTCTGGCTTTTGTCCCTCAGCAAAATGTTTTTGTGATTCATCTGTTTTTGTATCTATCAGTAGTTTGTTCCATTTTTCTGTTGACTAGTGTTCCTTTTATGTTTGAACTACAATTTCGCTGTTTGCCTTTCATGGACTTTTGGTAGTATTATGAATAAAGTTGCTATGAAGATTTGAGTACATGCCTTTGTATGGACATATGCTTTCGTTTTTCTTGGGTGAATATTATACCAAAGAGTGGGATTTCTGGGTCACATGGTATATGTATCTTTTATTTCATAAGAAACTGTGAAACTGTTTTCCAAAGTAGTTGGATGATTTTACAGTCCCATCAGTAGTAAATGAGAGTTCCAGTTTCTCCGTATCTTCACCAACACTTTGCATTGTGAGCCTTTTTAAGTTGAGACATTTTAGTGGATATTTACTTGTATATCCATATCGTTTTAATCTCCATTTCTTTGATGACTAATGATTCTAAATGTTTTTCATCTACTGAGTGGCTCTTCATACATCTTTTTAAGTTTAATGTTCACATCTTTTGCCCATTTTTAATAGGGTTATTTGCCTTCTTATTACTCAGCTGTAAGACATCTTTATATATTCTACGTAGAAGTCTTTTTTTCATTTTCTCCATTATGTTGTGAATATTTTTATCCCTTAATGGTATCTTTCAAAGAGCAGAAGATTTCAATTTTGATGAAGTGCTGTTTGTCAGTTTTCTCCCTTATGGATACCTGCTTTTTTGGTGTCCTATCTGATAAATGTTTGTCTTACATGGGGCAGTGGGATTTTTGTCTCAAACTATAAAACTTTGAGAGGTTTTATAGTTTAGCTTTTATTTAAAAGTCTGCAGTTCATTTTGAGTTAATTTTTGTGAATGTTATGATGTAATGTCAAGGTTCAAGTATCATTTGTTGATAAGGTTTTTCTTTTCCCCTTGAATTACCTTGACATCTTTGTTGAAGATCAAATGACCGTATTCGTGTAGATTTATTTCTGGATTCTCTGTTATGTTCCATTGATGTATGTTTTTTGTTATTACAGGAGCACACTGTATTAAATAATCTTAAAATCAGATAGTGTAAATCCTTCAACTTTTTTTTTTTTAAATTATACTTTAAGTTCTGGGGTACATGTGCAGAACGTGGTGGTTTGTTACATAGGTATATATGTGCCATGGTGGTTTGCTGCACCCATCAACCCATCATCTGCATTAGGTATTTCTCCTAATGCTATCCCTCCCCTCGTCCCCCACCCCGTGACAGGCCCCGGTGTGTGATGTTCCCCTCCCTGTGTCCATGTATTCTTATTGTTCAGCTCCCACTTATGAGTGAGAACATGTGGTGTTTGGTTTTCTGCTCTTGTGTTAGTTTGCTGAGAATGATGGTTTCCAGCTTCATCCATGTCCCTGCAAAGGACATGAACTCATCCTTTTTTTATGGCTGCCTTTGTTTCTTTTAAAAATTGTTTTGGCTGTATTATAAATTTTTAATTTTTTTGTCAATCTTGCAAAAATGCTTTCTGAGATTTTGACTGAGATTGTGTTGAAACTATAGATCAATTTAGGGAGAATCAGTATCACAACAGTATTAACTGAGTGTTCAGCTCCATGAACATGGTATATAATTATTTTTGTAGGCCTTCCTTAATTTCTTTCAGCGGTGTTTTCTAGTATTCAGAATGTTAGTCTTGCACATGTTAAGTTTGTCTTTAAATATTTTCTGCTTTTGAAACTAATATATTTTTACAAAACTTAATTTTACATTTTCATTACAAATATGTAGAAATACAGTTGTTGTTTAATAGTGGTCTTGTATCCTATACCCTTGCAAACTCCACTTCTTAGTTCCAGTTACTTTATTGTAGTTTTTTTTGTTTTTTACTGTGTGTGATGTGTGTGAATAGAACCTGTTTTAATTCTTCCTTTCCAATCTGGATGCCTTTTCTTTTTCTTACGTTATTCCACTGCTTAGGACCTTCAGTAAAATAGCAATTAAAAATGGTGAGAGTGGGCATTCTTGTTTTGTTCCAGTCTTAGAGGAGGAAATTCGTCTTTTACCATTAAGTATGATCTTAGCTGTAGGTTTTCCGAGGATGCTCTTTATAGGTTGAGGAAGTTGCCTTCTTTTTTAGTTTGCTGAGATTTTTGTTTTGTTTTGTTTTGTTTTGTTTGAGACAGGGTCTCCTCTGTTGCCCAGGCTCTTGTACAATGGCACCATCATGGCTCACTGCAGCTTCGACTGCCTGGGCTCAAGCAATCCTCCTGCCTCAGCCTCCTAAGTATTTGGGACCACAGGCATGTGCCACCACAGTCAGCTAATTTTTTTTTTTTTTCCTTTTCTTTTTTTTTTTTTTTTTTGAGGAGTCTCACTGTTGCCCAGGCTGGAGTGCAGTGGCACGATCTTGGCTCACTGCAACCTCTGCTTCCTGGGTTCAAGCAATTCTCATGCCTCAGCCTCCTGAGTAGCTGGGACTACAGGCGCACACCGCCATGCCCAGCTAATTTTTGTTTCATATTTTAGTAGACTCGGGGTTTCACCCTGTTGCCCAGGCTGGTCTCGAACTCCTGAGCTCAGGCAATCTGGCCGCCTCAGCCTCCCAAAGTGCTAGGATTACAGGTGTGAGCCACTGCACCTGGCCTTAATTTTTGTATTTTTTTGTAGAGATGGGGGTTTCATTATGTTGCCCAGGCTGTTCTCAAACCCTGGCCTCAGGCAGTCTTCTTGCCTCAGCCTCCCAAAGTGCTGGGGTTATAGCCATGAGCCACTGCACCTGGCCAGTTTGCTGAGTTTTTTTTTTTTTTTTTTTTAATTTCTTCCTGAATGGGTGTTTTGTTATTTCTCTATGTCTATTGGAATTAATCACATGGTTTTTTTTTGGCATGTTAATGTAGTGAATTACATTGATTTTTGAATACTGAACCACCCTTGTATTCCTGAGACAAACCCCATCTGTACTGATATTTTCTTTACATATTTTGCTGGGTTTGACCTGCTAATATTTTGTTAAGAATGTTTGCATCTATACCCAAGTGACACTGGTATGTAGTTTCTTTTACTTGTGGTCCTCTTGCCTCATTTTGGTATCAGGGTTATTTATACTGGCCTCCTTAAATATGTTAGAAAGTGTGTCCTCTCCTTCTGTTTCCTAAAGAGATTGTGTACAGCTGATATTAAATCTTTAGATGATTGAAGAATTCACCAGTGAAACCATCTTGGTTTGGAGTTTTCTTTGTGGAAAGCTTTTAAATTATAAATTTAGTTTATTCGATACAGAATTATTTAGACATTTCTTTCTGTGTCAGTTTTGATAATCTGCATGTTCTAAGAAATTTTGTCTACTTAAGTTGTCAGTTTTATTGGCATAAAATCACCCTTAGTATACTTTTAATGTTTGCAGCATTTGTAGTGATGTCCTTTCTTTTATTTCTGATGTTGGTAATTTGTGTCTTTTTTCTTGATCAGCCTAACTAGAAGTTCTTTTCAAATAACCAACTTTACTTTAATTGATTTTATCTAGTTTGTCCCACATCTCTTTTACCATTTTCTACTTTTATTATTCCCTTACCTCTACTTTTAGTTTAATATGCTCCTTTTTTCTAGTGTCTTAGGGTGGAAGTTTGGAATGCTGTTAAACCATTATTTTTTCTTCTAAAATATGCACTTAAAAGCTGTAAATTTCCAAGTACGTATCTTTAGCTTTACCCTATATAATCTAATCATGTTTTTGCCATTTAGTTCAATGTATTTTTAAAATTTTAAATGATTTATTTGATCCATGAGTTACTTAGAAATCTTAATATCCAAATGTTTGGAAAATGTCCCAAAATAGAAAATGTCCCCCCCCCCCAAAAAAAAATGTCCTTTTTGTAACTGATCTTTTAATTCTTTTGTGGTCAGAAAACAGTTTCTATGTCATTTCAGTTCTTATAAATTCATGTGTCTTGTTTTATGGTCCAGCATATGTTCTTTGTTGTTAATTGTAGCAAGACACATGTATATTTTCATGTTTGTTCTTATGTGGTTGGTTGTAGTATTCAGTTAAACCAAGGTGGTTTATAGTGTTGTTCAGGTCTTACATATCTTCACTGATTTTCTGTCTACTCATTTTACCAGTTAGTGTGAAGGAAGTATTTAAATCTCCAGCTGTAATTGTAGATATCTATTTCTCCTTTTAGTTCTGTCAGTTTTTGCTTTATGTGTTTTGGAACTCTATCATTGGCTGCATAAATGTTTAGAATTATTTTGTAGTTTTGATAATTTGAGACTGTAAGCATTATGAAACGTATTCCTTCTAAAATCTTCTTTGTCTGATATTAATATAGGCACTGCTGCTTTTAGGATTAGTGTTTATATGATATATCCTTTTCTGTTTTATGTTTCCTATCTGTGTTAATTTAAAGTGATATCTCATAGACAACATACATATAGTTGGGTCTTGTTTTTTTACTTAATCTGACAATCTCTACTTTTAATCTAGTATGAGAGTCTCTACTGTTTAATTGAGGTTTGTAGACCATATATATTTACTGTAATTATCGATATAGTTAGATTTAAGTGTACCATCTTGCCATCTTTGTTTTCTACTTGTCCTACCTATTTTGTGCTTGCTTTTCCTCTTTTTATACCTTTTTTGGATTACATATTTTAAAAATGTGCATTCCATTTAATCTACTTTCTTGATTAGTTTTATTTTATGTATTTGGTAGTTGCTGTAGGGTTTTACAACATGAATCTTGAACTTATCGCAATCTACCTTCATCACTTTAGAAATAATGTAAGATCCTTACTGTAGTGCACTTCCAGTTTCCTTCCTTTCATTCTTTTTGCTATTGTCATTGATTTTATTCTACATATGTTATTAGTGTACATTATTACTACTTTTGCTTTAGACAATCAAATATCTTCTTAAAACTTAAATGTCTTATAATTTGTCACGTTTACCATTTGTTACTCTTTCTTTGTGTAGAACTAGGTTTCTATCTGCTCTTTTAAAAAATTTAATAGACTATCTTAGAGCAGTTTTAGGTTTACAGAAAAATTGAACAGAAAGTACAGAGTTCATATATACTACCCCAATCCCACCCTTTGCAGGTTCCCTCTTGTATTGGTGTGGTACATTTGTTACAATTGAGAGCTGATACATTATTCTTAGCTGAGTCCATAGTTCACATTAGGGTTCACTCTGATGTACAGTTCTGCTACCATTTTTCTACTTCTTAAAACTCTTCCTTCAGTGTTTCTTGGATTGCAGGCCTCCTGGTAACAGATCATCTCAGCTTTTGTTTGTTTGAAATGTCTTTATTTCCCCTTTATCAGTGAAGAATATTTCTGCTTTATATAGATTTTAGCTTGCAGTTTTTTTTTTTTTTTTTTGTCCTTTCTAGCACTTTACAGGTGTAATTCCTTTGTTTTAAACTTGTTGCATTACTTTTGACAAGGAGTCTGGTAATTCTTATCTTTGTTCCTCTGTGTGTAATGTGTCTTTCCACTTCTTTGGCTTCTTGTAAGATTTTCTCTATATGACTGGATTTCTATTATGTGCATTGGTGTGGTTTCTTTGTGCTTAATCTTCTTTATGTATGTTGAGTTTCTTGAATATGTGTGTTCAGTTTTCCTCAAATTTGGAAAATTTTTTGGCCCTATTTCTTCATGTATTTTTTGTTTCTCCTTCCTTCTGCAGTTCCAATTACATTATTTTTAGATTGCCCTTGATATTCTCACAGGTTCTTGATAATCTGTTTTTGTTTTGTTTTGCTCTTTTTGATGGTTTTACATCTTCAATTTTGTGATCTTCTTTTCTGCAGTTTAATCTACTGTTAATTCCATCCAGTTACTTTTTTGAGATACTGCATTTTTTATGTTTAGAAGATGCATTTTATTCTTTTAAAAATCATTTTCTTTTTTATTCCTTTAAAAAAATCCTTTAATATATTTATAATATTTTGAAGTTTATGCCTTTAAAGACACCCTGTCTTGCTTCTGGGCTTCTTTGTTTTATTGGATTTCCCCCCTAGCAGTGTGGGTCACACATTTCTTCATTTTCTTACGTTTAGTAAGTTTTGATTGACTCCTGGACATTCATCACACTGTTGGCTGGATTTTGTTGATTTCTTCTCAAGAGATTTTAATTTTGTTTTGGCAGACTGATAAATTTCTTGCAGACGTGTATGAACCTTTTGAGCTTGCTTTTAAACTTTGTTCTGGCAGATCTAGTGTAGCCTTTACTGTAGGACTAGGTTAGCACTTGGTGGTGCTGCTGCTGCATTTTCTACTGATTGCCCAGGTTTCTCTGGGTGGAAGTTGAACATTCTGCAGTCTTATGTAATCTTTGGGATCTTTTTTTTTTTATTATACTGCTTCCTGATCATTGTTCTTTGCCTGGCCTTGTGAATTTCACTTTATTCATGCACACATTCAATGAAAAACTGTAGAGCTGTGTTGTTACATGTGGTAGCCATTAGCCATATGTGGCTCGTGAGTGTTTGAATTATGGTTATTCTGAATTTAAATGTGCTGTATGTGCAAAACACACTGTGTTAGTCTGTTTGCATTGCTATAAGGGAATAACTTAGACTGGATAATTTATAAAGAAAAGAGGCTTATTTTGACTCATAGTTCTGCAGACGTACAAGAAGCAAGCATACTGCTGGCGTCTGCTTCCAGATGAGTGTGTCAGGAATGTTACAGTCATGGTGGAAGGGAAAAGGGGAGCAAGCTTGTCACATGGTAAGAGGGGAAGCAAGAGAGAGGCAGCAAGAGAGAGTGGGTTGGGGGAGGTACTACACTCTTGAACAACCAGATCTTGTGTGAACTCAGAGTGAGAACTCATTACCAAGAGGAGGGCTCCATGTCATTCATGAGAGATCTGCCCCCATGGCCCAAACACCTCTCACCAAGTCCCACCTCCAACATCAGGGATTACATTTCAACATGAGATATGGGTGGGGACAAATATCCAAATCATATCACACACACTGAATGTTAGGGATGTAGGTTGGAAAAACATATATGAAAATCTCACTTTTTAAATGTCAGTTACATCCTGAAGTGATAATATTATGAGTGTATTGGGTGGTATACATTGTATTAAAATTAATTTCACCTTCTTTTTACTTTACAGTGTAGTTACCAGAAAATTAAAAATTACATTTTAGGTTCATAATATGTTTCTTTTGGGCAGTGCTGCTCTAGAATCCCTCTGCAGATTTCAGGAGCACTTTCTCTCCTGAGTACCATCCTTTTTGCTAATCTGTCCCACAAATTCCCACTACCTCAGACTTCCTGAATTTTTATCTGTCTCTTGTACTCTGTGAGTCCTCCATATTCTTCTTGGCTTCCCTTTTCTGCACTGTTGTCCTGACTGTGCATCCAAGCATTTGTAGAGACACTTTTCCTTTTTCCAGGCCTCTCAGTGCTGGGCTGCTCATTGTCTGATGTTTTAAAATTGTAGTTTTATATATTTTATCAGTTTTCTAGTTTAGTTCAATGGGAGAGCATGTCCGATACCAGTTACTACATCATGCCTGGTAGCAAATATCTTAAGGCATGAGGAATTGGGTGCCCATATGAGTTCACCCTTATTTGGAATTAAAAATACCCGTTGCAACTAAGCCTAAATTTTGATTACAAGTGAAATTCATAATTTTGTGAGTTTCATTTTGGATTGACTTTGGAACTGTTTTCATATAGAAACTTTTGTTTTCTTTGACACTGCATTATGCTCAGTACAGAAGCATCCAGTGAAATTTTGATAGTTTTCAAATGTAGGGTAGTTCAAATAGTTTGAACACTGGTTGAAGTCATTTCATTTAACCATTCCTACTAGTATGGAAAATTGGAAGCTGAGTAAGTTGTACCATGGTATAAAACATGATATTCAACATTTAAATGTCCTTGATAATGCTTCAAAGGTCTTGTTTCTTTCAGGACTACCTTCTATTAAAAAAGATGTTTTTAATCACCTATTTGAGATAGGAAAAAAACAAATTACATTTTTTTGTACTCTTTCATACACCACTCACCACAGGATACTTTGCCTTTGGTCACTAAAACGTGTGTGAGGGTTTCCCACTTACCAAGTAGTTCTCCAGTGGACACCAGCTGGATTTCCTATAGTTCAGTTCAATTCTGATACTATCTACCTGGAGATGGCATCAGGTCCTACAGGTTGAGGGCTCAGCCTGAGAAGACTGGCCCACTTCAGATGCCAATCGCAAGTGCCTGGTTGTGATCAGTACTTGTGATCAATTGGCTATAAATCAGGGGTTCTCACTACCCCTTCTTCTGGTTTGATTAATTTGCTAGAGCAGCTCACAGAACTCAGAGAAGCACTTTACTTATGTTTACCCATTTATTATGAAGGATATAGATGAATGACCAGATGGAAGAGATGCATAGGGCAAGGTGTATAGAAAGGGGCACAGAGCTTCCATCCTCTATCTGGTTGTGCTACCATCCAGGAACCTCCACGTGTTCAGCAATCTGGAAGCACTCCAAACCCTGTCCTTTCTTTTTTTTTTTTTTTTGAAGGGTTTGTTACCTAGGCATGATTGATTACATACATCATTGACCGTTGGTAATCAACTCAACCTTCAGTCTCTCTCCCCTCCCCAGAGGTTGGGAGTTGGGGCTGAAAACATCAACCCTCTATTCATGCCTAGGTCTTTCTGATGACCAGCACACATATTGAAGCTACCTAGGGCCCCCTAGTCACTAGTCATTTCACTGGCGTGCAAGAGACACTTGCCACTCCAGCAGAAACCAAATATGTATTTCTTATTACATCACATTATTTCTATCTGTGTGATTTGTGTGATATTGTATAATTTTTAGTTCTGGTAATTGTCATATAGAAACTCTAAATATATTTTAAAAGGTATTATGAAATTATCAGTAATTGTAACTACTTCACAGCAGGTGTCTACATGTTCATGGGCTCTCTCATATATAGGTATTGATGTACAATGTATATCTGAACCTGCTGAAATGTACTGGTCCTCTGAGACTGAGATTTGCTTTGCTGTCTTGAATCTATTGCTATAGTAGGCATTCATTTTTTTTCCACCTCTTTATTCAACAAAAGCATTTACTGAATTGTGGTTATGTGTAGCAGTTAAAAGCATTCCTGGATTCTCATCCTGGCTTCAGCACTTTACTAGCTGAATACCTTGGGAAGTTGCTTCTTTAGTATTTGCGTTCCCTCTTGAGAATAGTAATGGGGTAATAATGAGGTTGTTGTTGGCATTACATCAGGTAATGACATGTGAAGCAATTAGTATGCTGATTAGCATATGATAAATACCCAAGTATTACTGCTGCTCTTGTAGTTGTTGTTTTTACGTTAGGCTTTCCCTGGATGCATTGTCTATAGTTTTAATCTCCTTCCTCTGGCAGTACTTCCTTCCCTGCTTAATTTTTTTTTCTCATTAAGGACTTTTCCACCAACCTACCACCTATATTATATATTCCCTATTCACCTTGTACTATAGGTCTCCCCACTAGAATGTAAGCTCTGTGAAGTCAGGAATAGTGATAGGGATTGATTCCTAGCACCTAGAAAAGTGCCTGGAGAATATGTTGGATGCTTAGTAAAAATTTTCCAAATGAATTCTATTGAATCCTGGGCCAGATACTAACTAGATATTGGGGATATAAAAAGAACAAAGTACAAAGTTCCTTCTTTTAAAAATGCATATGGTATAATAGAAGAGACTCATACTTGTACAACTAACTACAGTAATTTTACCCCCTGGGAGTGATGGTGGTAGTTAAGGTGTACTGAAGATGGCGTCACAGAACGCGTCATTCAAGTGTACATTTGATCTATATATATGAAATTTGATGATAACTGACTCAGCACTAACATTCTAGTTTAGTTTTTTTTTTTTTTTTTTTTTTTGAAAGAGCATGGCTCATTATAGATTATGGTAAAAGAACTATAAAAACTTGATTTTTTACAATATTGTCTTTTAGAAACTACTTGAAAACTAGGTACAACATACATCATCAATAACAGTACATTTATATAATTGAGGAATGCATTTTGAGATGAGAATATGTACTGTGATGTGTAACTATCAAATTTGTGTTTTATCACTTGTTTGCCATAGGCCAAATAGCTAAATTTTGGCTTTACTTTGAATTATTGTATTTTAGAAGTTGGTAATGCAACTAAATTTGAGGAATTTTTTTCTGCATTTTAGTACAATTAGATTAAAAGCTGAAATTGGTGTTTTAAAGTAAGCTCCTTTTACCTTTGCAAAAAAAAAAAAGCCTTGTTTATGTGTTTTTATGTCTTTTAAAGTTTGGGTTTTTAATACTTAATTTGTTAATATAAAAAGAATACTTGGCAGTTTGTGTTTTTCCTGCCCCCAGAGGAGGTGTCCGTTTCCAGATAGAAACTAAATCAGTGTCATAATAATACTGCAGAATCAGATTCAAAAGATTGGTGTTTCTGTGGATAAATTATCATTTTCATTTGATGAAATGGATTTACTTGGGGATTGGTTGAATCACCTGATCATGCAATTCTAAATTATTGTGTTAGCATTGTAATTGATCCTGGCCAGTAGGAGTGAGGAGAGAGATAGCTTTCCTTTTTCTACCTGAATGTCCTGCTCTATCTTCAAGCAAGAATGTAGCAGGTCTGGATTATTCTTTGTGCACCTAATCCATTGAGCCGTGTTCACTAGTTGTTGCGGGAAGTCAGGGACCCCAAACGGAGGGACTGGCTGAAGCCATGGCAGAAGAACGTAGATTGTGAAGATTTCATGGACATTTATTAGTTCCCCAAATTAATTAATAATTTCTTATGCCTGTCTTTAATCTCTTAATCCTCTCAGCTAAGGGGGATGTATATCGCCTCAGGACCCTGTAATAATTGCATTAACTGCACAAACTGTACAGCATGTGTGTTTGAGCAATATGAAATGTGGGCACCTTGAAAAAAAGAACAGGATAACAGCAATGTTTAGGAAACAAGAGAGATAACCTTAAACTCTGACCTCTGGTGAGCCGGGCGGAACAGAGCCATATTTCTCTTCTTTCAAAAGCAAATGGGAGAAATGTCGCTGAATTCTTTCTCTCAGCATGGAACATCCCTGAGAAAGAGAATGCGCCCCTGGGGGTGGGTCTCTGAACTGTTCCCCCTGGGCGTGGTCGTCTCTTGTGGTTGAGACTGCAGAGGTGAAATAGACTCCAGTCTCCCATAGCGCTCCCAGGCTTATTAGGAAGAGGAAATTCCCGCCTAATAAATTTTGGTCAGACCGGTTGATCTCAAACCCTGTCTCCTGATAAGATGTTATCAATGACAATGGTGCCTGAAACTTCATTAGCAATTGTAATTTCGCCCTGGTCTTGTGGTCCTGTGGTCCTGTGATCTCGTGATCTCGTGATCTCGCCCTGCCTCCACTTGCCTTGTGATATTCTATTACCTTGTAAAGTACTTGATGTCTGTGACCCACACGTATTCGCACACTCCCTCCCCTTTTGAAACTCCCTAATAAAAACTTGCTGGTTTCTGTGGCTTGTGGGGCATCACGGAACCTACCGACAAGTGATGTCTCCCCCAGACGCCCAGCTTTAAAATTTCTCTCTTTTGTACTCTGTCCCTTTATTTCTCAAGCTGGCCGACGCTTAAGGAAAATAGAAAAGAACCTATGCGAATATCGGGGCAGATTCCCCGATAACTTCTGTTCCTTTATTAATGTGAATTATAGACAGCCATCAGTCTTCTATTCATTTTTGTCATTTTGTGTTAATTTCATTGTTCCCTTTAAAAGATAGCTAGCTGGTGAAAATTACAAGTATACACATTGTATTGAAATACAGGTATATTTTATGGTGATAACAATTATTTCACAATTTTCTTGATGAAAACAATATGGTGGACATTTTAAACTATTTAAAACAAGTTTAGTTTATTGAAACTAGTAAGTTCAGTAGGCTATACGCACAGTACAGATAAATATAAAGCATAACATATGATACAGAGGATAGGAAAATGGGACCTAGGAAACCAATTTTTGAATCTCACGATGCAAAGAATATTACTGAACATTTTGAGTAATACTTCCTGAAGAAAAAGGATTCGTAACAGTAGAAATACTCAGTTGGCTAACGTTTTGTTTTATTCCAAATAAATGACTTTTTAAAATTTAATTTTCATTTAACAGTATTTGTGGAGCTTTCTGCTAGGAATGGTGTTGAGTGCTAGAATTTTGTATAATTAAATGTATATTTAATTCAGTTTTGGAGTCAAGAACAATAACGCATCTCAAATTTTTTTCTTTTTTAAGGAATTGCATTTTGTGAAAAAAGAACAAGAATTTTCTGCAAGGATCATATCTAAGTGCACTTTTTGCTGATACTTCATTTCTAGTAAGACATTTTTTCTTTTCTGTGTTAAGTAAATACAATGGAAATGTATTTTAAAAATCAGGCTGTTCTTGTGAGATTGAATGGCAGTTATTTTAGAGGTTTTCTTGGGAGTGAGGGGGCGCTTAATTTAGACCAGTTAAGGAAATTTGTAAAATTCAGTTGAAATGCGTAATATTGTGTAGTGGCAGTTTCTCTTATATTTTGTCTGACGCTGCTGAAATCACCTCATATTTTTTCATCTTTCACACTTCTTCCATATTCTCGATCAGTTAACCTCTATTTGAAGAAAGAAGAAAAAAAAATTAGGTAGTTGGTAGTTACTGAGACAGTTAATAGGATGAAGGGAGAGTTGGGGGACATGAGTTACATGAGCTGAGGAAAGATTTTCAAGTGAAAGATGACATGGACAAGTCTAGCCATATCTCATGAAGCGTGGGAAAGGTCAAATAGAAAAAGCAAATTTTAGGAGATCTTTTAAAAATGTGGACATTTTTAATGACTTTGAATTTACTGCCTTAATGGGTTCATATTTACAAAGCTCAGGAGGGGATTATTTTGATTAAAAAAATTACATTGGCCTAGGTTAACATTCACAGTATCTCAGTAAGATGTGTAGTCCTCTAAAGTTTTCAGATGTGTAGTCCTGAAAAGTTTTCATGAGTGAAACCTTACCTGAATTCTACCTTCTACTTAAAATGGAAAAGAAGTGAATTATATTAATGCTAGAATATTTTAAAATAAGTAATTTTGAAAAATGTTAGGGGATATTCTTCAGTGTGTTATAATAAGTTAACATTAGCATTTTAAATACTAGATATCATTGAGCCAGGCTGATGATTATGTCAGTAAAGATCTTGGAAAAGGTATCTTAAAAATTTTTATTTTGCCCATTTCAGGAATACTTTTGCTACTTAACATAGGTCTAAATTTTTTTTCTTGAATAATTAAATAGTAGAAGTCACATTTTACAAACTTACAAAAATGAGTTCTTTGTTAAAGTATGATATTCTGACATCAGTTTCATATGGCTATATATTTTTCTTGTTATAACTTGACTGAAGAACAGCCCATTTAATGATTGATAATCTTTAGTTTAGGAGACTAGGAGAAAAAGGCCTGTTTATCCAACTGATGCAAAGTACCTTCAGTTTAAAACTTGTGTATGTGTAGGTGGGATGGGAATAGTAGAGTTTAATTCTCATTTTAAAATATAAACCTTGGTTAGTCTTCTGTAAATCTGTTTCTTTTTCTCATCATTGCAGTTGGCCCTCTCTACCCATAGGTTCCTCATCTGTGGATCAACCAACTGTGGATTAAAAAATACCCTATACTTCGAAACAATAAAAAATAATATACCAATAGAAAATTTTACATTGTATTAGATATTATAAATATTCTAGAGATGATTCAAAGTATAGGAGGATTTGTGTAGGTTGTATGCAAATACCGCACCATTTTTATATAAGAGACTTGAGTGTCTTAGGATTTTGGTATCCATGGGGGATTCTGGAACCAATTTCCCACTCCACAGATACTAAGCAAGGATTTTACTTAGATTTCTCACCTGTTTGTTTTGTTCATTAACTGCTGGAAACAGTGATATGAGCTAAAGCACTCATGCACTTAGCTGAGAACTCTGTACTTTCTCTGAACCTCAGTAATGGCTGTGGGTATAACTTCAGATGTTATATTTTGAGTCATGTTTAAATTTTAGGGAATTCTCTATGCTGCTTCCTCTACTAGTCTCTAAGGATGTAGACAGTGTCTTATCCTTCATGACTGGCCTTCTATGGTTCTATGGGTTGTGCCTGAGTTAATAACTACTTACTTAGGAGTTACTCTTGAGTATTTAGATTGGAAATGCCCTTTCTTTTTGAATAGATTTGTATGTTAACTGGTGAAGCTCAGATTAGAGATTTTCTTTACAATTCTGCTGCAGTAGAAATTGGAGGTTTGTCATAGGGATTAGACAGAATTTCTCCTGGCTTTCCTTCATGTCTTGGAACTCCTTTGGACTACTACATTGAGGTCAGTGATCCATTTTGAATTAATTTTTGTATATGGTGTGAGGTAAGGGTTGAAGTTTATTTCTTTGAATATAGATATCATACTGTTCCAGCAGTTTTTTTTGAAAACATTATATTTTCCCCTGTTGAATTATCATGGCACCATTGTTGAAAATTAATTGGCCATTATGTGTGGGTCTGTTTCAGGACTCTGTTCTGTTGATCTATATATCCTTATGACAGTGCTTCGCTGTCTTGATTACTGAAGCTTTATAGTAAATCTTAAAATGTGGTAATGTAAATCCTCTAAGTTTGTTCTTCTGTTTCAAAGTTGTTTCTTCTATTCTGGATCCTTTTTATTTCTTTCTATGTAGTTTAGAATCAGCTTTTTAATTTCTACAAAAAAAGCCTAACAGGATCTTGATTAGGAATGTTTTTACCCTAGAGATCAATTTGGGAGAATTTACCTCTTAAGGATATTGAATCTTATTAATGCGTGAGCTTGGTACCTCTATTCATTTAAGTCATCTTTACTTTTTCTCAGCAGTGTCTTGTAGCTTTCAGTGCAATGGTCTGACACATAGTTTGTTAAATTCATCTCTAATTATTTTAATTTTGTTATTATAAATGGGAATTTAAAAGAATATCAGTTTCCAATTGATTGATGCTGGTTTACAGAGATAGAATTGATTTTTATTTTTTATTTATTTATTTTTTTGAGATGGAGTCTCGCTCTGTCACCCAGGCTGGAGTGCAGTGGCACGATCTTGGCTCGCTGCAAGCTCCGCCTCCCGGGTTCACGCCATTCTCCTGCCTCACTCAGCCTCTCCGAGTAGCTGGGACTACAGGCGCCCACCACCACGCCCGGCTAATTTTTTTTTTTGTATTTTTAGTAGAGATGGGGTTTCACCGTGGTCTCGATCTCCTGACCTCGTGATCCGCCCGCCTCGGCCTCCCAAAGTGCTGAGATTACAAGCGTGAGCCACCGTGCCCGGCCTAGAATTGATTTTTATATAAAACTTTATAATTTGTAATATTGTTAAATATTAGTGGTAGTGGCTTTTTTGTAGATTTATTCAAATCGTCTGTGTAGGTAATTATCCTCTCTGTGAATAAAGACTATCTTATTTCCTCCATTTAAATTTATGCACCTTTTATTACTTTTGCTTGCTTTATTACACTGGTTAGTAGTCCCAGTGCAATGTTGAATAGAAGTGGTGAGAACTAACATCCTTGCCTTGCTTCTGATCTTAGGTGGAAAACTTTTGAGTTTTTCACCAGATCTTGGTAAGAGTTTTTTTTTTTTTTCCTTTTCATGAGTAGATGTTGAATTTTGGCCAAATGTTTTTTCTGCATCTATTGATATGGTCACCTACCTCCCCTCCTGTTTGTCTGTGCATATGGTCAGTTACATTGATTGATTTTAAATATTGAACCAACCATTCATGTATTCTTAGGACAGTTGTCACTTGGTCATGATGTGTTATACTTTTTGTATATTGCTGGATTCACTTGCTAAAATTGCGTTGACTGTTTTAAAAAGTCTACATGCATGGAAGGCATTGGATTGTAGTTTTTGTCTTTGTGTGTGTGTGTGTGTGTGTGTGTGTGTGTGTGTGTCAGGGTAATGCTGGTCTCAGAATGAGTTAAAATTTCTTGTTCTTGAAGAATTTGCATAGAATTGGTGTTATTTCTTCTTTAGGTGTTTGGTAGAATTCACCAATGAAGACCTCTGGACCTGGAGGTTCTTTGTGGAAAGGTTTTAAACTGTTACCGGCGGTGAATCTGCATGGGTCTACGGCAACCTCAGTTCTTGCCTTCTCAGAAGAAAGAATTCGACTGAGGGGTATAAGGCAGGAGAGACCGAGGCAAGTTTTAGAGCAGGAGTGAAAGTTTATTAAAAAGCTTTAGAGCAGAAATGAAAGGAAGTAAAGAACACTTGGAAGAGGGCCAAGTGGGCAGCTTGAGAGATCAGTGCGTGGTTTGACCTTTGACTCAGGGTTTTAAATGTTGGCATACTTCTGGGGTCTTGTGTCCCTTCTGCCTTGATTCTTCCCTTGGGGTGGGCTGTCTGCATTCTCAGCGGCCTAGCACTTGGGAGGGGAGCCTGTGCAGTGTGTTTACTGAAGTCGTATGTATGCTTCCTTGAGGTATTCTTCCCTTACCAGTCCAATGTCCCTAGGAAGTCATATACCAGTTAAACGCCACCGTTTTGCCTCTCAATGCACATGCTGGAGCCCATACATCCAACTCATGAGATGTTATAGGGAAGTGGCTGATCACCAGCTTCAGGTGTTTCCTATCTGTTGGGAGACTGCCTTTCACTGGCTTGGGCCATGACCAATTATCATTTTAGAGAGACAGTTTAACAACTGCCTGACCATCACCTGGTGGTTGCCTGACATTCCTGGTGTGTGTGTGTGTGTGTGTGTGTGTGCCTGGTGTGTGTGTGTAGGGGTGGGGAGCTTTTCCTGCCCTGCTCATGTCTGACTAGCTACCTACTGTAACAAAACTATGAATTTGGTTTCCTTAAATGATACAGGGCGATTTGGATTTATGTTGATTCTTATTAAATAAGCTTTAGTTGTTTGTTTTTCAAGGAATTTGTCTATTTTATGTAAGTTGCCTAATTTATTGGCACAAAGTTGTATTTTAGAATCCCTATTCTTTTACATTTGAAGGATCTGTAGTGATATCCCCTCTTCTGTTGCTATTTGGAAACTTCCTTCTTTTTCTAAAAGAGTATTTAATCTTTTAATTTTCCTTTGTTTGCATCCTACAAAGTTAGTAATGTTGTGTGTTCATTTACATGGAGTTCAGAGTATTTTAAAATTTCCATTGTGTTTTTTTTCCTTGACCCACATCATTTTCAAATATTTGGTTAATTTTGCAGATTTCTTTCTCTTACAGGTTTCTAATTTAATTCTACTGTTGTCCAAGAACATACTTTGTGTGATGTAAGTTCTTGTCAACTTGTTGAGATTTATTATAAGGCACAGTTGTGGTGGTCTGTGTTCGTAAAATTTTTTTTTTCCCCCAAGGACAGTCTCACTCTGTTACCGAGGCTGGAGTGCAGTGGCGTGATCTTGCCTCACTACAACCTCCACCTCCTGGGTACAAGCAGTCCTCTGACCTCAGCCTCCTGATTAGCTGGGACTGTAGGCACACAGCCATCACACCTGGCTGATTTTGTGTGTGTGTGTGTGTGTGTTTTTGGTAGAGACGGCGTTTTGCCATGTTGGCCAGGCTGGTCTCGAACTGCTGACCTCAAGTGATCTGTCTGCCTTGGCCTCCCAAAGTGCTGGGATTACAGGTGTGAGCCACCATGCCCAGCCAGTGTTAGTAAATGTTTTGTGTGTACTTAAGAAGAATGTGTTGAGTGGAGTTTTCTAAAAATGTTAACTAGGTCAGATTGGTTGATAGTATTCTTTAAGACTTCTGTGTCCCTTTTGATTTTCTGTTTGTTTCAATAATTTCTGAGAGAGGAGTGTTCAATATTCAACTTTAATTGTGGATTTGTTTATTTTTCCTTTTACTGGTTCATGTATTTGGAGGCTCTGTTATTAGGTGTATGCGTAATAAGGATTTTTATGTTTTCTTGATGAATTAGGTCTTTGTCACTGTTAAATTTAGTGAAATAGTTTGTGAAATAGTTTGCATAGTTTCTGACAAAAAGTCTGCTGCTGTTACCTTTTGTTCCCAGTATGTAAGTTTTCTATTTTCTTTGGCTACTCTTAAGACTTTATTACTGGGTTTTAGTCATTTGATTATGATGGGCCTTGTATGGTTTTCTTTGCAATAATGCTGCCTAGATTTTTTAGTTTATTGTTTAAAACCAAATTTGGAAATGTTTGGCCACTATTTCTTCAAATATCCCACTTACTCCAGGTTTTTGTTTTTGTTTCCCCTGTAATTTTAGTTATATATTTGAAATATTGTCTCTTGGCACTGATACTGCTTTTGTTTTTCATTTCTTTCTGTCTGTGCTTTATTGGTTGGTTGATAGTACCATGCCTTCAAGTTCACTGATCTTTTCTTCTGCATTGAATAATCCCATCCAGGGTGTTTTTAATTTCTGAAAATCATTTTTCATCTCTGGAAGTTTTATTTCTTCCATTAATCTCTTCATGTTCTTATTTTTCTTTACCTTCTGTAACATACTAAGTTTATTTATAATCTTTTTTTAACGCCCTTGTCAGTTCCGTTAACTTTATCATTTTTGGATCTCTTCATGTTGATTGACTTTTATTATGTGGGCCACATTTTTTTGCCTCTTCTCATTCCCTGTAATGTTTGGATGCTGGATATTGTGGTTTGACATTGTTGGGCGAAGGGTTGTTTTTTTTTTTTGTATCTTCTATACAGTGTTGGACTTTGTTTTTGTACATATATAAGTTAGTATCAGCTGAATCTTTTTGTTTAAGCTTGTCAGTGTTGATCCAGAGAAGCCTTTTTCGTGGGGTTAATTTACTGCCCATTAAGGTTATAGCCTTTTGAGGGCTATACTCCATGCTCTTCTGAGATTATTCTCAATTCAAAGTAATCCCAATCAATATTCCAAAATTTTGTTAGTTTGTCTGTTTTTGTTGGAGACAGAGTCTTGCTCTGTCGTCCATCCTGGAGTACAGTGGTGTGATCTCTGCTCACTGCAACCTCCACCTCCCAGGTTCAAGCTGTTCTCTTGCCTCATCCTCCCAAGCAGTTGGGACTACAGTCACGCATCACCACACCCAGCTATTTTTTTTGTATTTTTAGTACAGACGGGGTTTTGCCATGCTGGCCAGGCTGGTCTTGAACTCCTGGCCTCAAGTGATCTGGCTGCCTCAGTCTCCCAAAGTGCTGGAATTATAGGTGTGAGCTGCTATGTCCTGCCTCTCTTCCACTTTTAAAGATGTGTTCACTTTGAGCCAACCCAGATAATCCAAATTAATTTACCTATTTTAAGGACAAATGATTACCAACTTTAATTCCATCTGCAACCTTAATTCTCCTTTTCCATGTAATGTAACATATTCACAGGTTCTGGCAATTTTAGGATGTGGTTGTCTTTCCTGCGTAATTATTTCGCCTATCACAACTTCCAAAGTTGAACTATATTGTGCAAGGTGGACATCCAAGCTACCAACAATGTTGAAAGCTTAGATTTGTTCAACACATTTACAGACATTACATTCTTCTTTATGCCTGAAAGGTAAACCTTGTACATAAAGCATGAACAAGTAAATTGGTATGCTTTTTTATAGGATTCTTGGCTCAGGGCCTAAGGAGCTTTACAGTACGTTTTAGATTTTAGATTTAAAAAAAAAGGCGGGGGGGCTGGGTGCAGTGGCTCGTGTCTGTAATGCCAGCACCTTGGAAGGCCAAAGGTTGGTGGATCACCTGAGCCTAGGAGTTCAAGACCAGCTTGGGCAATGCAGCAAAACCCTGTCTCTACAAAAAATACAAAATTAGCCAGGCATGGTGGCACATGCCTGTAGTCGCAGCCACTCAGCAGGCTGAGGCAGGAGGATCACTTGAGCCCAGGAGGCAGAGGTTGCAGTGAGCCGAGATCATGCCCTGGGTTGGATTTTAAGGGAAATTTTGTGGCCCAAGAATAGCTAAAGTAGTCTTGAAAGAAGATCAAAGTGGAATAACTTTCTCTATTAAAAACTTACCTAAATCTACAGTCATTGATTTCATGAAATAAAGCCACAAGGATAAAGAAAAGAAATTAAATGCCTGGAAAAGGGTTCACATGTACACGGACACTTGCTTTATGACAAAACGCACACTTTAGAGTAGTAGGGAAAGAATTATTCAAAAAATCGTCCTGGAACAAGTGATAATCTATATGGAAAGAAATAACTTACATTCCATACCATATGCAAACATCAATTTAAGAATGATTTGTATATTTCAACATGAAAGACAAAACTGAAACTTGTTGGAAGCTAATATAGATGAACAGGTTCATGCTCTTTGGCCAAGAAAATATTTCTTAAAAAAAATCAAAAGGGCAAATATTAAAAAATTGATAATTTTGACTACCTTAAAATTAAGAAATTTTGTTCTTGCAAAGTCACCATTAAGAAAAGAGAGGCAAGTCAGAGTGGAGAAGATATTTGCAGTACCTTTAACAGACAAAAGACATGTATCAGAATATTCAAAGCGCTTCTACAAATCAATGTGACAGAGACAATCCAATAGAAAAATGGGCAAGAGACATGAAAAATACTTCACAAAAGAAATTCAGATATTTAAGAAACGTGGAAAAAAAGTGCTTAACCTTATTAATAATCTGGGAAATGCGAATTAAAACTAGGCTCCACCATATGCCCACTAGAATGGCTGAAATTTTAAAAAGGGATTTATAGTACAAGTTTTTGAGAGGATGTTAAGTTATGGGAACTCAGCCACTTTGAGAAACATCTTGACATTTACATACACTGTGACCCATTAATTTCTTTTCATGGTTATACACTTTAGAATACATGTACATGTGTGTGGAGAGATGTATTAAGGAACGTTGGTAGCTGTTTGTAATAGCCTCACACTCAATATGATGTTCATCATAGTTGGCTACATAAAGAAAATCATGATACATTCATACAGTGGAGTACTTTACAGCTGTAAAAATGGAAGAACTATAGCTATGGATAAATATCACAAGATGTTTCTCAAATGAAGCCAGAAATCACACATTATGTGTGATTCCACTGATATAAAGTAAAAACAAAACATGCAAAAATAAAGCAGGTAAAATAAGCTATGATGTTGAGGGATCTGTGCTTATGCCATGAAACGGAAAATGAATAACAACAAAAGAAAGAGAGTTGCTACCACAATAATCAGGAAAATAGTTGGCTCCTAAGTGTGGTGGGGGAGGGATTTAATGATGGTGGAATAGTGGGTGATTTTAGGGGTGCTCATATTCTCTTAGATCTGAATTGTGACTTGAGTTCGTAATCAGTCCTTGAATTGTGAATTTTTGTTTTATGTATTTTTACATCTCTGATGTATACTCAAAATCATATTTGACTGAATAAATATTGATAAGGTTAGACTTAGAGCAGCATTTATACACAGGTTTGATTCAGATGAGATGAGGTTAAAAGGTTTTAATATATTTGATATTTGAATCATAATGTAGAGAACCGAGATTATTTCTGGTAATGATAATTCATCTTTTTGTATGATTTAATTATTTGTAAAACATTTTTCCCCCAGTAGTTATGACATCCTGAGAAGTATCTGAGATAGGCATAAGTATCTGCATTTTACAATTGAGGGAGCATTAATTTTGAGAGTGAGTTGGTGGTGGTAGAGGATTAGAACCTCGTTTTCATTTCTATGCCTTGCCTTGCTGTATCCTTTATTTCTCTTTTGTGTCCTATGTGAAGACAGGACATTGTTCTTTATGTAGGTGTAATTAATCTGAGAATGAAAGAGCGTGGATGGAGGGGCTCTCCTCTTAACAGGGCAGTTTACAAAGTCTCCTTTCTAATGATTTTCATAATATTATGCTTATCTCTAAGGAGTTCAAGGTACCCTGTGATTATATCGTCAACTCTTATAATTTGCTGTAGGAGTTTTGAGCCATAGTCTTGCTGTGCTTTGTAGAAATGAATTGAGGTAGTAGAAGACATGAATCACTGAAAATCAAATTATAATTCATTGATATATTTGATATTTTATAGACTGGTCGTCCAGATAAAAATTTTGAAGTTAGTAGTTTGGATGATTTACCATGATCAACTAATGGTTTATGTAGTTTTAAAATAATCATATGTCCTGTTTAAGGAAGCCCAACTTAAAAAAACTTTGAACTTCTTCGGCAGTTAAATGAAGGGAGTGATTATTGACATTACCAAAAAAAAAAATTACTTACAGCTTTAATCAAATTTAGTTAATTTCACTGTGAATGTAAGGTACTTGCACTATATTTGCTATTCATTGTATAAAACGTGTTGCATATTTCACTAATAGGAATAGGCTGTAAACAGTTTACCCTTAAGCTTCTTTTATTTTTCAACATTCAGCTTTGAATGTCTCTAATCTAAAAACACTGTGTGGAAGCATACAAAAATATATAACTTGTTATTAATCAGATAAATCCAAATTAAAATAGAAAGATGCCATCTTTTAAACCATGTTTCAGATTTTTAGATGATTTCTCCCCTCCTCCCATCCTGTTTTTGTTTTGGTGTATTGACTATTTTACCTAAAACATAAGAAGTAAACACATGATAAAAAATGATATTTTGGGTGAGTGTGGTGGCTCATGCCTGTAATGTCAGCATTTTGGGAGGCCAAGATGGGTGGATCACCTGAGGTCAGGAGTTCAAGACCCAGCCTGGCCAACATGGTGAAACCCTGTCTCTACTAAAAATACAAAAAGTTAGCTGGGCGTGATGGCAGGTGTCTGTAATCCCAGCTACTTGGGAGGCTGAGGCAGAGGAATCACTTGAACCCGAGATGTGGAGGTTGCAGTGAGTTGAGATCGTGCCATTGGACTCCAGCCTGGGTAATAAGAGTGAAACTCCATCTCAAAAAAAAAAAAAAAAAAAAAAAGGTGCTATTTTGTTGTTTGGATTTTAGGCAAAGTTACCAATATTCAGTATATCAGTTGTCTTAACTTTTCTAACAAGTAGATAGTTTAGAGGTGTCATAGCTAGACCACAGCTAGTCTTTGCAAAGTTGGAAAAGGCCCCTCTGATTTTAAGTAAATAGTGGCTTCTGCTAGGGTGAAGGTGTTAGACAGTGGAAGACAAGTTGGCTTTCAGACCCCACCTGCTCACTCTTGGCCCCAGGCCCATGTGCATGGCACGACATTGTTCGTAATGGCTTTGGGTCATAGTGATTTCTTGCTCTCTTCTAGTTAGTAAGGGATTATTTTTCTCAATGCTGTGTATATTTTTGTACATTTATTGATCTTATTTCTTGAATCAGATGTTAGTATTTTTGAATTTTACCTAAAAATGTATAATAACCTAATTTAATTCAGAACTTCATAAAATTAGTGTGAGTATTTGTAGGGTATGTTCTGCCTTTATGAAAGTTACATAAAGCCAAACTGCACTTTCAAGTAATGACCATAAGTCTATGAGCTTTATATTCAAAGTACAGTTTATGTTTTTGTTACCGAATCATTTCTTTATAGCTGTGATTGTGTTCATACGACATAATGTTGTATTTTAAAAACATATGATAATATAGCATGTACAATTCAGACTCAAATGGAATACCTTAGTCATTTTCCAGAAAACAATAGCTTATGATAGTCTCAGGCTAATTTAGAATTTGAATTTTGCCTGGATTTAATTGTAAACATTAATTAAAACGTCTTAGTTTAGTGGGAACAAAGAAAAATTATCTTATATTAAAAGTAATTAGAAGATAATTCCATAAGGGTAAAGAATCTGCCATTGTGAGGGCCGGGTGCAGTGGCTCACGCTTGTAATCCCAGCACCTTGGGAGGCCGAGGCAGGCGGATCACGAGGTCAGGAGATCGAGACCATGGTGAAACCCCGTCTCTACTAAAAATACAAAAAAAAATTAGCCGGGCGTGGTGGCGGGCGCCTGTAGTCCTAGCTACTCGGAGAGGCTGAGGCAGGAGAATGGCGTGAACCTGGGAGGCGGAGCTTGCGGTGAGCCGAGATTGCGCCACTGACTGCACTCCAGCCTGGGCGACAGAGCGAGACTCCGTCTCAAAAAAAAAAAAAAAATCTGCCATTGTGTTACAAATTATAGGATAATTCTCCTCAAGCTTGACAAAGAGAGTATACAGTATGAGTGGGTTTTTATTTATATATTTTATAAGAAAATATATGGCATCATTTTTGTGTGTGGAATGTAATTGCCTTGTCTCATATTAAAATTGGGATTAAAACTAATTGGCATTTCTTGATTCTGGTTTTTCACGATCTTTTAGCAAAGTAGACAGCCACTTGGGTTTCTTACTTAGATCAATTTTTTTTCGTTCTAGTAGATACTATTTAGAGGACCCAGGGTATCATATTTAAATACAGTAAAAATTTTAAATTAACCATCTTTTATATTACTGGAAGTGTTTGAAATCAAGAATCGTATAGAGCACTGGCAGTGAACAATCCAAAAATGAAATTATGAAAATTATATTTATAGTATTATCAAAATAATACAGTTCTTAGGAATAAATTTCACAAAAGACACAGCACCTGTACACTGAAAACTACAAAGTGTCATTGACAGAAATTAAAGAAGACCTAAATAAATGCAAAAACGTACCATCTTTATTGATTGGCAGATTTAATCTTGTTAAGATTACAGTCACCAAATTAATCAACATATTTAACACAATTCCTATCAAAGTCCAGCTGGTCTCCCTCCCCCCACCCCAGAAATTGACAAACTGATCCTAAAATTCATACGGAAATTGAAGATACCTAGAATGCCAAAACAATCTTTAAAAAGGATAAAGTTGGAGGCCTCCCACTTTTGAATTTGAGAATTTACTACAAAGCTACTGTAACCTAGACAGTATGTTACTGGCATAAGGATAAACAGATCAATGGGACAGAATTAAGAGTCTAGAAATAGACCCATGCATTTATGGCCAATTGATTTTTTTTAATTAATTTTTTTTTTTTTTTTTTACAATGATGCCAAGACAGTTCAATGGAGGGAAATAGCCTTTTTAACAAATGGTGTTCAGACCCCTAACACTATATACAAGAATTGGCTCAAAGTGGATCAAATACTTAATGTAAGAGCCAAAACTATACAGGCTAAGTCTTCATGATCCTGAATTTGGCAATGGTTTCTTAGAAATAACATCAGAAGTAGAAATAACCAAAGAGGAAATAGGTAAATTGGACTTCAGCAAAATTAAAAACATTTTGCTTCTAGGGACACTCAAGAAAATGAGGCCGGGTGCGTTGACTCATGCCTATAATCCCAGCACTTTGGGAGGCCGAGGTGGGTGGATCACTTGAGGTCAGGAGTTCGAGACCAACTTGGCCAACATGGTGAAACCCCATCCCTACTAAAAATACAGAAATTAGCTAGGCGTGGTGGCAGGGACTTGTAATCCCAGCTACTCAGCAGGCTGAGACAGGAGCGTCACTTGAATCTGGGAGGTGGAGGTTGCAGTGAGCTGAGAATGTGCCACTGGACTCCAGCCTGGGTGACAGACGAGACTCTGTCTCAAAAACAAAACAAAACAAAACTTGATGAGTGGGAGAAAGTATTTACAGATCATATATTTGTAAGCATTAGTATCCAGAATATATGAACTCTTACATCTCAACAATGAAAAGACAGTAACCCAACTTCAAAGAGGATTTCCTGTGAAGAAGATAAATAAATGACCAATAGGCACATGAAAAGATGCTTAATGTTATAGTTGTTAGGGAAATGCGGAATTAAAACCACAACATAAAACCACAGCAAGATACCACTTCACACCCACCATGATGGCATAATAAAAAAAAGACAGAAAATAAGTGTTGGAGAGAATGTGGAGAAATTAGTATCCTCATACTTTGCTGGTGGGAATGTGAAATGCTTCAGACTCCCTAGAGAGTAGTCTGGCAGTTCCTCCAAAAGTTAAATGTTGTTACCATATGACCCAGCAATTCTGCTCCTAGCAATGTATCTGGTAGAATTGAAAGTATATGTCCGCACAAAAACTTGTGCACCATTATTCATAGGGGCATTATTCATAATAGTCAAAGTGGAATCGACTCAGATGTCCATCATCTGATGAATGGGTAAATGAAATGTGGTGTATCCATACAGTACAATATTATTCAGCCAAAAAAGGATGAAGTACTGATTAATGTTATAACCCAGATGAACCTTGAAAACATGTTAAGTGAGAGAAGCCAGACACAGAAAGCTACAGATTGTATAATTGTGTATTTCCAGAATAGGCAAATTCCATAGAGACAGAAAGTAGATTAGTATTTGCTGGGGACTAGGGAGAGGAAGGAATGGGGAATGCCTGCTAATGAGTATCAAATTTCTTTTTGGGATGATAAAAATGTTCTATAATTAGATAGTGGTAATAGTTGCACTGCTTTGTGAATACGATTTTTAAAAACTGGGCCAGGCGTGGTGGCTCACGCCTGTAATCCCAGCACGTTGGGAGGCCAAGATGGGTGGATCACGAGGTCAGGAGATCGAGACTATCCTGGCTAACAGGGTGAACCCCTGTTTCTACTAAAAAATACAAAAAAAATTAGCTGGGCATGGTGGCGGGCGCCTGTAGTCCCAGCTACTCGGGAGGCTGAGGCAGGAGAATGGCATGAACCCGGGAGGCAGAGCTTGCAGTGAGCCGAGATCACACCGCTCACTCCAGCCTGGATGACAGAGTGAGACTCCGTCTCAGAAAAACAAACAAACAAAACACTGAATTATTCACTTTTAAAAGGTGAGTTTTATGGTATATGAATACCATTCACACACCATATTTAAACTCAATTTAAAAATCATATAGAATTGAAGACATCTTCCTGAACAACACAGTGAGACCCCATTTCTTCAAAAAACTTTTTTTAAAAATTAGCAGAGTCAGAGGTGGAGGAGAGGAGCTGAGATGAGAGGGTTCCTTGAGCCTAGGAGGTTGAACTATGATTGTGCTACTGCGTTCCAATCTGGGTAACTGAGTGGAAACCCTGTCTTTAAAAAATAAATAAAGGAAAACAGTGGTGTACTTCTAATAAACTGCTATCAAACCTGGATACTTTTGACAGTGAGGGGTCTTACTTAATAATTACACCTGTCTCAGGTAAACCAGAATGTATGTTCTCCCTACTTTGGTGTGTTGAAAGTATTTTTCCTTCAGAAATGTGAAGAATATAAAATTCTTCTCATATTCTTCTTTAGCAAGTGAAAAAACAAAAAGGAAAAGACCAAGAAAGCCATGTAATTCAAGGAAACGGGAGAGAGAGATTTCTCTATGGAAATGAAGGCCATAAATGTGTGTATAAATTGCAGTGCGTAGATATAATGCAATCAGGACTTGATTCATTTGTATGATTTTGCTACTTCACTCTTGCACATAGCCAATCAGTGTTTGAATAACGAGTGTAACATTGTAATATAATAAAACAGAGGCTGTGAACTAAAGACGTACATCATCATCATCTGTGGAGCTTTTAAAAAGTACTCTTGCTTGCATATTAGTCTCAATTATGATTTGATAGTTTTATTGTGGGGCTAGGGCAAGTTTGTGCATGCAGAGTATATGTTTTAGGTCCTCAGTTGAATCTGGTATCCTTTTAAATTGAGAACCACTGCATTAGATCAGTGAGTTTTATTGATCCATTTATTGAACTATTTAGTTATTATTGTTTTATGCAACAATAGTAAACGGCAGTAGGAACTGAGAGAACCTCAATCTAAACAATACACACTTTAACAGTCCCCCCACCCACCCCTCCTAGGGCCATCCCTGTGGGTAATCTAGCAATTGTGATTCCTCTAAGTCTTTAATAATTGAGATTGAGAGGAGTCATTTATTTCTCTTTTTTTAAAGGTACCTTGAAGCAGGAGTAGTAGTGGGAAGTAAGAAGTTCAAATTCCTTTGCAAATGCTTGAAACTACAGTATATCCGTGGAAGGCAGGGAAAGGTTATCAGCGTTGATATACAGAGCAGGAGGGATTGGGAAATGGAGACCTTTGAGGAGGTCAGAACTCTTAAGTTAGCTGATAACTGCTCAAGGCATTTGTATTTTGACAGCCTGTTGTAGCATCAGATAAATTGCCTTTTAACGGGGAACGTATTGCAATGTAGTGGTCCTTCCACGTGCTGTAGTTTCCCTTGTGCAGCCACACACAACTTAGTAGAAATTGTTTTAATATTCTACTACTAAAAAGTACCATAAACTCATGAAATTGGGGTTAGATGGCTCCTTGAAGGTTTTATCACATCAGTGACGTTTTTGACCACTATTTAAATAGTTCCAGTGGTGATAATATACTGTTACGGAAAAAGACATGATATTAGAGCCAGAATTTCAACTCTGCCTCCTAGTGTGACTTTGGGTGAGTACTGATTGTTTTTACTCGCAGTTGCTTCATTTAGAAAGTGGAACAGATGCCGTCTACCTCACAGGGTTATTGTTACTGTTACATGAGATAATATATATTAAGGTCTAACACAGCTACTGATAAATGTAGAAGATATTTAATAAATATTAAGTTACCTTTCCTTCTGCAATTCAGTGAAGATTTACTTCTTTTTTTTTTTGGAGATGAGGTCTCACTATGTTCAGGCTGGTCTTGAACTTCTGAGCTCAAGTGATCCCTCACCTCACCCTCCCAAAGTGCTAGGATTACAGGCGTGAGTCACCGCGCCAAGCCCAACAATAACTTATAACTCCAAAAAATTGGTTCTTAGAGAATGTCCAACAGCCTGGGCTTGTGAAATCTCATACTTTGACTTTTGCTTTCATTTGTTAAGCAACTATGGTAGCAGCTGAGGTTACAGGAGTAAATACAACAGACTTGATCTACTCCCTTGGTTACAGTTTGGTTGGGGGAAAAGAAATCAAACATTTAATTGTATAAGGAAGTACTTACAGTTGAGGTAAATGCCGTAAGAGAGAAGTACAGTCTGTTAGGAAAGTGCATGAGAAACCCTAACATAGTTTGGATGTTAGGAAACATGTCCTTGAGGGAATAACAGTAATACTGAGATACAAAGGATGGGGGGGACTGTCAGTGAGGAGAAGGGCTTGGGTAAGAGCTACTGAGAGAGCAAGGTGGGAGTGTGTATGAAAGCCCTGAAACAGGAGTGAGGAGCTTTCTAAGTACATAACAGCTTGTGTCAAGAAGCTTGCTGGGCAGGAGGAAGTGTGGCATGGAATGAGGAGTTCCATGAGTAGAGGAGTGACAGGGTAAGGCAGAGCCTTACGGGCCATGTTAAAGGCTTGGGCTTTTAAGAACAGTGATAAGTGACATGATTATATTGGCACGTTAAGAGGTTGCTGTAATGAAAGTGAGGAAATTGCATTGGAGGGAAATGAAAGTGCCTGCTGAGACCAGTTAGGGGGCTGTTGCAATGCTTAGGCTAAAGGTGAACAGTGGCTGGTACAGAAAAGGAACAGGCTTGGTGTGTTTGGTTTAAGAAAATGTTGGGTTTTGAGATACCTGTAGGGTATCTAAGTTGAGTAGTTGAGAATGTGCTTGGATATAGCCAGGTAGGCTAGTGATGTAGCTCTGGCTGAGGCCTTTGCAGTAGGCTGATAAGCTGAGTTTCTGGTATTTGTCTTTTATGCAGACTTAACAGCAACTTGAGTGCATGTGTTGTGAGTATTTTTATACTCATTATTTTACAGTTTTTAATATTAAGTAATGATTATCACTTTAGTAAGTAATGGTTATTGCATTATTTTACAGCTTTTAATATTAAGTAATGGTAATAATAATAGCCAACATTATCGAGCACATGTGCAGATTACTAGGCCAAATACTTTCTATGTGTTATCTCTTAATCTTTACAAGCTTATGAGCATTATTATTAGTCCAGTATTTTAAAGATTTGGCATCTGAAGCTTAGAGAAATTGAGTAACTTCCTCAAGGCAACACATGTAGTAAGTGGTGGAGCTGAGGTTTGAATCCAGGTGGGCATGCTGCAGAACCTGTCCTGTTAACCACTACCGTATGCCACTTCTCTGTGAAATTTGAACCAACCAACCAAAACAGAATGACTGAGAAACCATTGATTATTGAACTTTTATGGAAGACCTGTGTATGCTACACGTTGTACTATACGTGATTTGATACAGTCTCTTATTTACATCAACATTCACATGGCCTGTGAAATATGGTTTTTGCCTCATTTTAAAAATGAAGAAACTGTGGCTGAGCAAGTAAGTGACTTGGTCAAGATCACTAATAACTATTTAGTGGAACTTGGATTCAAAATGGACTCTTTTGTGTTACACTACTTAAAAATAAAAACTGTGTTGACTTAAAAATAAGAAAATTTCGCTGGGGAGCACAATTAGATTTAGTGGTTCCCATATATCAAGCCACAGTCAGACTAGTTCTTAAAAAAAATTAGATCTCAATGTTTAAAATTATAGACTGAACTTAGAGAACAAACAGCTGAGAAAATTGAAATACTTAAAAATAATAGGTATTTTACATGTATACAAAGTAAAGACTTTATTAAAATTATTTTAGAAAAGATAAAATGAGAAAATATTTTCTAGGAAATGTGTATCCATTTTATAATATCTGCGAATAGATTAGACAAAATTACAATATTGATGACTAGTTTTTTTTGTCAATAGTTAATTGTTAGCATTTGTATAGGACTGCAGCTTGATCTTGCTGTATTCACTCTGTCCTTTAAAATTTCTTCTGTTTCTTCCTTAGTTTTGAGAAGACAAACGGAAATTAAGTCAATGAGGTAATATATTATAATGCATCTTAAATATTGGCTTCTTTTAGCATCAGAGTTAAGACTCATCTTACCAGTACTTTCTACTGCCTACTAAAAATTAATGAGAGGCAATTAAGCATAGTATTAACAGTGTAGCTCCTTTGGGATCTGGTTTTTGGAATACTCTGTTTTCAGTAAGCCCTTTGCAGAGAGATTTAGTCTTAGGTATATACTAAAATATATATATATATATATATATCACCTATCATGTGCCTTCCACCTTTTTACTGACAGTCGATGATGAGGGACATCTTTTGGGTACCAAATACCTGTAAAGTAATGTTATATTTGGTTTTCTTTCGGTCGATGGGTACACCATTGAGAGCTGTGGCCATGGGGCTTCTTATTACAGTATGAAAAAGCCTATCTCCTGATGCTAGCAGAACCTGTCTGAAACAGATAATTGGATTTTGATTGGTTGGCTGGATGTGAGAGAATTTTGAAGCAGTCTTATAAGGTGCTTTTGATTTTAGGAAGCCAAATCAACAAGCTACTCTTCCACTGTCTCCTGCCTTGTCTTTGTTACAGTCATTTATTTGTCTTTTTTCCTGTGGTTATGATCTCTGTATCTTACAAGAATTGCTTGCTCTTCTTTGAATGCTATCTTCTGTCACCCAGCACTGCTGTTCAGCAGTTTTTGAGGACTTACCTCACACATCATCTTTTCTTATAAAGACTGCCATACTGAGTTACCTATAGGATATCAGAAACAGTCAACTTCAGAACTGTGTGAGAAGTTTCATTTTTAAGGCCATATATGTGTTTGGTTTTTTTTTTTTTTGGTATGGTCTGTATTTATTTGTAAGGTATCTTTGCGTTCTATTTCTAGCTTTCTGTATCATCTGGCATTTTGACTTAGATGATTTTGGTCTTCTTGACACTTTAGATATGTTACTAGTACAGTTTTTATGGCTAGAATAGAAAATAAAAGATGAAATGACAGAGCAGAGAAAGACTATTTATGATTTGACATGAAAGTGACCTACCTAAAACATTTTTGAATGATCTATAATCTCCTTGTCCTTTTGGAAACAGATTATAATCAGCTCTTAAATTATCAGCATGTATGTATCAGGATACTTTCTGCTGCAAGCAACAGAGAGGCTAATCAAAACAGGAAAGATTTTATCATCTCATATAATGAGAAGTACAGTAGGGTGGTTCCAGGGTTGGTTAACTCCAGTCCCTCTTTCATCTTTCCTTTGTTGTTTTCATTTTCTTCTACTCTTTCATTCTAAATTTTTTTTGTTAAATTGCCCGTAACTATTAGCGTAGTCTCTAAGCAGTGTGTGGTTGACATAAACTGTGTTTCTGCCTGTGGGGAGAAGAAGCAGTAGTCATAGGCTTCTTTGCTCTGAATTGTTTCTAATGATTCTAGTGTATTTTCTGTTTCATCTTTTATTCTCATAGTTGAACCCAAAGGAATATGAATTGTTGCCTAGATACCTAACAGTGTTTATTTGTAAATTACATGTAAACATTTAATGAAACGAACTTTAAAAAAGCACAGAAAATCAGTATTTCTCTCTGTAGTCAGAAGCCCCACAGACAATAAAGCATCCTGTCAGTAAATCCATTGCACTTACTGTGATGTCCCTTGAGTTGTAAAACATACTAATCTTTGCTTAGCAGAAATTATAATCTTCAATTAATATTACATATTACATTTTTAGAAGTGCTTTATAGATATTAGAACCATGGAATGTTAGAGCTATGTTACCCTAAGAAGGATCGAGAATCACTTGTGTAGTATTTTGGTTGGAACAATCCTAAACTGAGGAATATTCTGTATAATGACTGGCTTATATTCTTGAAAATGTCAGTGTCACGAAAGAGAAAGGCCAAGAAACTGCTCTAGATTACAGGAGACTAAAGAGACTGACAACTAAATGTGATATATGATGCCGAATTGATCCTGTTGCTGAAGAGGGTAAAAAACGCCCTAAAAGGCCGGGCGCGGTGGCTCACGCCTGTAATCCCAGCACTTTGGGAGGCCGAGGCAGGTGGATCACGAGGTCAGGAGATCGAGACCATCCTGGCTAACACGGTGAAACCCCGTCTCTACTAAAAATACAAAAAATTAGCCGGGCGTGGTGGCGGGCGCCTGTAGTCCCAGCTACTGAGGAGGCTGACGCAGAAGAATGGTGTGAACCCGGGAGGTGGAGCCTGAAGTGAGCCGAGATTGCGCCACTGCACTCCAGCCTGGGCGACAGCGAGACTCTGTCTTAAAAAAAAAAAAAAGCCCTAAAGAACGTTACTGGGATAAGTTACAAAATTGCAGTTATGGCCTGCGCTTTAAAGTAATGCAGCAATGTTATATTTTTTGAATTTGATAACTGTGCTGTGGTTATCTTTATATTAGAGAATATTCTTCTTAGGAAATTTCGACTTTAAATATTGAGGTGTAAAGGGCGTGATATTTGCAACTTACCCACAAGCGGTTCAGAATAATACATTTATTTATCTATGTTTATATAGATGTGTAGTACATATATGCATGAACATATCCATGAGAGTGAGAAGAGAGAGAATGAAAGTTAATGAAAAATGTTAAAAACTGGTGAATCTAGGTAATAGGCACGCATTCTCTATACTGTTCTTGTAACTTTTCACTAAGTTTGAAATTATTTTTAAAATACAAAGTTAAAGTTTAAAAGTTGTAAGTTAAAAAGTAAAATAAAAAGTTTTTGTAAATGGTTGCACATACGAGTATACTTGCTAAAGACAAGCTTTATATTTTAAGGCATGTGTGAAATTTAAATTGTGAAAGAATAGGTATACTGGATCTAGGAAGATCTGCATTCCAAATATGAGCAAGTAGGAGGTGGCAGCACTTGAAGCTTGAAAGATTGTAATACCTCTGGCATGGCCATTGAGGATGGAAGGGGGAAGAGGGAAAGAACCAGGCTGTGAGAGCGGTGGTGGGTTTCTTTATGTCGCTAGGGTTTGCAGTCAACACTCCTTTGGCAGCAGTGAGATGAGGATTTCTGTGGTAGGGCTGGGCAAGTAGCAGCCAGACTCCTTACCTTGGGGAGAGCCCTGGATCTACGGTCCCTGGGCAAGGCTGGTGCATTGCGCCTCAGACTAGCTGCTTCGAAAACCGAGGCAGGGCTTCAGCTTCCCACCCCCTCATGAAGGCAGCAGAATACAGCGGTTGGAGTGCTCTTCTGGAGTAACACAGACCTGAGTTGTCTTGGCTCCAGTATTTAGCATCTGCGACCTTGGCGGGGTGATATTTACTGCCTAGGCTTCAGTTATTTTTCAGATTTAAAATGGGAATAATAATAATGCCTGTCTTACAAAGAGGTTGTAAGAATTTAAAAAGTTATGTGTAAAGTGTATTGCTGTTGTTACTATGCAGCAGGGCCCTAGAAAACCTTTATTTCTCCATTCAGCCAACTGATTACTCATTTTGTTTTCAGATCATAAATATTAACATCATAAATGTTAATGTGTTCTATACCATGATTGAAAATGTGTGTGTTAGTATTGCAGTAATACTGTCTTTTGGACCCCTTTCCTCAAAATATTTGCAATTGTATGGTACTTTATTCTGGTCTCATGTGGTACGTATAATGCATGTAATTGGATTTTCCTGTTATAAAAAGTCACTTTTACTTAGAAATTGTCAGGTACCAAAGGTTATACAACTAGTTTAGGGACAGGTTTGGGTCTGGGATCCAGGTTTTCTCACTTGGCTTGCAGTAAACCTCAGTCAGGTTGTGAAGAAAGAGTAACTGGAAATTGCACAAGATAGTAAAGTAGAAGCAACATTTCAGTAATGTTTAAAGTTAATCCTTGAATGTTTTCTGGCATTCAGGATTTTTTTCTTCTTAATTTTAAAAGCATCCATTAGTTCTTGTTTTGTAGTAACTTCTTTTCTTACCACAACAATGGTGTGTATTTTAGAAAAAACGAAACTAATTTTTTAAATTGCCTTTAAGTTATTATTTTAAATAACTTGAGTATATGCTGCTAGTCTTTTATCTGTGAACACAATATCTACAGAATTTTTTTCTTTGACTTTTATTTTTGGTTCGGGGTATGTGTGTATGTTTGTTACATGAGTAAATTGCGTGTCACTGGGGTTTTGTGTGTGAATATTCATGTCACCCAAATAATCAGCACAGTAGGTGATAGTTTTTCAGTCTTCACCCACCTCTTATGCTCCTCCCTCTAGTAGTCTCCAGTGTTTGTTGTTCTCAACTTTGTGTCTGTATACACTCAGTGTTTAGCTCTCACTTATAAATGAGAACATGTGGTATTTGGTTTTCTGTTCCTGTGTTAATTCACTTAGGATGATGACTTCCAGCTGCCTCCATGTTGCTGCAAAGGACATGATTTTGTTCTTTTTATGACTGTGTAGTGTTTCATGGTGTATATGCATCACATTTTCTTTATCCATTCTACTGTTGATGGATATCTAGGTTGATTCTGTGTCTTTGCTATCGTGAATAGTGTTATGATAAAACGTACATGTGTCTTTTTGGTAGATTAGTTGATTTTCCTTTGGGTATATACCCAATAATGGAATTGCTGGGTCAAATGGTAGTTCTGTTTTAAGTTCTTTGAGAAGTCTCCAAACTGCTTTCCACAGTGGCTAAACTAATTTACATTCTCACCAACAATGTGTAAATATTCCCCTTTCTGTGTAACCTCACAAACATCTTTTTTTTTTTGGGAGACTGAGTCTCACTGTATCCCCCAGGCTGAAGTGCAGTGGTGTGATCTCGGTTCACTGCAACCTCCGCCTCCAGGTTCAGGTGATTCTCATACCTCAGCCTCCCGAGTAGCTGGGATTACAGGTGCCTGCCACCATGCACGGCTGATGTTTATATTTTTAGTAGAGATGGAGTTTCACCATGTTGGCCAGGCTGGTCTCGAACTCCAGACCTCAGGTAATCTACCCTCCTCGGCCTCCCAAAGCGCTGGGATTACAGGCGTGAGCCACTGCACCCGGCCAACCTTACCAATGTCTATCTACAGAATATTTAAAAATAAAACTAGAATTACATTTTTCCTACCCACAACAATACATTGTGAACATTTATTGTACAGTGTTCAGCCTTTTTAATGGTTACAGTATTGTATGGACAGGCCACCTCTGTAGGCTTCTATATTATTCCCCTGCCATGTATTCACTCTTTTGATTGTGTTGGGATGAACATCCTTATTTGTATATTTTTCTCATTATTTTTTTCCTTAGACTAATTTCTTGAAAGTAGAATGGATTTTTCAGGGGAAGCTGAAATTCATTTATTTTTGAAATATTAAGTTTTTAAACGTTGCCCAAACTGTTTAAAAACTTGACATCTACAGGATGATTTGGGAGCCATTCATTTGCAACAGCAGTGTTTCTGTTCCTTGGGGCTGAGTTTGCTGTTTCCATTTTACATTTTGTCCCTTTAATATTGTCTATATGCCCAAGACTCCCAGTGCTTATTTTTAGCCCTGATGTATGAGTCTTACGTCTAGTTTGCTATTTGACATTTTCACTTGTCCATGACTATCTCAAGTTTAGTATGTCCAAAATTAAATCCTTAAGTTCCACTCTTTTAAAAAAATAATAGATCCTTAAAGATTTTTTGATAGAGATGCCTGTTTATTTCTTAAAAGAGTTCAGTTGTTGATTGTACATAATCATTTTTATTCCAAAAATCATTTGCTAGTTTAAAAAAGTTTTTAATGTGTAGTTGATTGGCCAGAGTCATCAAAATGGGGTGTTCTGATGAACTCAATGATTGGTGTTAATAAGGACTCAGTTTAAAAAGTAAAGTTTACCCCCTGTTTAAAGTCCATGCTCTTAAAATATTTATTTACTTAAGCAACAGGTTTCTTTAAAATGGTAAACAAAATTGAGTTTAAAAGACTGTGAACATTTGTGATCAGTATTAGTACTAAACTGGTCTGAATATGAGTGCTAGATTCTATGATATCTTTTAAATTAAGACAGTAGAGCCCATATTGGGAATGTTTTTAAAAATCTGGTTCCTGATTTTTTAAAAACATGACAGATTTTTTTCAGTTACCTGAGTATTCAGTTTAAAGTAATTTTTTCCTGCATTCCTGTTGCCTGAATAACAGATATAGGACTTGGGATTTAATTAGAGAGATTCTTTTTTCCCTCCTAGGAAAAGATAATATTAGTTTATGTGAGAAATGCCCATCTGTTTTCTAAAGGTAGATTTTAAATGTTGCCATTTTGAGTAAAACTCCTTTAGCTTTACCATATTGAAAAAATCAGTACTTGCATGATTTAAAAAGTTAGTGGTTAGCTTGAATTAATAAAATCTGACTCCTGGAATTATTTGAAAGATAGATGCATTTTTTTCAGTATTTGAATATTTTGAAATTGTATGTAAATTTTTTGAAATTGTTTGAAATTTGTAAAACATACTTAACATAGAATTTACTGCTTTAACCCTTTTAAATTATATAGGTTAATGGCATTAAATACATACACATTGCTGTACAGCCATCACCACCGTCCTTCTTTAGGACGTTTTCTTTTTTGAGACGGAGTCTCGCTCTGTTGCCCAGGCTGGAGTGCAGTGGTGTGATCTCGGCTCACTGCAAGCTCCGCCTCCCGGGTTCACACCATTCTCCTGCCTCAGCCTCCTTAGTAGCTGGGACTACAGGCGCCGCCACCACGCCCGGCTAATTTTTTTTTGTATTTTTAGTGGAGACGGGATTTCACCATGTTAGCCAGGATGGTCTCGATCTCCTGACCTCATGATCCACCCACCTTGGCCTCCCAGAGTGTTGGGATTACAGGCGTGAGCCACCGCGCCGGGCCAGGATGTTTTCATCTTCTCAAGCTGAAACTCTGTACTCATGACACAGTGACACCCTACTCTTGACCCTCCCTGCAACCCCTAGCAACTAACTACCATTCTACTTTATGTCTCTGAATTTGACTACTTTCGGTACTTCGTACCAATGGACTCATTGGTAGATTGGTCCTTTTGTGATTAGTTTATTTCCCTTACCTAATGTCTTCAAGGTTCATCTCTGTCGTAGCATGTGACAGGATTTCCTTCTTTTTTAATGCTGAATAATATTCCATTGTATTATGTACCACCTTTTGTTTCTTCTCCCACAGGTGGACATTCAGGTTGCTTCCACCTTTTGACTATTGTGAATAATGCTTCTATGAACATTGGTGTACAGATATCTGAGTTCCTGCTTTAAGTTTTTTTGATTATATGTCTAAAAGTGGAATTCTTGGATCAGATGGCAATTCTATATTTATTTTTCTGAGCAAACGCTGTACTGTTTTCCATAGCAGCTGTACTATTTTACATTCCCAAGAACAGTGCACAAGTGTTCCAGTTTTCCACACCCATGCTAGTGCTTGCTGTTCGTTTCTTAATAGCCATTCGAATGGATGTGAAATGGCATTTCATTGTGGTTTTGACTTGCATTTCCTAATGATTAGTGATGTTGAGCATCTTTTCATATGCTTACTGAACGTTGGTTTATCTTCTTTGGTGAAATGTCTATTCAAGTCCTTTGCCCATTTTTAAATTGGGTTATGTTTTTGTTGCTTTTGAGTTTTTAAATATATTCCGGTTATTAATCTTGTGTCAAATATATGATCTGCCTTTTTTTTTTTTTTTAATTGAGACGGAGTTTCGCCCTTGTTGCCAGGCTGGAGTGCAATGGTGCGATCATGGCTCACTGCAACCTCCGCTTCCCAGGTTCAAGTGATTCTACTGCCTCAGCCTCCCAAGTAGCTGGGATTACAGGCATGCGCCACCAACCCACCTAATTTTTTGTATATAATAGAGATGGGGTTTCACTATGTTGGTCAGGCTGGTCTTGAACTCCTGACTTCAGGTGATCCACCCACCTTGACCTCCCAAAGTGCTGGGATTACAGGCATGAGCCACCGCATCCGGCCATGATCTGCAATTACTATCTTTCATTTGGGGTTGCTGTTTTACTCTGTTGATAGTGTGCTTTGATGCACAGAAGTTTTTAATTTTGATAAAATCTAGTTTATTTTTTTGTTGTTGATTGTGCTTTTGGTGTTGTGACTAAGAAATTATTGCCAAATCCAACATCTTGAAGCTTTTGCTGTATGTTTTCTTTCTAAGAGTTTATAGTTTTAGCAGTTGGGTTTAAATCTTTGATCCATTTTGATTTAATTTTTGTATATGGTGTTAGATAAACATCCAACTTTATTCTTTACCAGGTAGATATCCCATTTTACCAGCACCATTTGTTGAAAGACTGTCCCCCATTGAATGGTCTTAGCATCCTTTTTGAAAATCATTTGACCATATGTGAGGGTTTATTTCCGGGTTCTCTATTCTATTCCACTGTCTTTATGTCTGTCTTTATGCCAGTACCACACGGTTTTGATTACTGTAGCATTATAGTAAATTTTGAAATCAGGTCTGAGTCCTTCAACTTTGTTCTTTTTCAAGATTATTTTGGCTATTTGGAGTCCCTTGAGATTTCATATGAGTTTTAGGGTGACCTTTTCTGTTTCTGCAAAAATATCATTGGGATTTAATAGAGATTGCATTGAGTTTGTAGATCCCTTTGGGCAGTATTGATATCTTAATAACATGATCTTGCAATCTATGAATATAAGACATCTTTCCATTTCTTTATGCCTTTATTCTTCCATCGGTGTTTTTTAGTTTTAATGTGGAAGCTTTTCACCTTCACCTCCTTGTTTCATTTTCTAAGTTCAGATGATACCCAACTTACAGTGGTTTGACTTACGATTTTTCGACTTTACAGTGTTGTGAAAGCAATATGCATTCAGTAGAAACCATACTTCAGTACAGTATTGAATTAATTACATGAGATAGTCAGCACTTTATTTTAAAATAGCTTTGTATTCGATGGTTTTGCTCAACTTGACTAATGTAAGTGTTCTGAGCACGTTTAAGATAGCATAGGCTAAGCTATGATGTTTGGTAGGTTAGGTGTATTAAATGCATTTTTGACTTAGGATATTTTCAATTTGTGGTGGGTTTATAGGGATTTAAGCCTGTCATAAGTCAAGTAGCATCTGTATTCTCTTTGATTTCATCGTAAATTGAATTTTCTTGTTTCATATTGTTCATTGTTAATATGTAGAACTGCACCTGGTTTGTGTGTTGATTTTGTATTTTGCTACTTTACTAAATTTATTAGTTCTACCTTTTTTTGTAGAATCTTTAAGAGTTTTCTACGTATAAGATCATGCTTGCTCATGAAAGGATTCTAGGGGACAAAAGACATCATGTCATCTTAAAACAGAGATATTTATACTTCTTTTTTCTAATTTGGATGCCTTTATTTCTTTTTCTTGTCTAATTGCTCTAGCTAGAACTTCCATTACAGTGTTGAATAGAAGTGGTGAAAGTGGTCATCCATATCTCATCCCTGATCTTAGAGGAAAGGCTTTCAGTCTTTGATCATTGAATATGATGTTAACTGTGGAATTTTTATATATAGTATTTATTATGATGAAGTAGTTTCCTTCTTTTCCTAGTTTGGTTGAGTGTTTTTATCATAAAAGGGTGTTGTATTTTGTGAAATCCTTTTTCAGTACTAATTTAGATGATCATGTTTTTTTTCCCCCTTTATTCTCTTATGTGGCATGTCACATTGGTTTTAGTATGTTGAAACATCGTTGCGTTGCAGGAATAAATCCCACTTGATCACCATTACAATCCTTTTAATATTTGTTAGAATTCAGTTTGCTAGTATTCTATTGAGGGTTTTTGTGTCTATTCATAGGGTATATTGGTCTATAGTTTTCTTGTTGTATCTTTGATTTTGGTATTAGGGCAATATTGACCTCATAGAATGAGTTAGAAGATGTTCTTCCCTCTTCAGTTTTTTGGAAGAGTTTGAGGAGGATTGATGTTAGTTCTTTAATTGTTTGGTAGAATTCATCAATGAAGCCATTGAGTCTAAAGCTTTTCTTTGTCAGGAGGTTTTTAATTACCCATTCAATCTCCTTACTAGTTATTGCTCTATTCAGCTCTTTTTTATTTCTTTGCTATTCAGTCTCAGTAGTTCTAGAAACCTTTTGTGTTTCTAGGAATTTGTCCATTTTATCTAGGTTATCCCAGTTGTTGGTATATAGCTGTTTATAGTACTCTCTTACAGTCTCATTTATTTCTATAGAGTAAGTTGTAATGCCCCCACTTTCATTTCTGATTTTAGTAATTTTGAGTCTTCTCTTTTTCTTCCTAGTCAGTCTAGCTAAAGATTTGTCAATTGTTAATCGTTTTGAAGAATCAACTTTTGTCTTTGTTGATTTTTTTTTCTGTTGTTTTTCTGTTATCTATTTCATTTATCTCTGCTCTCAAATTTGTTATTTCTTGCTTTCTGCTAGCTTTGAGTTTTCCTTTGGGGGAAAATCACAGCATCTTAATTTTTATGGCTTTATATAGTATGTGTGTCTTTTAGCTTTATCGTTCAAGGTTTTCTTGGCTATTCTTTCACCTTTGTATTTCCAAATGAATTTTTAGAATCAGCTTATCAATTTCCACATACAATAAGAGAGAACCCACTGATGTGTTGATAGGGTTTGCTTTCAGTCTGTACATGAATTTGGGGAGAATTAACATCTTTATAAAGTTGAAACTTCTGAAATTTTGCAAATATAGGTTTGCTTATTATTTTCTACATTTTAAATTTCTCTCAGGATCAAGACAAGCAAAGTCATCTAACCGAGAGTGAAGATGACTGATTCATGTTGGAGATGTATGAGAGAATATGGCATAAAATAATCAACAAGGAATTGGGAAATGGAAGGTTTCTGGAAATGGAAGATTGTAATATGAAGGGAATATTTGAGATTTAAGGCTCATGACCTTCATGAACTTAAAGTGAGATTAATTGGCTTGATTGGCATGCTAATTTTTTTCATCTAGTCATATTTAGCTACATGGAAGCTGGTCTTCAGGGGTCAGATTTTGCAGCGAAATGGAGGCAAGGGGTTGGAGCCAAAAGGAGGTGAGGGTGTGAAAATTTAACTGGATAAGGGGGATAGTAAGGAACACGAAGTGGGTTAGGGCCAGTGAAAAAGTGGGAGTTTGAGATCAGCCTGGCCAACATGGTGAACCCGCCTCTACTAAAAATTCAAAATTAGCTCAACATGATGGTGGTTGCCTATAGTCTCAGGTACTTGGGAGGCTGAGGCAGGAGAATCACTTGAACCCAGGAGATAGAGGTTGCAGTGAGCCGAGATCATGCCACTGCACTCCAGCCTGGGCGACAGAGTGAGACTCTATCTCAAAAAAAAAAAAAAAAAAAAAAAAAAAAAAAAATTACTTGCTATAATTGTAGACTTGACTTAGTTTTTTTGGTCTTGGCTTTATATATAGGCATACCCTGTTTCTTAGCTGAAGTTTATTTAGGAAAAGTGTATTTTTACATCGCAAAACTCAGTAGTCTAACAAACTGGTATATGTGAAAAGTCACAAATTATATTCCAAGTATAGTTTGTAGAATATTAGAATTACATTTAGGCATTTTGAAGCATGTAAAGGGAATGTGCATCTCTGATGTTGCTGGCAATAAGCAAGACATTACAATATTAGAAGGCTTTGAGCCATTCATTGTCTTCCATGTGTGTTTGTGCTAAACATTTTTCTAATTGCCTTTCATATTTAGCCCTTATTTTTGCTTAGATTTGTAGAATGCACAAAAAAGTTGAGGAAGTGTTAAATTGTGGAGAAGGAAAAAAAGCCAGTGAGAAAGTAACTGCATATGAAGTCATGTAGTAAGCATTTTACATCCCTTAGCCATGGTAATTTACTATAAAAGGGGATTTTTTTGTGTGTTGAATTTTAAAAGAGAAATGATTGGGGATTATGGTTGATGTGCAACATATTATAATTTTTCCCTACTTGAAATAATGGGAAATAGATTTCTGGTTATGGTTTTTGCACAGAATATCTGATTTTCAGGAGCAAATTCCTAACTGTAAGTGTTGTTAGGTACACTCAGATTTAGAATTGATGTGTCTTCCTGGTGAATTGAACGTTTATTGTTTTGAAGTATCCTTCTATATCTATCCATGCAATCCATGTATGTGTATCTAGTGTCTGCCTCCTGTATTCAAGTTTACTATGATAGCCGCACAACTTTCTTTTGGTTTGTGTTTTACATGGTGTATCTTTCACTATGCTTTTACTTTTTTTCTGTATCCCCATATTTAAGATGTGTCCTCTGTAATCATCATATAATTGGGGTTTGTTTTTTTTAATCCACTTCTATTATCTTCTTTTAAAAACTGAGGTTTAGTTTAATCCTATTTAATGTAATTACTTACATATTTGGATTAAATCTGTCATCTCTCTGCTATTTGTCTTTCCTTTCTTACCTTCTTTTGGGTTATTTGTTAATCCGTTTTTCCCCCTCTTAGCTATTTGTACTTTTACTGTTCTTGCCATAGTTACCCAAGAGATTACCACATGCATCCTTGACTTATTGAGGTCTAAAGTAAATGAGCATTTTTTCCACTTCCTAATCAATGAAAGGATTTTAGGACACTTTTATTTCATTTTGCTATCCTCCCCTATTATGTACTATTACTGTTATGTATTGTAACATTTGAAATCCCACAAAATATTATTGTTTAGTCAGTATTCTTTTATTCCTTTGGAGTTACTGGCTTAACCCTGCTTATGTATTGTAACATTTGAAATCCCACGAAGTGTTACTGTTTAGTCAGTATTCCTTTACTCCTTTAGAGTTACTCACTGAACCCTCTCAACCCTGTTCATTGCCCTTCATCTTTTGTGCATATCCAAGCTGTATTTAGGGTTCTTTTTTCTTTCTACTTGAAAAAGTCCCTTCAATTTTTCCTGATAACAAACTGTTTGTTTGCCTTAAAGTTGCCTCTCTATTTTGCCTTCATTTCAGAAGGATTTTTTTTTTTTGTCAGATACAAAATTTTGGTTTGGCATTTCCCCACCAGCACTTTGAAGATACCATTTCACTGTCTTCTGGCTTTTATTATTTGGGAAAAGTCAGCTAGCTAGAACTCTTATTGTTGCTTCTTGAAGTTAATCTTTTAAAATTTTTCTGGCTGCTTTTAAGATCTCTCTGTCTGGCTGGATGCGGTGGCTCACGCCTGTAATCCCAACACTTTGGGAGGCGGAGGCGGGTGGATCATGAGGTCAGGAGATCGAGACCATCCTGGTGTTAGGAATAACACTCAAAATCCTGAGGAAATTGAACACTCGAACAAAGGATTCTTAGCAAAGCAATTTACTTCTGCACAGAGGGGTGCCTCAGTGGCCAGTCCCCTTGAGAGCACACCTGAACAAAGGGGCACGAGAGCCTTTATTCCTGACGCAAGTCCTGCCCCTGTACCCTTTCCCCATTGTCTGGGGTCGGGTCTTACAATCTAAACTAATCCCGGTTGGCTAAACATTTGATTTTTTTTTTTTGATAAGGTGGGCGTGTAAAAGAAAGCGGAGAGGAAAGGGGAAGGGGTATCTGTAATGAGCTAGAAAGTTAGTCCTCTTTCCAAATAAGGAAAGGAATGTGAGCTGGTACTGATACAGCCTGGTACTGTGGCGTGCCTGGGCATCTAACAAAGGCAAAAGGAGAAAAAAGGAAAAAGGGAAAAAGGCGGGGGTGGGGTGGGGGGGGTACTGTGAATTAAAAAATAAAAGATTGATCGTGTTATTTGAAGAGAAACTTCATCGTATCCCATACTGGCTAACACAGTGAAACCCTGTCTCTACTAAAAATACAAAAAATTAGCCAGGCGTGGTGGCGTGTGCCTGTAGTCTGAGCTACTGGGAGGCTGAGGCAGGAGAATCGCTTGAACCCTGGAAGCGGAAGTTGCAGTGAGCCGAGATCGTGCCACTGCACTCCAGCCTGGGTGACAGAGCAAGTCTCTGTCTCAAAAAAAAAAAAAAAAAAAATCTCTCTTTGGGGTGGGGGACCTCCTTCTCCCTCCCCCACTCTTGTCCTCGTCCCTCTCTTCTCCCTCCCCTCTTTCTTTCCTTCTCCCCTTCTCTCCCCTTTGATGTGCCTAAATGTGGTTTTCTTTGTATTTATTTTGCTTGAGGATTGACAGACCTTCTTGAATCTGTGGCTTGATGTCTCATTGGTCAGTTTTGAAAGTTCTTGGCTATTATGTCTTCAGATATTTTTTCTTGCCTATATGTTTTCTCCTCCCCTCTGAGACTCCAGTTACATGTATTTTGTATCTGTTTTCCGTGTGCTGTAATTTCTCAGTCTTTTCTGTATTTCTCATTCTCTTTTTGTGCTTCAGTCTAGGTGTTTTATTGTTTCCCATCTTCTGGGTTGATTCTTTCTTCAGCTGTGTCTAAAGGATTATTAAAACCATCCATCACTTCTTTTTAAAAATTGTATTTTTTGATTTCATGTTTTCCACTTTTTGTTTATGAAAATTCTTCATTTTACTTTTTAATTCCTTGAACATTTAACTTGTTTTAAACTTTTTTTCTGATAACATCATTATCTGGATCTACTGTGAATCTGTTTCTATTGCCATTTTAAAACTCTTGGTTTCAGTCGGGTTTTGACTGGTTATATTTTGATTTCCAGACATTTATATGAATCATGAAAAAATGTGAATTTCTAGATGATGTTATCTTTCTGCTGAGAATTACTTTTGCTACTGGTATGCAGCTAGGCTAATAAGAGTAGTTAGCCCAGATTGCCTTAATCTAATTAGGGATTGAGATGATTTAAAGCTGTGCTTCTCTTCCTTTGTGGGCTAGTCTGTTTCTAGTTTACCTTTATACCTAGAGTATAGTTCTTTGGAGTCTGTCCATATGCCTGATGTGTTTACTAGGGCTATTCCTCTTTGGCAGGCCCTAAATCTACGTTTTGTATGTCCACCCACAGGTCTCTTGAAAGCTCTGTTAACTTTCTCAGTCTCTCAGGCAGTAGTTTTGGAATCTACAGGCAGATGAGTCCAGAGACTGGTCTCACCTATTTCTTCCAGATCTCCACCCTGCAGATTATCTAGTTTTGAAAGTTCTCTAGTGATATAAAACAGATTATCTTGTGTTTTTCTTTTCTAGTTGTTCTCAAAAGAAGTTTGGTTTGAAGCAAACTACTCCACCATTGTCAAAAGCAAAAAATGCCCAAATATGTTCTAGAATTCAGAACTTTTTAGGTGATATAAGGTAGTACAGTGTATCCATCTTACAGCCATTAAAATATCTTGCATGCCTTAGCAATACTCTCTCTGCAGTAAAATGTATTAACATTTCTCCTGCCTACTACACTACAAGTGTTTATATTGGGAATTGGATACAGTGTGATCTGTTAAAAGAAATATTCTACAACACAGAGTGTTTGATTAGGTCCCACCAGTGACTAGCCCTCTTTCAGTTCCTCTAATGTTTTCTGTTCCCTTTTGTCATGGGCCTTTTGCACATGTTGTTCTCCCTGCCTAATGTGTATATCTCATACTCGAGTTTGAGTGTGAGACACATGCTCAGGGAAGCCTTTCCTGAACCATAAATTTAATTCAGATAAATGAACTTTCTAGTTTGGAATTATGCAAACTCATTTGCATTATGGTTTGATTAATGTCTTTTTCTTCTACTAGACTCTGAACTCTGCTAGATTAGGAATCATATCCTTTTTTTTTTTTTTCTGACCATGTTATCCTCTGTGCATAGTTCAGTGTTTGGAAGTACATTTATTAGAAGTAGGTGAACGATTAATAGGTTATCAGTTAATAGATGATGAACTACTGTTTGTATGAATGAAGAAATAAAATAGTGAGGGAAGATAAATAAGAAATGCTGTGCTCATGTTAGTGCTGGAAATGATAAGAAATGAAAGGCTCATAGCTTTTGAGCAAAAGCCAGATTTAATCACACACTGGATTTGCACAGTACAATTGAAGTTTTATCGATACACATGTACAGCATTAAAAATACTTGCATAAAACTCCCATGGGAATGTATTATTATGACTGTTGTATTGTAGCATTAATTCCCCCATCTCCTCATGTTTTATTATGTAAGTCTGAAAGCACTGGGTTTTTAAAATGACACAGCCATCATTCAGAACATGACAAACTATATCATTTCCAGTCATCCTACTACACAGAATAAATGGAATAAAAAACGCTTGAAAGATTTTTTAAGTCTTGAAGGAAAGCAGACTTAGAATTTATACACACACACACACACACACACACACACACACACACGAAGGTGCTGTGGTTTATTTTACCAAGGGAAATTGATTTTCACTTTATCTGGAAGTGCAGACTGAATCTTGACTGATAAGAGAGGTGTTCATTAAATGGCCAAAGGAATGTTTCATTTAAATGCATGTTTTTACAAAAGTATATAGTGGCTTTGTGAGTTGACAAATAGTAGTTTGGCTGGAGGCTAGGGCAGTTTGCAAGAAGAATTTGAAAAGACAGATCGGGGCTATCCAGATTAGTTCATTGTTTGGTATGGAGGTCATCAGAAGTTTTTAAGGATATTCTGTGTTAAGAACAGAAGTGCTGGAACCAGATTCCCTGAGTTTATAACCCCAAGCTCTGCCCCTCACTACGTGACCTTGGGCGTATTGCTTAATTTTTCTGTGTCTCAGTGTCTCTATGTATGAAATGGAGGCAATAATTATAAATTGCTGTAAGGATTGAATGAGTTAAGACGTGCCCGTACTTAGGAAAATGTCTACTACATAGAAGAATCTCAATAAGGCTTGGCTCTTGTTGCTATTATTATATACATTGAGAAAACCTCAAACATTATTGTTGCATTAGTTTAACCAGAACTAGAGACACAAAGAGATTCAAGAGGTATTTTAGGGGTAAAGTTAACAAGATTTCAACTTATTTACTAATTTTGTATAACCAGAAATTTCAACTAATAATGCTGTGTACAGTGTAAAAGCAAATTTGAAATTTGTATAACACTTATATGATTTGTAAACTTACAAATTTTAAATCTTCTAATTTGTGTTTTCTTTTAGATGTTGTAGAAAATTTCAGCTGTAGCCGTTGGACTAGAAGCTGAAATAATAGAAGCTGTGTACGATGCATTAGGGTATTGAAGAAAATTAACTTTTGAATTAAATATTTGGAATATAAGGAAATAAGGAAAGGTGACTGAAAATGGGGCGGAAGAAAATACAAATCACACGCATAATGGATGAAAGGAACCGACAGGTAAATGAAAATTTTAATCTATTTAATTGATATAAATATTCTTTTAAAAAAAGAACATAGGACAGAATGGTTGGGTTTTTCTTAAACTTAATTTTAAGTCTAAATATTTTTAGTTACAGACTAAATGAAAAATTCTAACAATCATAAAATTGTGTCTTTTCATCATCTGCTTTAAAGAGACTTCCTTATTATAGTCACAGAAAACATAGATACTCAAAAGTAAAATCACCACAATCCCCACCATTACCATCCATTGTATAGGTCTTTCATAAGATATTTAGTCTTCTGTATATTTGATTATATATTTGACTGTTAGTCTTTTTTATATTGATTATTTTTAAGTTATCACGTCTATTTTTATAATTAGCTAAGTTAACTGTAGTTATCAGTGAATGTGTTCTAGTCAGTTAAATTTTCCGGTTAACCAATATATAATGAGAATTTTTTATACTTATTGCAAATATTTATAAATTTATGTATGTACCTCAGTTTTAATTGATAAAATATATTGAAGTTATTTTACGGTTCCAGTGTGGGTAAATCCTTACAGATTCAAGGTAATTATAATGATGCTGGTATATGAAGAGGCCAGAAGTTTTAAGTGTCTAATGTTGGCTTAACAAACTATGGTCCATGGGCTGGCCATCTGTTATTGTAAATAAAGTTTTATTAGAGCACTGTTATGCTCATTCATTTACATATTGTCTATAGCTGCTTTTGCATTATAACAACAGAATTGAGTAGTTGCCCCAGAAACTATATGGTCCATAAGCATAAAATCTTTACTCTCTGACACTTTTAGAAAAAGTTTACCAACTCCTTAGTTCAGAAGAAAGAGGGAAAAATAATTTCATAGCATATTATAAAGGAACTACTGGAGAGATGCTGTCTCTGGGAAAGTTGCATATCAGGAGAAGTTTCAACAGCAAGTGGTTTCAGAAAGTTTACCAGAACAGAACAAAACTGAAGATGTGTTCTGCAAATCTGAGTAGTAATTCACTGGAATATAGATATAATTGGAGATAAAACTCAACTGAGCAGCCTGTAAGGAAGTTGGTGGGAGTGATGAGGGTTTCCCATAGACTGAATTAAAGAGGAGGCCCTGGTTTCAACTCATGAAGATTGTTCAACAAAGACATAAGGCCCACACAGTATGATTCATTATGAAGGTTGGTACGATAGGGAAGATTGGTAAACTATCCATGCTATTATTCCAAAGGAATGATTCCAAGCAAGGCTGCAAATTATCTTTCCTTCACAGTCTGAGGATTATGAAGTGTAGAGGAGGCATAGGGACCTGCTTCATGGATATATGCAGTATAAATATAAAATAGGGTTTATTGGGGAATAACGTAACAAGCGGAGAACTGGAGGACACATAAAATTTTCGAGCCCTTATTATTCCGTAGATAGTCGTGTTTAAATTGGACATAACTAAACTGGACCTACCTGTGGAAGGGATTCACATTTTTAGAGAGGAAGAGCAGCTAGGATTGTGTAGGTGACTGTGTAATGGAACTTTTTGAGTTGAGGAAATGACCTTGTTAAAAAGATAGATACTGCCACTAAGCAACTAGAATGAGACTGTTCTTACGTTGGAGTTAGCTGCTGTGTCAGCTTCTTGCCTAGCTGCCAGATGGGGCAAGGACTATCTGAATTTCTGTCTCCGATAATTTTGGCAAAGATTGGAGAAAAGACATAAAAGAAATAATTGGACAGTTTATTTTTCAGGTTAAATTAGACACAGAAACAATTTGTCACAAACTAAAAGAGTATCTTTATTGATTTTAGAATTTGATTCTGATTTAAAAGTTTCATGTTTCTTCATGAAAGGGAGAAAAATTATATCTTTGCAGAAGAAAAGAGATGTCATTTATTTGTCCAGATTCAGATATGTACTATATCCCAAGAGACTGTGTTAGGTCCTGGAAACTCACTAAAAATATATAGCCTACATAGGAGATCTAAATATGTGGCAAATAGAAATAATATCAGATACTGGGAGAGTTTATAGAAGAAACTGCTAACTTCTGATGGAGTGGTTTAGGGACTATTTCTTGGAGGAGGTAGTAGCAAATAAGAGTTTTGAATTACAGGTGTGAACTAGCAAGATAAAAATCACACTTCATTATTGAAACAGTACACAGATAATCTTGTGGGTGGTGGAGGGGTGACAGTATCATACACTTAAAGAGCTGCTTCACTTTACTTCCACTTAGAAGCCTCTGGTGAAACCTTATGTTTGTTCTTTCTTATCTAAAACACTTTTAAAAAAGTAAACCGTATTACAGTATAAGATTAAGAAAAATTCAGAAATCCTGAGTGTGGTTCAGTGAATTTTTGCACAAAGAAGAAGACCATGTAGCCAGCATATCCCAGAGCACCACGCGAGAGGCACCCTTTATCCTGTCTCCCAGTTGTTTCCCCTGCCCCGAGGAGAGTCATTGTCCTGACTTCTAACACTATAGATTAATTACACCTCTTGTTGAGCTTATAGAACAGTGTGTGTTCTTTTGCACAATATTACATTTGTGAAATTTATCAGTGGTATTGTTGCATGTAGATATATGTAAATATATCTTGTCCATTGTCATTGATGTTTAATCTATTGTGTCAATAGAATACAATTTATGTATTTACTTTTTTCTATTGTAAATGGACATTTGGATTGTTTTCTACTTTGGTACTATTATGAAGACTGTAATTTTGAATATTCTCGATAGTGTACATGAACACTTGGGTAAATAGGAGTGCAGTTGCTGAGTCATAAGGGTATATATACATTTGGTTAGTAGTTGACAGAAGTTTTCTAAAGTAGTTCTACTAGTTTACACTCTGCTGGCAGAGTAAGCAGAGTGTGAGAGTTCTAGCTGCTGTGGTCTTGAGCAATACTGGGTATTGTCCTTTTCATTTTAGTCATTCTGGTAGGTGAACAATAGTAATTTAATCTTAAGTTTCCATGATGTCTAATGAAGGTGCTCACTTTTTCATATTTTTATTGGCCATTTAGATATATATCTTCTTTTGTGACTAGTATGTTCACTTCATTTTGTTTTCTTCTAATGGGCTGCCTGCTTTTTTCTTGTTAATATGCATTCCATATAATCAGATGAGTGTTTTGTCCATGAGATGCATTATAAATATTAGCTCTAAAACTATGGCTTGCCTTTTCACTTTCTTTTTTAAAAATTTTATTTTAGAGACAGGGTCTTGCTCTGACGCCCAGGCTGGAGTGCAGTGGTGCGATCATAGGTCACTGTAACTCAAACTTTTGGGCTCAAGTGATCCTCTCATTTTCACCTCTTGAGTAGGTTGGACTACAGGCATGTACCACTAGGGCCGACCCATTCTTTTATTTTTTTGTAGAGATGGTGTCTCGCCCAGACTGGTCAGGAACTCCTGGCCTTAAGTGATCCTCCTGCCTTGGCTTCCCAAAGCACTAGGATTACAGGCATGAGCCACCACACCAGGCCTACACTTTCTTAATGTTTTAAAAAATCAATAATATTTTAACGGTTTCCCATTTACCTTTTTTTCCCTTTCCTTTATGAGTAGTGCCTTTTGTGTCACGTTTAAGAAATCTTTACTTACCATAAGGCCATAAAGATATTCTTCTATGCCTTCTTCTATAAGAACTCTTTTTTTTTTTTTTTTTTTAACCCTTCATGTTTTAGACCTGTTATCCATTTGGTGTTTATTTTTGTGTTTGGTTTGAGGTGTAGGGGTCAGGATTTGTTATTTTCCAGATGGATATTTAGTTGTCCCAGTACAATTTATTGCAAAAACCATCCTTTCCTCATTATATGACAGGGTTGCCTTTATCATGAGTCGAGTAACCATATGTGTGTGAAACTGTTTCTAAATTCTCTGTTTTGTTCCATTTGATTATTTGTATATCCTTGCTTAATTCTATACTGTTTTAATTACTATGATACCTGGTAGTGTAGTTCTGCACCATTTTTTTTTTTCCAGAACCAGCTGACTATTCTTGCCCTTTTTCAGAATATCCAAATGAAACCAAGTGTCAGTGTTCACTTAAGAAAACAAAAAACCTACTGGAATTTAGATATTTTTTTTCCACTGGGTGTAGGGATCTATTTAGGGAGAATTGAAATCTTTACAGTGTCAAGTCTTGTAATCTATGAACATGTTTATATTTCGTTTGGTTTTCATTAATTCTCTCCATAATGGCTGATAGTTTTCAAAATAAGTCTTCTACATTTTTTGTTACATTTATTAGTAGATATTTGATTTTCTAAAGCATTATTACATTTCTTCTCAAATTTTATTTTCTGCATATTTGCTGCTAAGTATATAAAAGTATACTTAAGAATTGCTAGATGACATGGTAACTCTTAAGTTTAATATTTTGGGAAATGCCAGACTGCCAAAGTGGCTGCACCATTTTGCATTCTGCCAGCCATGTGTCAGCATTCTAGGTTTTCCACGTCCTAGCCAACACTTGTTATTGTCTTTTTTTTTTTTTTCTGTGTAAGACGGAGTCTCGCTGTGTCACCCAGGCTGGAGTGCAGTGGCACGATGTCGGCTCACTGCAAGCTCCGCCTCCCGGGTTCATGCCATTCTTCTGCCTCAGCCTCCTGAGTAGCTGGGATTACAGGTGCCTGCCACCACGCCCAGCTAATTTTTTTGTATTTTTATTAGAGACGGGGTTTCACTGTGTCAGCCAGGATGGTCTCGATCTCCTGACCTCGTGATCTGCCCACCTCGGCCTCCCAAAGTGTTGGGATCACAGGCGTGAGCCACTGCCTCCGGCCCTGTCTTTTTTATTGTAGCCATCCTGATGGGTATAAACTGGTATCTTGTAGTTTTAGTTTGCATTTCTCTGATGGCTAATGATGCCGAACATCTTTTCATGTGTTTATTGGACATTTGTATATCTCCCTTGGAAAAATGTCTATTCAAATCCTTTGCATAATTTTTAATTGTTTTTTAGTTGTATCATCATTTTGAAAACTGTTTTTATTGGTTGTAGAGTTCTAGATTGGCAGTTTTATTCTCTTAGTACTTTGAAGCAGTTGTCTTCCAGCTTCCATTCATTTCTGTTAAGAGGCCAGCTTTTGATCTTAAAAAAAATTTTTTTTAAAGATAATGTGTCTTTTTTTTCTTTTGTTGCTTTAAAGCCTTTTGCTTTTCCTTTGTTAATATACATTTTTACTGTGATGGACCCACAAGGGGCATGTGTCTTCAGATATTGCTTGTGTCCCGTTTTTTTCCTTCTCTGGGATTCTAGTTACATATAACTGTTTTGTGTCCCATACGTTTCTTATGTATTTTGTCCTCCTGTATTTTTTACTCTTTTTTTGTCTGTACTTCAGTTTGAATGTTTTCTAGTTATTTTCTAGCAATCTAGTTTCTAGTAAGCCTTTCTCCTGCTTTTTAAAATTAACTGATAAAACAGCCTAGTATGTTCTTAATTTCTGATAATATAGTTTCAATTCTAGAATTTCTTTTTGATTTTTCATTTTTATGTGAAATGGCCCATCTTTTCATGCATTTTCTCCATTTTTAAACTTTTTTTTTTAAATATTAGCCATAGTTATCTTTAAGTTCATATCTGCTAATAGCTATATCTGGATTACCTGTAGGTCCATGTCTGATCTCTTTTTCTCTTTGTTCTCAATTATATGATGCAGTCTTTTGACATGTCTGGTGGTTTTTTAATGAGCCTTCAGACCTTGTATGTGAAAGATATTATAGAATCTTAGCATCTCCAGTCTTCCTGCTTCAGCAGCTTTCTGATGTCTTTAAAAAGGTATTTGTTGTATTTCATCCTGTTTCACTAGTTGATTTCAGTGGGTTCGTTGGAGTTCCGACAACTACTCCCTCTAACCTGAAAGCAGACATCCTCATATACTTAAAAAAAAAGAAAGAGCAGTTTAAAAATAAAAGTTTTTTCCAAAGGTTCCAAAGGTAGAATACAGAGAACGATACTTCAAGGATTGCTATATTCATTATCCAGAAGTAACATATGTCAGTGCTGACACATTTGTTATATGTATTTTTATTTTTATTCGTAAAGTGAAAAAAATTAGAGATTTACTGTCCTCTTTATAATTTTTCCTGGTCTCTTCCTACTTTCCTTCTCATAACCACTAATCATGAATTTGCATTGTGTTTTCTTTATTTTTTTAAACAGGTATTACTTAATATTGTTTCAACATGGGTTTAAAGTTTTACATAATGACGTTTTCATTTGCACTTGCTTTTTCACTCAGTGTAGTGTTTTGAGATCCATCTGCTCTTATTCAGTACAGCTAGTTGTAGGAATAAATATTCTTAATTCATCAGTACTTCTATCAAAGAACAATTATGTTGTTTCTAATTTTTTACTGTTATAAATGGTGTTGCAGTATGCATCTGTTGACCTGTCTCATTATACATGGGTAAAAGTTGCTCTGTAATAAATACTTTCAGAAGGAATTGCTAGGCTGAGTATGTCCATCATCAGCTTTACCATGTTTTCAAGTTGCTTTCCAAAGTGATTGTACTAGCTACACTGCAGTAAGTTTGTATGAGAATTCCTATTTGCCCATATACTTTGCCTTTCCTTCTTTCTGTCTTGTCTGCCTTTCTTTTCTCTCTATTTTTTCTGTCTTTGTCCCTTTTTAAATTTTATTTTATTCTTTTTTCTGGTCTTAGGAAAGTGAAATGCAACCAGTTTTTGTGGTCTGCTTATTTTGTGCTGGGTTGTTGGTTTTGATTTTCTTCTCTTAGAAGTTCTTTACATATTCTGGATATTAATTCTATATGTATTGTCTCTGTTTCAGATAGTATCTTTCAGTCTTTACCAAAACATTTTGTAAACACTTTTATGACAGGGCTTATCATAGTGGTGTATATTGCCCTTATTTCAGTAGATTGTGAGCCTTTTTAAGTGTGTTAAGACTTGCTTTATTTCCTAAATCAAGACTGGTTTTTTAAATGTTCCGAATGGAGTTGGGTAAATATGTATTATTTGATTGTTGGATGCATGTGTCTCCATATATCTTTCAGATAACTCTCATTGTTGTGTTGTAACCTTCTGTATTTTTTGTGACTTTTTGTTTTTCGTTCACTGAGACCTATCAATAATTGTACTTACCACAGTGGTGGATTTGTCAATTTCTCTGTATATTTTATTGATTTAATAATACTGTTTTATACATTTGGGGACTATTTCATTAGGCTTGCACATATTTAGAGGTGATGTACCTTCTTGGCAAATTTTGCAATACATATTGACCATCTTTATCCTTAGTAAGGCATATTTGTCTTAAGTCTACCTTACCTCACCTTGATATAACTACACATTTCTTCCTTTCCTTTTCTTTTTTCTTTTCCTTCCTTCCTCCCCCTCTCCCTCCTTCACTCCCTTTCTCTTATCCCCTCTTCTTTCTTTTCTTTTTTTTTTGAGACAGGGTCTTGCTCTGTCACCCAGGCCGGAGTGCATTGGCATGATCATGGCTCACTGCAGCCTTGACCTCCTGTGCTCAAGCAATCCTCCTGCTTCAGCCTCCAGAGTAACTGGGACTACAGGTGGGCGCACCATGCCTGGCTAATTTTTGTACTTTTTGCAGAGGTGAGGTCTCATCATGTTGCCCAGACTGGTCTCGAACTCCTGAGCTCAAGTGATCCTCCCGCCTGGCCCTCCCAAAGTGCTGGGATTACAGTGTGAGCCACGACGCCGAGCCAGGGTTTTCTTGTAGGTCTGAAACTCTGTGTTAACTTTCAACCTTACTGTTTCCTTATGTTTTAGGTATGTCTTTTATAGATAGTATAAAAGGCTGAATATTGGTTTTTTATCTAGTTTGATACATCTCTTAACTCACCAGTCTAGTTGATTTTTATTCCCTGTGATCTTGTATATATTTGTACTAGTTTACATGATCCTAGTTGATCATATAAATTTGTTAGAGGGCCCCAGCCATCAAAAAGTCATAGTATCCGCAAAGAACTCTGACTGCAGCTCCACACAGAGCCCCCCAGGGAAAAGAACATTGGAAGAAGATACTTTCTCTACCTGGTAATCCACCAAACTTGGAGGTTCTGAGTAAGAATGGTTGAGAAGTCACACTGCCAGAGGTTAGTCAGTTTCTACCTGATGTCTTCAACTCCTGTTTCCAGCACAGCTTTTGTACTGCCCAGGTTTTATTGTAGAGGGCGTCTGTCTGCATCAGCATGCCTGCCAATTCTCTTGTGATATAGCGGGCATTGAGTGTTCCAAGCAGCGGAGGTGAGAAGCAGAAGCTGAACCCAAACTGCTGTTTTAAAAATTTGTCTTCTTGGCCGGGCCTGTTGGCTCACACTTGTAATCCCAGCACTTTGGGAGGCTGAGGCGGGCGGATCACAAGGTCAGGAGATCGAGACCATCCTGGCTAACAAGGTGAAACCCCGTCTCTACTAAAAAAATACAAAAAATTAGCCAGGCGTGGTGGCGGATGCCTGTAATCCCAGCTACTCAGGAGGCTGAGGCCGGAGAACGGCATGAACCCGGGAGGCGGAGCTTGCAGTAAGCTGAGATCGTGCCACTTGCACTCCAGCCTGGGCGACAGAGCGAGACTCTGTCTTAAAAATTTGTCTCCTCATAATCCCACTGGCCGATTTCTTCTCCAGGCTCCAAGCCTCCACATCCCTGACCCCATTCATTTTCCAGCATACCCGCTGGGGTTTCTCACTTTTTCTTCATTATTCCTTTACAGATTTATTCAACAAATTTTTTGTAGCACCGACTCACTGCCACACAGTAGCTTTGTTGTAGAAGCTGAGCGTGCAGCATTGGACTTTTTTCAACTTATATTCTACTCAGATGACGTTTTTGTTTTTGTTTCCAGCGAGTAATGCTTGTTAGTTTTTTTGCCCCTAACAACGGCTTGTAGGTGTTGTACTTCCTGAGTTTTTTTATGTTTGAAAATGTTTATTGTCTTTATACTTGAAGTCTAACTTGGCTAGGTCTGACGTTCTAGGTATAGGCCCTATTTCTTTTCCCCAGAACATCGTAGAGATTTGGTCTTCTGACTTTGAATGTTGCCAGAATTCTAACACCAGACTGAGTTTTTTCCCTTCTTAAAAGTGACTCACTTCCTTCCTTGGTGTACATGGTATTCTTTCTTTGACCTTGACATTCAGTAACTTAATCTGAATGTGCCATGAATTTCATTATTCCTTATCACTTTTTAAAGAGATTGTATGCATTTCTGTATTTTATTTTTTAATAAATATTTTTCCTTTGCTGAATGCTCTGGGCTTTTTTGGTATCTTCATTATCTGTCAACAATACAAACAACGTTTTTCTATTCATTTTAGTTTTCTGTTTTGATTCTTTGATTTTTATTATTGTGCTAAAAATCTCTGTTATGATTTGATTTTTTTTCTCTTCTCATTCATTTCTGAGCCATACCAGCTCACATTTTAGATCTGTTATCTTTGACAGTTTTGGCAATTATATTAAGTATGAGTTAACAGAAATAGCTTTCCTATAAAATTATTTTCTTTATTTGTTTTGGTTTCACCTTCCCTGGCATTCTACATTTAGAACAAGATTCTTCACTTATTTCATGGGCTTCTGATACTTGTGAATCTTGTAGCACTAATCAGAGGATCCTGTCAGAGGACACTGCCACTTTTGTGAAGAACTCAGTGTGAATTCTCTGAATCCACTTTCATTTTCATCTAAATTTCACCAAATCTGGCAGATGAAAATTTGTAGTTAGGGATTCTTACTTTCCTTGAAGAAAACCCAGTCTCTTTTTTATTATGTATGTATGTATATGTATGTATGTGTCCATGTTTTTAGAGGAGTAGAGAGGAGTAAACATGACTTTATTCTCTTTTGAATTGAAAACTAACTTTTGTGATTTCTTTTGAAGTTAATATAAAGAATTTACATCATTTTAATGTAATTAAAATCATCAGTTTAAAAATACTGTCTTAGAATAATAAAGTTGAATCTTGAGTTTTAATTATGTAGTTAGTATTCTGTAGCCTAATTTTAGATTACGTTACCTCTTTCATATCAAATTTATGAACTAAAACGTGGCTATACTGTAAAATTACTAATTAACACTGTACTAATTAGTTGGCTTTTACTGATTTTTCACTTTTAGATGTCTTAGAAAGCTAGTATGTAGAAGGAAAATCTCTGTATGACAACCAAAAACTTACTTTGAACTGAAAACACTAAAATCAAGGCAAAATGTACTCTTAACAGTTTGTTTTCTTGCTTTATGGCTTGTTATATTTTGTTACAATCTAATCTTCTAGGCATATACTCTTGTCATAAGTGATAGTATTTTTCATTCCTTTCCTTATTGCTTTCCTCCATTGTATTCTATTTTGTTTTTGTTTGTTCCCAAATCTATTTGTAAAAACAAGTACATCAACAGATGTGGAGGTTTTTCTACTTGTAATTTGTGCTTTACATTGAGAATTTTTTTTTTTTTTTTTTTTTTTTTTTTTTTTTTTTTGAGATGGAGTCTCGCTCTGTTGCCCAGGCTGGAGTGCAATGGTGTGATCTCGGCTCACTGCAAGCTCTGCCTCCTGGGTTCACGCCATTCTCCTGCCTCAGCCTCCCAAGTAGCTGGGACTACAGGCGCCCACCACCACACCCTTCTAATTTTTTGTGTTTTTAGTAGAGACGGGGTTTCGTAGTGTTAGCCAGGATGGTCTCCATCTCCTGACCTCATGATTCGTCCGCCTCAGCCTCTCAAAGTGCTGGGATTACAGGCGTGAGCCACCGCGCCCTGCCGAGAATTTTAAAGTATCAAATATAGACCAGTATTCAAAGATAATTCATAAAAGGTGATTTGGGTATATGGCACAATTTACATGTAAATATGTATCATGAACAGACTAGATTGTACTGGCTAGTTAAATTTTCTTGTTAAATGAATATTTAAAGAACCTTCTCAACTCTATTTTCATTCAATTTACTAGCTAACAGAATATTCGAGCGGTCATATAATACGTGGAGTATTGTGCTTTGTGCACTTGAGAAATACAGAGAAAACATAAGGTTTGAGACTATTAAAGAGATTAGATCTACATAAAATTAAGAGTGATTAAGGTGATTAAATGCTAAGATGTGTAGATGTTAAATGCATTTGGTGTTACTATAGGGAGAAAACAGATACTCTCCTTAAATTTAGTGAAAACCATTCAACTACTATACTACTGTTTAATCTTATCATGCTACATAGGAAATAGACTGAAAACATACAGAAACGTCTTTGAATTGTACATGTGAAATGAATTTTGTTGTTGTTTTGCTTTTACATGTACATATTATATCTGTAATGAAAGAGGATATTAAAGTCATGCCCGTGAAAAAAATTTCTAGTGGCAGTGATTGCTTTTCATGACACTGGAGATCCGCTACTTCTTTAATAGCTACTGCTATAACTGATTTTAAGTCTAGGCCAATAGTTAAGGTTTATAGGAAGAAAGTCATATGCTAGGTATCTATGGGGAAAATTGTTGAACTTTATGTTGTTGCACAATTCCAAAGATTATTCAAAAGTATATTCTGACTGACCTTTCAAAAACTGTTTTTTAAATAGACTTTATGTTTTAGAGAAGTTTTAGGTTCACAACAGCATTGAGCAGAAAGTACAGATAGTTCCCTCGCACTCCTTTCCCATCCCTTATTAGAAGAAGAGGGATCAAGGGTAACTCTTGCTCACCCCAAGGAGGGTTGTTGGGTGGTATAATTTTTGTATGGCATGAGCTTCAAAATATTTGAAGTTTTTGAAGGGGAGGGAAAGAAAAGTAGTGTCGAAGAGAGAATACAGAGCATAAAAAGACATCTCTTTTAGGGCTTTCAGTCAGTATAAAGGATGTAAATAAAAATTTTTCTGGGGGGGGGCGGTGTCTGTTAAGAGAGGATTTCAGGTAACAGGTTTCAGTTAAAGAAAGAAACAGTTAAAGAAGAATTTGAGGACTTTGGGGAATTTGCTGATTCCAGACTGTGAATTTCAGTGGGTACAATAGAGAAGGGCTTGAGAGGGAGGAGAAATACTTTAGATTAGTGGATGTATTTAGTTGTTTAGGGATTAAAGTCTGGCTGATGTTACATTACCTGGCTGGGATTTGGGGTTTCTGAGGGTAACAATTTTAACTGAATGATAAGGGAACACTGATCAACTGTTCTTTCTGCAGTTCTTCACCCTCTGTAGTGGAGTGGTGCCAAGGATAAGGGAATACTTCCCCAGGAGACAGCTCTGTCAGAGAGCTTGCATATACAAAACAAATGTAGGACTGTAGCACAATGGGAGAGGGAAGGCTCATATGGAGGACAAAGCTGGGAACCTTTTCCATCTTTGAAATCTGGCTCAGTATTAAGAAGGAGATTCATCTTCAGATAGCCCATATTCAAGTACTACTAATGCTTTTAATAAAAATATACCTTTTTTATTGTTTAGGTCACTTTTACAAAGAGAAAGTTTGGATTAATGAAGAAAGCCTATGAACTTAGTGTGCTCTGTGACTGTGAAATAGCACTCATCATTTTCAACAGCTCTAACAAACTGTTTCAATATGCTAGCACTGATATGGACAAAGTTCTTCTCAAGTATACAGAATATAATGAACCTCATGAAAGCAGAACCAACTCGGATATTGTTGAGGTAACACATATCTAGTAATACGTGAATTGCAAGTAATACTGAAATATTTTGTTTAATAGCATTAACTGTCAGAATGACTTGTACATCTAAAACATAAATTAGGTATATATGTATCTTTTCTCTGAATCATTTCTTAGAAGAGTGATTGCTGTATGGCGACTCACTTGTGTTATAAACATACTCTATTCATTCAGACAAAGTAAACTATGTTGTTTTACCATGTATACCAGCATAATCTAACATTTCATCTATGATTACTTATTTTGTATGAGCTTTAAAATTAATATTGTAAGAGACTCATTTTTGGACAGTGCGAAGTTACAGTTTTGATATGTCTTAGTCATTTCATTATGTCATTGACAGCTCACAACTTTAAACACTTAAGAAAACAATGACAATTATGTAAATAATATTTGCTTTGTTAATAGTACTTCAGTTGGGGAACAGGAGAAAGTCCTCATTTTCTTTGTTTATCTGCTGCCTATTTGATAGCTCTCATAGTTCTACCAACCTAATTAAGTGAAAAAGAAAAGGATTTATTATTAGAATGATCTTCTCAGAAATAGTGTTTCACAATAAAACCTTCAAAATGGAAACCAGGATGCCTCCCCCTTTTTATCTTCTCTGTTTCAAGATCTTCCATAAGATAACTTTTCCATGTGTATTTCTAATCATATTTTAAATTAGCTTCATAGTTACTTTTGTCTCTTCTGTTTATATTTGGAGGTTTTATATTTATTCAATGGAGGAATTTTTTATTACTTGCAAGATGCATATTTTGGCTTAGTTTGTAATAGAAAAGTATTAGGCATTTCGTTGGTGAAAGTACTGAAACCATGTGAGGATTACGTAGAACAACTAAAAAAGAACAATGGAGTCCTAATCTAGATTGTATTTCTAATATTTAAAATTAAAGATAATTTAGCTGTTTTGTTGTATAAGAATCTAATTTATTTGCCTCCACAAGTTGTTATTGTTCCGAAAATGCATTTTAAATTTCCCCTATACTTCTTTGCCTTAACTGTCCCTCCTTAGGCAGTGATTGGTACCATTACTACACACATAAAAACTATTACTTGTATTTTAAAAACAGCTTTTGTTACTTTTTAGTCATTTCTTCAAATGAGAAGTAAAGGTATAGCATAATTACAGCTAGGACTCATCTCTGTTGCTTGACTTATCCACAGTTTTATTTACGGGGCTCACTGCTGTTAACCTCCCCTGAATTGTATATGAATTTTTTTATTTTGTTTTTGTTGATAACTTTGATTAAACTACATGGTTATATCTTTAGCTAAACCCCTTAATGCAGTTATATTTATGTCATTTATAAATTATTTAACATTTATGTTATTTGTTATCATTTATTTATAACACTGTATAGTAGACCTTTCCCCTGTTACATGTCATGAATACATTTTGTATTGTAATTTTGTAAATTAGGGTATCATTCAGGTAAGCTTTGTTAAGAGACTTCATAACTGGATTTCCTTGAAATGGAGAGTAACCCTGTTGTGTTTAAAATAGCTTCTTATCTTATAAATCTATATGCCTCATCAAAAGTTACACTGCCTCAACTCAAACCAATGGAGCTGACTTTGATAATGTCAGCAAATAAGTATTCTAGCTAATTTCATTATAGAGGCAGCCACCTCCTTAACCCTAACCACTCTGCTCTTTCATTGCAGCAGTTGTTATTCTTGGTCCGTGGAAGCTGAGGGTACTTCACACTGCCTAAAGCTTACTTCCCTAGAGAATACGGAGGATGTAGTCTGATTTAATCCTCATAGAATTTTCAGACTACCTCAATCTTCATCTCTGTTGTGGTCAGCAAAGTGTAAGAGAGCAGATCCCAAACATTTTTTTAAGCAGTCTCGAATATTATAGTCTGTTTCAATATGAAGGAAAACTTTTTGCAGCTCAAGTATATATTGGGATTTTGATGTTTTCTTTTTAATTGCATTTCCTCAAAATAAGTGAAAATGAATCGTGTTAATAGCTCCTTGTGAAGTTCTAAATTATTTAAATACAGTAGATAGAAGACACATTAGATCATTAGGGATTAATTTATTGTGGTAGGATAAATTACAAGGCTTAATTCACACTTCTTGTATAGTAACGTCTTACTGAGTCAACTTTTATTAAGAGAGTGGATGTTAAACTTGTAAGATAGGCCTTTTTTCACATATGAAGATGATGCAGCCTACATCCTCACTAGTAGTGCAATTCACCTATGAGTTCTTTTTGCCAGTGGTGTAATGGCATACGCTGATGCATCTGTACAGTTTGCTGTGGTCCAAATTAAGTTTACAAGATAACAGTAATGAAGTTACTTACATAGAGCTTCCTATGGGTCTTAGTTTTTACAAAGTGCTTTACAAGTGTCTCATTGAAGGATATTTTTGGAATACCATTTTTTCCTTTTTACAGTTTCCTTTCAGGCAGTTGTATTAATGGGAAGCAGGCTTTTTGATGCCCATTTACTCATTTGACAAAGATTGAGGGGCTTCTATGTGCTTTGCAAGTTGATCTTATTTAGAGATTCCTAATTCAGGCCAGAAGAATATTCTTCCTACCCATATTTTTATAAACCATTGAGATACGCTTTTACCAACTGAAGATTTTATGTGTATTTATAAGAACTTTGAACAAGTTGGTAATAAGGTTCTGGACTCCTCAGCCATCTCATGTGGTTGAAAACATCAGGATAAAATAGAGGCATAAACAGTTATAAGTAATCTACTTTAGAGTGATTTCTAAAGTATATGACCAATATACTTAAGAGTTTGTGTCATTATATGACCAATAATGACACAAACTCTGAAAACAACAACTTCCATAAGGACTATAACCTGACTCCACACGTTTCCATTTGCATATATGTTAGTCTTTAAAATCAGCAGGATTTTACTTTCCCTATATTACTGAAATATGCTTTGACAAAGTCTTGAGTATATTAACGTGGTGTCTTCATTAGATGTATCCCTCTTCTATTGTATCCAATATACAAGCCCTTTGAGGATGTACTTGAAGATGTGCTGTTAACCACACCTGTGTAGTCTGTAGTACAAGGATGCACATGTATTAGGTCTGTGGAGTTAGGTATAGTGTGTTTTGTGGGAGTGCCATAAGATTAATATAATGTATTAAAAGTAGTTGGTATTTGAATATTGTTGATTATAAGTAGAAATGGTGCTCTTATTTTTCTGTTTCAATTTTATTTAGAAACTTAAATCCATCTGTCTTTGTTCTGTCTCATTTTATATTAATTATGTTTTTAAACTAGTTCTTAAATTTAAAATTTTAATCAATTTTTTAAACTTTGGTTAGAGTTGATAAAATTTTAAAAATTATTTCTATACAGGTTTATTTTTTTAATTTGTACTTACATATTTTAAATTGCATTTAGGTATTTTAAATTAAGATCTGCAGTGTCTTGAGGATGTATATATCCCCTACATTAAGAAAGCTGAATATATGATAAAGCAAACTTACACATTAGTAAATTAAGAGATTACCATTAGGGTAAGATTCATAAGAGACTTCATAACTCAGTTTCTTTGAAATGAAGAATATCATTGCTGTGTTTAAAATGTTTCCACACTGCTTTTCAGTAGTATATTTCTTACAAAACATGAGTTTTATAACTTTATTTCCCATATTTCATTAGGTGACATTCCACAAAGAATGTTGTCAAAGACACACATTTTATCTTTTCAAGTTCTTAAGCATTGATAAAAAAATAGGTGGCAGACTTCTGTTTGGTCCTATAAAATGTAGTAATTTAATTTAAATGTATGAAGAAAATGTTATAACTCCTCAATTTTCTTTTCAGTAAAATTAAGATTAAAAATTATGAACTATATTATATAATTTTACAGGAATATTAGCTATGTCCTAGAGTGTAGGAAACTACAGATGGAAATTACCAACACAAGCAGTTGCCGTTGTTCATACACATGTATATGTGTGTAATTTGAATTTATACTAAATAAAAGCCCAGAACCAATAGAGGCTTTGGGATTCTGCATCAAAAGAACAATTATGCTAAAAGGCAACAAATGAGGATTCTAGCAGGTGATACCTAAAAAACACCTGAGAATACTTTTGTATCCATGTTTTTTCCTGTCGTTTGGCAGAAATATTGAAAATACTAAATATTTCTGCTTATAATTTTTTAAAAATAGCCGTGACTTGATAACATTCTGAAATCATTTGTGTGGCAATTCAGATTATTGTGCTGTCATTTAAGGGTGTAAATAAAAGGGTCATGGCCATTTATCTCTCTTGTTAATATCTGGTGCACTATTCCCAAAGAGAGGAGTTTTTCACCACAGGAATACTACAGTACTTAAAAAAAATTCTTCTCGCACTATCTCATTTAAGCTTCATATCCAAGGTAAGCTTTTTCAGAAGCAGAAATTGGGATGCACATTAAAATGACTTGCCCAGAGTCATGTAGCAATTTAGTGGCAGAACCAGGATTAGGACCCAGGTCTGTGACATTAACCTTTCCCCTTGCTCCCTAGTTTACTACATCCAGTGGAGCTCTGGAACATTTTACCATAAATAGATAAGATTTTATACATACACCAATAATGTATAATATATAGCAATCATTAATAAGTTTTCCTCAATAATGAACAGAAAATTAGTGAGGATAATAGCAGCAAGAATAATAGATATTATTAAGCACTTAACATGGTCTAGTAAAGACTTTATTTGAATTATCTTATTGAATTCTTACTGTTGCCCGTATTTCACATTGAGGCAATGGAGGCACAGTGATAAATGAAGTCAGATGTTGATAATTTGGATTCTGAAGAAAGAGAAAATCTGTTTATTTGAGTCTTAAAAATCCCTTCCTATTTTCAAATTACAAAAAAATTTGGAAGTAACATCTAAAAGAAAGGAACATAGGGAATCAGTATAAGATCCATCTGTCAATTAGAAAATAAAAGCAGATGGTAGTGAAAGTGATTATACTTGAGAGCACATTATTTAAAATCACTGGTCCTCAAAATGTGTAGTGCCCTGACCAGCAGCATCAGCATCCCCAGAGACTTCGTAGAAATGCAAGTTCTTGGTCCCACCTTAGACCTACTGAATCTGCAGCTTTCGAGATGAAGCCGAAGCAGTCATGAATTAATTTGAATTAACTTGCCTTAAGTGCAGTTATAGACTAAAAGTTTCCAGTTAACAGTTTCTTGGGAGTGGTTATCCAGCTTTTTAAACATTTTTATCCCCAAGAATATCCCCTGAAATAATTTCAAACAGTGAGCAAGCACAAACTGTAATTTTTAAAACCCTCTAAAAAGTAATTCAAACTAGTATGCAGTATTGGTGTGAATTGCACCTAAGGAATACATTTCTAATGGGTTACATTTCAGTTCGATTCTACATGGTTATAAGAGCTTGTGTGAGTGCAGTTTCTTTGAGGGGTGCTTCTTTGAGAGGTGTGGTGGGGATGAGTCGGAGGTGGAATCTGGCTCCTCAGATGAACAAAAAAGAAAGTTAAATGACTTATCTCGGGCACAGCTGGCTTGAGCAACTGAACTGGAAACAAGATGCAGGACCCCAACGCAGACACTGAGTGGAATGACATCTTACGCAAAAAGGGTATCTTACCCCCCAAGGAAAGTCTGAAAGAATTGGAAGAGGAGGCAGAAGAGGAGCAGCGCATCCTCCAGCAGTCAGTGGTGAAAACATGAAGATATGACTTTGAAAGAGCTGGAGGATCATGAAGACAAGTTTAATGGGCAGGATGAACGTGCTATTGAAATGTACGGACGGCAGAGACTGGCTGAGTGGAAAGCAACAAAACTGAAGAATAAATTTGGAGAAGTTTTGGAGATCTCAGGGAAGGATTATGTTCAAGAAGTTACCAAAGCTGGCGAGGGCTTGTGGGTCATCTTGCACCTTTACAAACAAGGAATTCCCCTCTGTGCCCTGATAAATCAGCACCTCAGTGGACTTGCCAGGAAGTTTCCTGATGTCAAATTTATCAAAGCCATTTCAACAACTTGCATACCCAATTATCCTGATAGGAATCTGCCCACGATATTTGTTTACCTGGAAGGAGATATCAAGGCTCAGTTTATTGGTCCTCTGGTGTTTGGCGGCATGAACCTGACAGGAGATGAGTTGGAATGGAAATTGTCTGAATCTGGAGCAATTATGACGGACCTGGAGGAAAACCCTAGAAGCTGATTGAAGACGTGTTGCTGTCCTCAGTGAGGCGCTCTGTCCTCATGAGGAGGGACAGCGATTCCGAGAGTGACTGAGGCTACAGCTGCTATCACATGCCGAACTTTCTTGTGACAAATTGGCTGGATTTTTTAAAAAAGGAAAAAGCAAAAACGAATCCTTGTGGTTTTTAGTTTTGTATAAATTATGTTTCAAATCTTTACATTTTGGAAATAATCATTGCTGGAGATTCTGTTAAATATTTTGGAACTCTTTTTTTTAAATTATAGTATTTCCTCTAAAAAAATTAAAACCAGCCCTTTGTATGGCAAAAAAAAAAAAAAAAAAAAAAAAAAAAAAAAAAAAAGACCTATCTCCTAAGATCATCTAGTGCTTGACCTTACAAAACTAGAAGCATGATTATGCTTGGATTTTCTGACAATATCATGATATTCTCAAAGAGGCTGTTTGAGCCAGTCATCGTTTCTCCCCATGTTATAGACGAGGAATGGAACAGACAGGGAGTATTTAAGAGGCTTGCCTAATGTTTTACAGGGCTGCAGTGGAGCAGCAGGGAAAGGGAAAAAATAATGAGACATCTGAAGACAAGACAAAGCTTTCCTCCACCTCCAGTCCCCTGCCCTGCTCTTTTATTCCTAACAGAGCCTGAAGCAGCAGGATGATGATTCACAGGGTGAGGCACACAATCCTCATGGCCCTCCTCCGCTTCCCACATGTCACTGCACCATCACCTCACACAGCAGTCACCATAGCTCTTGTAATTTCAATTTTACTACTTTTATTTTGCTATGTATTTGAATATTATTTTTCATACAATTATTGGTTTTCATTTATGTGCTTTGTGTAAGGGACTACGCGTCTCTAAGTGTGGTTTTTCTTGAGGTCATATTTTTCCCCATTAGAGGTTGATGTCATTGATACACAAATGAGGGTTCATGTGGGGAGGAAAAGATGATAGATATCGCTTGTCTATATAACTGAACTTTTTTCTGTAGTACATTTCTTGTGATTATTGATGGATACCTACCTATGTGTTCTTTTTATGTCGTATGTGTCAGGGATTGAATATTTTATTAATAGTACTTACCATCAGATAAAGTGTTCCTTTTTCTCCAGAAGATATTTGTTGCTTTGGTCAAATTTTTAACCAATAAGAAGAGGAGATAAAGAGGATTGAGAGAGTGGTCAGAGAAAAGTTGCTGTAGAGGTGATGCTATCACCAGAGTTCTTTAAAGCAGCAGTCCCCAACCTTGTTGGCACCAGGGATGGGGGTTGGGGGTGGGAGGAATGTGGACAGGGAGATGGTTTTGAGATGAAATTGTTCCACCTCAGATCATCAGGCATTAGATTCTCATAAGGAATGCGCAACCTAGATCCCTAGGTCGTGCAGTTCGCAGTCGGTTTCATGCTCTTAGGAGAATCTAATGCTACTGCTGATGCGATGGGAGGCTGAGCTCAGGCAATAATGCTCACTTGCCCGCCAGTTACTTCCTGCTGTGCAGCCTGGTTCCTAACAGGGTCTGTGGCCCCAGGGGTTAGGGACCCTTCCTTTAAAGGATATGGTAGGTGGAAAACAAAGGTGCTCTAGGTCAGAGGGGCAGCTTATATGGAAATTAGGAAATGAGACACTGCAGTTAGTGTATGAAGTTGAAATCAGCCAGGTGTCACTGTAGTATACTGTGAAGAGTGGAATAGCTAAGACCTGAGAAGTCAACCAGCTCCTCATGAGCTATATAAGGCCCTTCACTTTACCCTGCAGGTTTGGATAGCCACTGAAAGAGCTGAATAAAACAGCTGCTTAGGTTTCTCCTTGCATTTCCCAAGCAGTAAGTTGTGTTAGAACTGCATGGTAATTTTTTGAAGGGAGTTGAAGAAAAAGGAAGAGAAAAGAGGTAACAATATTGAATGTAATAGTTCTACATTTTAAATGTATTGTACTGATATTTATCATACTATGTACTAGGCATTTTGCTAAACACTGGGAATGTAGTGGTAACTGGCCCTATTGCTGCCTTTTTCCTAGTATGATGATATGCTGGCTATTTTATTATCTTACGGCAGAAGTCCTTTTGTTAGATACACTTCAGTGTCGATTTAAAAAGACCCTTAGAATGCCAACATTTTTATGTTTCTCATCAAATATTAGTCATTAAGCATATAAATATTATAAGATATTATATTGCTATCCAAGCCAGAAGCTCATTTAGGGCAGAAGATACTGGGTGCTTCCCGTGTTTCTCAATGTTCTGTGTCAGCCTGTAAAGTAAGAGGTATATAGTCTAAATGATCTTTCAGTTCTCTTATATATAGATAGCTAATGCAGACATGCAGTTTGGTAAAACCTGGCACTTCAAACACATAATTTAAAATTAAAGAGACAGCCATATAGTTTTCATATTTATTTTGAAGTTATTTTTGTGGCTCTGTTCTCAGAGAGACTAGGGATCTGGATTCTACAGAAAGATACCTTCTTGCATAGATTAGTCATAACTCAACTTTTTAATTTACAATTATGCAATCAGTGCTGTACTGGTAAAAAATTCCAAATGACAGTATGAATTATATTTTAGAAAATGAGACATACCTTATAATTTTCTAGGTTTTTGTTTAGTTGGTTGATTTTCAAATTTCTAACATGTTTCGCTGATTGTGTATGCTAAGGGTATTTTATAAAGAATATCATTATATATTTAGGTAATTGATATGGGATTATGGTTTTTTCCTCAAATAATGTTTCTTGTAGTTCTCATTTTAATTCATTAGCAGTAAAACATGAGAAGGTAAACCTTCCATATTGTTTTTAAAATGTTAGTGATTTTTAAAACTTGGTAAATAGGCACTACATGCTTAAGCCTTCTAGAATAACCCAAAGCTTTATTATGCATGTTGGACTTTATCTCCTGTAATTCAGTGGAGAATATTTTTCTGTCATGCTTTGTTTTTATATAAATTTTCTTTTCAAGTAACTGGTTTATTTTGTGGTAATTTCTGGGCTTAAGTGTTATTTCCAGAATCTATCTCGAAAATCTTAAAAATGTTTATGCTCTGAAAAAAGAACGTAGAAGTAGCAACTAGTATTTGTAGAGGAATTCAAGACATTAGCTTGCTTTTTTTGTGCCACCCATGTTCATATAGGATTATCCCATAATATTATATAATTAAAATATTTTTATTGTAGTTTTCCACATTTATATAGTTGAATTAAGTTTTTAAAAATGGTTTTGTTACTTTGGTTTTGTGCTGTAAGACAGTATAAAATAACGTTTTAGATATTTTGTGAAAGTTATTTGATATTAGACTCTCAAATCCTACTTAATATGTCACTTATTAGTAAAGTAAATATTTGTATTTAGTATTCTAACTAGCATATATTTGCTATATTATCCATTTATTTATTGAATGATTAGTGTACTGGGTTACTAAGCTCAATGTTTAATAGGGCAGAGAGAACAGTATTAAAATTTTAAATCTTACTGAGTTTTGATAATCAGTTAAAATAATGTGTGTGAAAGCATTTTGAAAACTATAGGTTGCTTCCGGATGCAGGCGACAGAAGACCTCACTGAAATTGGCCTTAAAAATAGGGGTATTGGGCGACAGAGCGAGACTCCGTCTCAAAAAAATAAATAAATAGGGGTATTGGTTATGTCATGTAACAAAAATCCCAGCAGCATGGTAGAGATTAGGCTGTGTTTAGGCGGGCTCCAGGTCTCTGCCTTTGCCCATGCATCATTGTCTTCACACTGGCTTTTTCATGTTGATAAAATGGCAGTGGCAGCTCTAGGCCTTATATGTGAGCACAGCATCATATAAAGCAGCACTATCTAATAGAATTTGTGATGATGGAAATGTTCCATATTTGTGCTGTCCAATATAGTAGCCATTAACTATGTGTAGTTACTGAGTGTGTAGTGCAACTGAAAAACCCGAGTTTTTAAATCTTTTTAAATTTTAATTTAACCACATGTGGCTATTGGTTACTATATTGTGAGCATCTATCTAAAGTATCAGAGATCAGTTGTGTCCCAGAATCCACAGCACATGTTCTAAAATTAATTCTAATTGTACCGTTTAAATCACTTGCCTCTCCATCTCCCACTCTGAAAACACTAAACATAGTGGTAGAGAAAGGATAGAATGTCCTGATTGGCTTATTCTAGCCAGATGTTACACCCCTGGGATTTACTACAAAACTAATTCATTGTAGTATTTGCATAGGGATAGGCATGTAGTTCAATAGAACGGAATAGAGAGCTCAGAAATGTACCCACATATACATGGTTAATTGATTTTTGACAAAGGAGCCAAGGTAAATCAATGAGAAAAGGACAGTCTTTTCAATAAATGGTGCTGGAAAACCTGGATATCCATATAGAAAAAAAATAAGCCTCAGTATTTACCTTATATCATATACAAAATGTTTGTGGAATAGAGGCTTTGCATAGGGGAGTAATCGAAGGTAAGGAAGAGACAAATTGAATATAGTTGGTAGATGGTCTTGAATATCCAGCTGTGGTATTTAATATTTGTCCTATAGGCATTGGGCAGCCTTTAGAGGGGTGTTTAAAAGTTTTAAGTAGTCAAATCATTGTTACAGGAATTAATCTGGCAGCAGATTAGCAGTATTTTAAAAGAAGTATGTAGCTTTAAAAAATAAACTAAATTATCTCACCTATTACTTTTGATAGGCTTTAGTAATGTTGAGAATTACAGAAAGAGGAATGCAATTCATTTGGTTTGAATGGAGAGAGGAGATTAAAGTGGGTGGTTAGGCCATATTCTAAGGAATATAATATATTGACACATCATGCTGTTTAAAAATTGATTTATAGAAAATTTGCATAATTTGTAAAACATACATATTAATATATAGAGAGAGAATTGACCTAATAATGCTGTGAAAAGTGGTTTGTGTGTTATAGAACAGTTGGGAAACTCTGATCTGGCTCTTTCATTTAACTGATGAGGAAGCCACGTCCAAAGAGAGCAAGGAAGACTGTAGATCCTTTGAGGCAAAGACTTGGCTAAGGAACATTAGTATTTTTCACAGTGCTCAGTAAAGATTCAGCACACAGCTTAATAGTAACCTATAAAATGGAACTAAAGGTAGTGGTGCGTACTTCAGCATTCACTTAATCATAAATTAAGAGTATTTATGATAATTAAAACTTCATTAAATATTACAAAATCTAGTAGGGACAAAAATATAAAATATGTTTAAGTTGAAGGAACACTCAATGTGTAGGAGGTGATTCTTTTTACTCTGTTAACACTGGAAATGATAACTTTATTTCCTTATCTCCCCATCCTCCACATCTACTAATATATATTACTTCCAACCTTTAGAGAAGTAAACTTACTTAAAAAGATAAGTATAGAGGCCTCTGCTCTATTGCAGTGTATGCATTCTTGGATAATCTCATAAACTGCAAAACCTGTGCAGCTTTGTATTCTGCACATGAACGTAAATGATAATCGGAGGGATAGCTTGAAATGCTCAGTGAGGCATCTTAGTGTAGCTAGTGGCCACTATGGTGGGTCCTGTAAATACACAAAATTACTTGAATAGAAATGCTGGCAACACTTTAATTAGAATGGGCTAGTGCATCTTAGGACAATATGATATGATTTCCAGTGTGATAGCTTCATGATTGTAGTATACATTCCCAGAGCTTTCAGTAACCTAATTAATCAGGTTAATACTGTAGTAGTACTGTCACGTTACCTTGTATCTTTATAAATAATTGCTCCAGACATCCTTAACTATCATGTGAAATTGAATGCATATTTTAATTACTTATTGAAATGTGGTAGGCATACCTGAGATTAACTTTTTTCCTCTTCTTTTAAATGAGATATAATTCGTATACCATAAAATTCACCAATGTAAATTATGCAGTTCAGTGGTTCTTAGTCCATTCACAAGTTGGTACAACCATGAACGCTATCTAATTCCAGAACATTTTCGTCAACCCGAAAAGAAATCCAGTATCCATTAGCAATCACTTACCAACTCCTCCTTCCCCTACATCCTGGCAACCAACCACTAATGTACTTTCTGTGTCTATGGATTTACCTATTCTGGGAATTTGATATAGATGGAGTCATGCAATATGTGGTCTTTTGTCCAGCTTTTTCACATAGCATAATGTTTTCAAGGTTCATCCGTATGGTAGCTGTATCAGTACTTCATTCTATGACCAAATAGTATTCCATTTGCTACTGTGAAGTTTGTGTACAAGTTTTGGTATGGGTATAAGTTTTCACTTCTCTTGGGTATCTAGTTAGTAGTAGAATTTCCTGGATTGTGTGGTAAGTTCTGTGTTTAACTTTTTGAGGAACTGCCAAACCCTGTCTTGCATCTAACTTAAAAAAAAAATAGCGAAAACATCAACAAAAATGAATAACTTTATGGACATTATTAGAAAATGGTTGATTTTTTAAAATTTTGATATTGTTGGGCTAGGTTATCTGGATCAGCTCTTCTGTTGAAGACATCTAAAAACTAGATAAACTGTAAAAACAAAACAAAAAAACTTTACGTTATCCAAGAGCTCAAGGAATATGCCAGGCCAAAATTTAAGAGAAGGTAAGAACATAAAGGTAAAAAAGTATTGAAAGTTCTAACCACTGTGAATCATTTGCCCATCTGTATAAAGCAGTTTATAAAACTGAGATTCAGGTTCTGATAGATTTGGGTTCTGATACATTCAGAATCAAGGGGAAGATGATTACTTCTAGGTTTATGAGCCTAATAGGTACCCCCAAACCCCTTTAAGCTGGGGCCTTAAGAAAAGAGGAAAATCCACTGCCTTCTCCTGCTCCCAAAGGATTGCAAGGAGAGTTATTTAGTACTGAGCAGATATGGGAAAGAAGAGAACACGAAAAGAAAAAAAGAACATATCTGACAGATTGTAAACCAAGTTACCAGAATTGTGTGGAATCGTAGTTCCAAGTCATATAATACCAGACATTCAAGAAAACTAGTGCCCTGTTAACTAGGGGAAGCAAATTTATATCCTTTTTGAAGAAAGCCACCTTATTCTGTGTATCAGAAATCTCTTTCAAATAACCTTTCAGAACTATAGAGCATCATACAAAGATGACCAAGGATACAAGAAAACAAGGCACAGTAAGGAAAACACAGCAGGATGCAGCAGAAAATAACTCTTATATATTTCAGATGACATTGTTATTCTATGTAGATTATAGAACAGTTTCACTTTCTATGTTTTAAGAAATAAGCTTGAAAAATCAGTAGGAAACAGGAAGTTATAAAGGAATTGACATAGCAGAGTTGAATGAAATACTTCAAGATGTGAAAAAATACAATGACCAAAACTAATTAATGCAGTAGACATGGTGGAAGTAGATTTTCCGTAACCGCAGAGAGAATTTGTGAACCAAAGGTAGAAGAAATTATCTAGAATTCAATGCAAATATTAAAAGGCAGAAAATATCAAGAAAGGTTTAAAGAAAAGGAGGATCATATTTAGAAGTTCTAGCCTATGCTTAATTGGCATTGTAGAAGATGGAAACAGAGAATCGGGTAGAGGCAATATTTGATGAGATAATGACACAATTTTCTAGGATTGATGAAAGCCCACCATCCTTAGATTTAAGAAATTCAAATCCCATGCTGAGTAAATGTGTAAAAAAAAAAACAAAAACTCTATGTAGACATGGTGAAACTGTGCAGAAAACAAAGACAAGAAAGACGTAAAGAGACTATCCTCAAAAGAGTGCTATTTCCAAATAACAAATGAAATCTGGAGTCAATGAAATGATATCCTAAGTGTGCTGTTTAAGAAGGGAGTAGAATGCAACCTAGAGTTCTATACCCAGAGAAAATTTCGAGAGGGAAGGCATAACACCTGTATATCAGTGTTATAGTCAAACCATCTACTGCGTTGGAAGAAAGGGCCAAGACCAAGTCAGGCTGCCATGGTAAGAAAGCAGTCTTCATCGAATGACCAGATGACCTCTACAGGCTTCATGTGGACAATGATCTATGTCTAATTTATCAGTAAATATCAGCATCTAGTAGGGTGCTTTCAATAAATTTTGTTGAATGAAAGAAAAAGGCAAATTAAGGTATTTATTCAGTAAACAAAAAGGGATAGTGAAGAACCAAGCTCCAGGACTTTTGAAGATAGACTTTCTTGTCTGAGGTGCACTGAGAATCAGCTCTATCTTAGTATTCATGTATGTGTGGAGATCTAGAACAGAGTTACATTCTTTCTGGTGACAAGCTGAGACTCCCTGGCTGCTCAGTGTCCAGCTCCTGGGAGACAAGGGCCTCAAAACTGTTGGGATTGGGGGGTGGGGCAGGTAGGGAATCTTACTGCCATTTGTTAGGATTTTTACCATCAAACCTAGGAGTATCTTAGAACTGGGTAAGATCTTAGAATTTAAAGAAGCCATAGCCTGAACACCACACACTTCTCATTGAGGAAGTAGGGATAATAAGATCATGGAGGAACTGGAGAGGAATATGAAGACAGTGCCTACAACCACCACATACACAGTAAACATTCTCTCCTCTCAGTGGTTGAAATTGTTCCTGATTACAGCTCTCTTATCTGTTCTCCCTTTGATTTGCTGACTGATGGATGCAGTCCATTTAACAAATGAGCATAGCATATTGGAAAGAGCACTAGACTTAGATTCTAGTCCCAGTTCTGTCACTTAACAGCTATGTGTTGAAGTGAGGTGAGGGAAGAGTACTTGGATCTCTGGATCTCTTTTAACTTTAATATTCTCCTCTATAAGGGTAGGAGATGAACTAGAGGATCACAAAAGTACCATTTAGTTTTCTGTTCAGTGGCAATTTTGACATACTTTTTTGAGCATACATAATCTCAGAATCCTATGCCTCAAAACTTTGATTCATTGGACAGATTTCAAGAAAAATATAATTTAACAAATGTAATAAAGAAAAAATAGAAAAATTGAATAATCTTGTCAAGTTTTCCACAAAACTACAAGTCCAGATGGCTGCATAAGCAAATACTAGCAAATTTTTAAGAAGGAAATAATTCCAGTATTTCACAAACCCTTCCAAAGAATAGTAAAAACAAAGAGCTTTCCTTTCCTCGTTATCTAAAATTAGCCTAACTTTGATAGCAAAACCAGCTAGGAGAGTTGCAAAGATAATAATCAGAAGCCAGTCTCACTGAACATAAATGTGAAAGTCTTCAGCAAAATATTAGTCTACTTCGTGTTCACATCTTTCTTATGGGAGACTTTTTGTTTGTTTGTTTTTGAGATGGAGTTTCACTCTTGTTGCCCAGGCTGGAGTGCAATGGCATGATCTCGGCTCACCCCGACCTCCGCCTGGGAGACATTTTTATTTTCAGAATGACCCATTTTCTCTACTGTTTGGGCACAAAACTAGACTCTGTATTAGCCTCCCCTGTGGTTAAGAGTGGCCATGTGACTGACCTCTGACCAAGGAGATGTGAGTGAAAATGATGCAGGCTGCTTCCAGGTGTGACCAGTAAGATACTTCCTACATAATCTTCATACTCTTTCTTCCCTGTTTGGCATCCCATGTGGTAAGAATGGGAACCCTGAGGTCCTATATGTGGAACCATAAGGTAAATGTCTTTGGGCTCTGAATCTCACACAGGGCTCACTGAGAATAAGAAACATCCTTCTTGGGCTTTGTATGAATAAGAAATAAACTTTCATTGTGTTAAGCCACTGAGATTTATAGATTTATTAAAGCATCTAGCATTACTTATACAGAGATTAAATCCAGTGATATGTAGAAGAGATAATATATTATGACTAAGTTGAATGTGTCCTAGTAATGTAGAGTTATACCATATTCATAGATCAGAAGTCTCAAATTATACATATCTATGCCACATGAGATAATCTCTGTAGAGTTGATGAAATATCAATCGGAATCCCAAGAAATACTTTTCGAAAGAATTTCAACAACTGATTCTAAAGTTCACAGAGAAAATAGAACAGGAGAAGACACTGAAGAAGAATAAGGTGAGAGGGTTTGCACTACAATATATTGAGACTAATTTTAAAGCTATAATAATTAACATACAGTGGCAGTGGCACAAATACCAAATGCCAAACATACCAATGGAATAATAGCTCAGATACAGAACCATGCATATATAGATACTTAATACGTGATAGAGGTGGCAGAACAAACTCCTTAAGCAGTGGTATAGGGACAATTGGGTATCCATATAGAAAATTCATGAAATTGGACTTACCTCAGATTTTATACAAAATTACCTCCAGGAGGCCGGGCGCGGTGGCTCACGCTTGTAATCCCAGCACTTTGGGAGGCCAAGGCGGGCAGATCACGAGGTCAGGAGGTCGAGACCACGGTGAAACCCCCTCTCTACTAAAAATACAAAAAATAAGCCGGGCGTGGTGGCGGGCGCCTGTAGTCCCAGCTACTCAGAGAGGCTGAGGCAGGAGAATGGCGTGAACCCGGGAGGCGGAGCTTGCAGTGAGCCGAGATTACGCCACTGCACTCCAGCCTGGGCGACAGAGCGAGACTCAGTCTCAAAAAAAAAAAAAAAAAATTACCTCCAGAATGCTTATAGACCTAAATGTAAAAGGCAAAATTACAAAGCTATTTACAGGATAATATAGGAGAATATCTTCATAATTTTGGAAAGGATTTCTTACATAAGACATAAAAATCGCTATCACATGGATAACTGGAAAGGAAAAAACTGATAAATTTGACTCTGTTTAAGAACTCTTCATTCAAAGATAAGCATTTTTTTTTTTAATGCTACATAATGGGAAGATATTTTTACAATGTATAAAATTAGCCAAGGGCTTACATTGACTACTTATAAAATAATTACTATAAAAATAAATAATTAAAAGAACTACTATAAAACAATTATCAAAAGGCAGTAGAAAACTTAGCAAAGTACTTGAATAGGTGCCTCACAAAAGAGAACATCCACATGGCCAATAGATATGAAATGTGCTTAATTTCATTAGTAGTTGGTATTGCAAATTAAATCCCACAGGTAGGAATGCACATTGATACAATTACTTTAAAAGACAGTTTGGCATTATCTAGTATAACTGAAGATCCACATATTTTATGAACTAATACTTCTATTCCTAAGAATACATACCCAAGAGAAATGTGTGCACATTATGCAGTAGGCTGTTTACAGAAATGTCCACAACAGCATTTTTATAGATTCAAAAGATTGAAGCCACTCCAATGTCTGTCTGTTGTAGAATGGATAAAGCTTTTTTTTTCAAGCCATGTAATACAATATTTAGTGAAAATGAACCAGCTATAACTCTGTGTAACTCTATGGAGGAATCTCATAAACAGTGTTAATGAAAGAGGCAAGACTGAATAGTATACTGTGTGTGGTTCCATTTACATATCATTCACAAATAGGCATAGCTAAATTATATTTTTAGGGATACGTATATATGTGGTAAACCTATAAAAAAAATCCAGATAATTGTCATCACAGAGTTAGGATGGTATTACCTGTAAAGGTGGGAGGAGAGGGTTATGGGATGAAGGGAGATAGGGAGGGTTCTGGCTTTGGTCTATTTTTTTGACTTGATTGAAATGACTGATGTTCACTTTATAATTATTTGTTGAATTTTATATAAACTTGTACATACCTTACATATTTCACAATTTTTAAAAATTGTTTTTATGTGTTGTCAGAGTAGCTTAGAAAGAATAGTATATGTTTCAAAATTGGAAATAATTATTTACAATGAGGAAAGAGAACTTTTCTCATTTTTAAAATATTGTAATAGTCTAGCTTCAATTTCCTGAAACTTAAGACATGATTTCTTTTTTCCTCTTTTTTTTTTTTTTCTTTTGAGACAGTCTTGTTCTGTCGCCCAGGCTGGAGTGCAATGGCACGATCTCAGCTCACTGCAACCTCCACCTCCTGGGGTTACAGCGATTCTCCTGCCTCATCCTCCTGAGTACCTGGGATTACAGGTGTCTGCCACTACGCCCGGCTAATTTTTTTGTATTTGGAGTAGAGACATGGTTTCACCATGTTGGCCAGGCTGGTTTCAAACTCCTGACCTAAGGTGATCTGCCCGTCTCGGCCTCCCAAAGTGCTAGGATTACAGGCATGAGCCACTGCGCCCGGCCCAAGCCATGATTTCTTTATTTTACAAGCACTTGCTTATACTTACGCTAGATTTACTGACTACTCAGCCAGTATTTATGGAGCATTTACTGCTCAGCTGTGTCACAGCAATGAGATTTAAGGTGGGTGGTCAAATTTTTTGTGGGTTTATTTAATTGATTTAAATCAGTTAACTCCTCATGCATTTAAAAACCATGCATTTATACCTTTTGAGTACTTTTAATTCCATAGTTTCACTTGTAAGTGTATGATTCTATTAGTTTGGAATGGAACTTGGCAATAATAAAGTTGAGCATATGTTAAATTTTTTTTTTCAGTTCTTGGTAGGCAGGAGTTAAAAGTGCAGGCGTGGGCTCTAGCAAATACTCCAGCAGTATAGGCTCTTCGATCCAAAATTTACTGTCATATGTCAAGATTCCAGAAAATGCAAGTCCCTTGGGATATTTATAAGTTCTTATTTAAGAGCCCATATGCTTTAAATATTTATTTAAACATATTTAGAAAGATAATCCTGATTTATTTACTCTGTAAACAGATGCCAAAGATTATAGTAATATGCATTTGTGCACGTATATATATGCACACATTATATATGGAAATGGACTGCACTTTTAACTCCTGACTACCAAGAACTGAAAACACTTTGAACATATGCTCAACTTTATAATTGTCAAATTCCATTCCAAACAAATAGAATCACATATATATATTTAAAATTTTAGACACGCTTATTTTCCATGGAAGTTTTTGTGTATATAAAACTTTTTATATTTTATGTATAAAAGTTTATATTTAACTATTTTTTATATATAACATTTCCATGGAAAATGTGGCTAGAATTTTAAATATATAATTTCTTGCTGAGTATTTAACATGAAAGAGCATAAGCTAAAAGAAACGCATTTTAAATGAGTTGCCCTGCCTAATTAGTAATTCATTTTGAAATAAATTTTTGTAAGTTTATTATGTAAAAGAAAACCTCAACATACTTAGAAAAAAGTTTATACAGTATTGTTTTTGTCCTCTCAAGTATCTTTTTTCTTTCTCTTTTCAACTCTTCCCTTAATCCTTTCCATCCCTAGTTTCACCAAGAGGTTTAGTATATAAACCAGAAAATGAGAGGCAGATGTACAGGGTCAGCCAAGTGGTAGCATATACCCAGAATTCTGTAAATGTTTCCTTGAATTTGAAAGGTAAGGTTGCTAGTACTCTGTAAGTAGAATGATAGGACATATGACTTTAAAGATTTTTGTTGGGGTAGATACCATTATTTCAATCAATTATCTTTGACCAACAACAGTAATTAATCATCACTTCTAGGTTTGAGACTCTTTCTGGATTCTATGTTGTGGAGCTACTAGCCAGACTTACTTTGAGAAATATGTGACTTGGATAAAGAGACTAATAATGTGTTACCTAAGGGATCACTAACAGTTTTCTTCCTCATGCTTCTTTGATTATAAGGGATAAGAACCCACTTAAAGTAGCTCCAACTAAAGAAAGAGTTCATTGAAAGAATGCAGACAGGTAGCACTCAAAGGCAGGAGGCAGGAGTAGCTGGCTTCCTGAAGGCCTGACACCAGGAATTCCATATTAAGGGCTCCATGGTCTCTCATCTCTGCCACCAAGGCTGGTCTGCAAGATAACTCTTCTTGCAGGCACAACTGATAATCTTCATGTAGAAATGAATTGATTTAAAACAGGTGAGAAATTCAAAATGGTATTGAGGGGAAGTGAATTGGTAACAATTTATGGAACAGGTAGAATGGAGAGAGAAAAAAGTGGAAAAAAGATATGAGTCTAGGCCAGGCGCGGTGGCTCACGCTTGTAATCCCAGCACTTTGGGAGGCCGAGGTGGGCGGATCACGAGGTCAGGAGATCGAGACCACGGTGAAACCCCATCTCTACTAAAAATAGAAAAAATTAGCCGGGCTTGGTGGCGGGCGCCTGTAGTCCCAGCTACTCGGAGAGGCTGAGGCAGGAGAATGGCGTGAACCCGGGAGGTGGAGCTTGCAGTGAGCCGAGATCGCGCTACTGCACTCCAGCCTGGGCGACAGAGCGAGACTCCGTCTCAAAAAAACAAAAAACAAAACAAAACAAAAAAAAACAAAGATATGAGTCTAGACATAAGATAGTGCAGGCTTGAGTGAGTATGGGGACAATAGAAATGGAAATAATATACAAAATTTGGTATTCCATGTGAATGTAGAGAGAGAACAAAGGGAATAAGGTCGACTAGGTTGGTAAGTCCAAAGGAGAAACCTGTTTAATAAAAGATAATTCTATGTCAGTTAAGTTGAAATAGAAATGTTAGTAAAATATCCAAATGAAAGTGTACAGCAGGCAGTTGGGATTATAAGTCTTCCAAGTTGCAGATTAGATTTGGATGAAGGCATAAACATTACTATCATAAAATTATAAAATGAACATATTAGAGATTTTATTTGATGCGTTAATGGATGAGGGAACAATAAGATCATAAACAGAGGAGAACTCAAAATATAACACATTTATAGTTAAAGAATGCAGAAGTAAATTTATAAATAGAAACAAAAGTGGCCAGTATCCACAGGGTGACAATCAATGGTATTCCACAGGAAACAATTTCTGGAAACAAGAATTATTTGCAGCTACTACAAGTTTTCTATAAGTTAACTAATGTCCATCTCTGCAGTGTTGTAAAATAACCTCATCAAAGAAACAGAAGTGGATATAACTAACCTAAATGGAGGTTCTAGCCAGGGCACTCACTAAGTTTCAGGCTTTCACTGTTTTTCCTTAAATTGGTATGGAAATTTTAAACTCAAGAGCCTTCCTACTATTGGAGCGTTTGGTCAGCAGTAGATAGAAAGAAAAACAAGCAATGGGGAAAGGATTCCCTATCTAATAAATGGTGTTGGGAAAACGAGCCAGCCATATGCAGAAAGCTGAAACTGGATCCCTTCCTTACACTTTGTACAAAAATTAAGATGGATTAAAGATTTAAACGTAAGACCTAAAGCCATAAAAACTCCAGAAGAAAATCTAAGCAGTACCATTCAGGACATAGGCATGGGCAAAGGTTTCATGACTAAAACATCAAAAGCAATGGCAACAAAAGCGAAAATAGATAAATAGAATCTAATTAAACTAAAGAGCTTCTGCACAGCAAAAGAAACTTGTATCATCAGAATGAACAGGCAGCCTACAGAATGGGAGAAAATTTTTGCGATCTATCCATCTGACAAAGGGTTAATATCCAGAATCTACAAAGAACTCAAATTTACAAAAAAAAAAAAAAAAAAAAACCATCAAAAAGTGGGTGAAGGATATGAACAGACAATCCTCAAAAGAAGACATTTATGCAGCCAACAAACATGAAAAAAAGCTCATCATCACTGGTCATTAGAGAAATGCAAATCAAAACCACAAAGAGATACCATCTCGCACCAGTTAGAATGGCGATCGTTAAAAAGCCAGGAAACAACAGATGCTAGAGAGGATGTGGAGAAATAGGAACACTTTTATACTGCTGGTGGGAGTGTAAATTAGTTCAACCATGGTGGAAGACAGTGTGGTGATTCCTCAAAGATCTAGAACTGGAAATACCATTTGACCCAGTAATGCCATTACTGATTATATACCCAAAGGATTATAAATCATTCCACTGTAAAGACACATGCATGCGTATGTTTACTGCAGCACTGTTCACAATAGCAAAGACTTGGAATCAACCCAAATGCCCATCAATGATAGACTGGATAAAGAAAATGTGGCACATATACACCATGGAATACTATGCAGCCATAAAAAATGATGAGTTCATGTCCTTTGCAAGGACATGGATGACACTGGCAACCATCATTCTCAGCAAACTAACACAAAAACAGAAAACTAAACACCGCATGTTCTCACTCATAAGTGGGAGTTGGACAATGACAACACATGGACACAGAGCGGAACATCACACACTGGGGCTTGTCAGGGAATGGGGGGCTAGTCTAGGGATAGTGGTAGGAGAAGTACGTAATGTAGATGACGGGTTGATAGGTGCAGCAAGCCACCATGGCATGTGTATACCTATGTAACAAACCTGCACATTCTGCACGTGTATCCCAGAACTTAAAGTATAATAATAATAATAATAATAATAATAAAAAGATCAAAGAAAAAAAAAGAAGGCTTTTAAAGTTCCTCTTCTTTTAGGTAAAACTGGTTTAATTAATGCTAGACAACAAAGCAAAACCTTCTCTTTTAAGTTTGATTTGGACATTTACAACACAGAAATAGTGTGGATATGATGTAGGGATTCCTTTTTCCTGGAAATATTTTTAGGCAGTATGCCCTCTTCTCTTCCTCCACCAGCATGAATTTCATTTTAGATCTTAGTAGCTTCTGACAGAAAGGAAGGTTGTGGGGTTTGCTGTTTTAGACAGTTAACATTCTTAATGCTGCAATATAAATAACAATTTATGAATTATCACAAGAAGATTTTGAAGATGAGTATTGAAAGGCCACAGGCCCTGTCTTGTCATATTTCCTCGATACTTGATATTATAACAAATTAATACAGATTAATCAAATATTTTTAGACAATTTTAAAGAACAGCATACTACTTCTTCCTTTTAAAAACCAATACTTGCTCCAATAATAAGTTCTATCGAGGGTTACTAGGAATCTCTTCCTGAGTTTAGATCTGAAATCAATGAGTTGGGTGGTTTCACACTTGTAAGTGGTAAAAGTTTTGTTTTTTGGTTTTTGGTTTTTGGTATGTATGTATGTATGTATGTATGTATTTATTTATTTAAGACAGAGTCTTGCTCTGTCGCCCAGGCTGGAGTGCAGTGGCACGATCTCAGCTCACTGCAAGCTCCGCCTCCCAGGTTTACGCCATTCTCCTGCCTCAGCCCCCAGAGTAGCTGGGACTACAGGTGCCCGCCACCATGCCCAGCTAACTTTGTTTTTGTATTTGTAGTAGAGACGGGGTTTCACCGTGTTAACCAGGATGGTCTCAATCTCCTGACCTCGTGATCCGCCCGCCTTGGCCTCTCAAAGTACTGGGATTACAGGCATGAGCCACTGCGCCCGGCCGTAACATAGTTTTTTATAAAGGTGATTATGACTCTCAGACAGATACCAAGTGAACATGAGTCAAAAATTTTAAGTAATTAATTAGTGGGGGAGCCTGAAAAAAATGTTGCCTTTGTAAATTCAAAGATCAGACAAATATATAAGCCCATCAAGAGGGCCAAATGAATTTGCTTCATAAATACAAAAACTGGCTTTTCCACAGTGGAGAGAAGTCAATTGAACTTCCACCAGACGGAATTTATTTGCACATCGACAAACACAAATTATTTGCATTACTCTCAGTTTTCCACAAATTATCTTCTGTTTACAGAGTTGGAAAATAGCTCAAAAACCAAGGTACAAACCCCCATAGAATCAGATAACTTGGAATGTGCTCTAAACAATACAGAGTTTTTAAAGATATTTAGTTTTTTGGGTTTCATTTAAAAATATTTCACTATCCTTACATAACTAGTATTGAAAGGTAAATATTAGCTAAGTTTATTACTTAAATCCTGCATTTTGTACCATAAATGACAATGTGCAGAAAGTACCTGAATTGGCCCAAGTAAAAAAAAACTGTTAAAATAATAATGGAATTTAACTTTGTTGCGACATAAATAGAAAAATGATTGTTTCTAACAAGTGCCTAACTGACCCTCCAAAAATAAAATTACTGTCTTCTATAGACGTGTACTGATGAAAAATATAGGTGTGTTAATTTTAGGATTTTATTTAAGTAATATTGCCAATTGGGATCTTTAAATTAGTTTGGAACATGTACAGAACAGGGTGTATCAAATCGGCTTAAGTTGATTAACAATTACTCATTAATATTAATCTTTATAGCAGCCTGTAATGTATGTTTTAGAATACATTTCTTTAAGAAAAGCAACTGGGATAAGTCAACTTAAATGGGTACACACCATTGAAATTTGAAATTATTTTGGCACAATTGAGTTTTCTCCTTAAGTTTGTCAGAATGGCATTGAAAAACTCACTTGTGTTATTTACAAGGAGTAAAGTATCTTTGAAGTTCTATTTACTTTAGAATGGATTATAATGACTAGTAATAGCTATAGAGAGTACTCAGTGCTAGCACTCCTGATGCATTTTTCTACTTTTTCTTTACGAGGAATAAGCAGATCTCTCAGTGGTGACCTTTCACACCGTGTTTTCCTCATTGAGCAAGTGTCTTTATTGTGGCTGACTTGTGTGTGAGAAAACTGAAGCTGTCCAGGATCGTATGTACCTTGCCTGGCCCTCTTAATAGATTACGACATTCCACTTGTTAATACCAGTGGCACAGGAGAAACTTCTACTGTTGTGCTATTTGGTAATGTGAAGACAGAAAAAGTCTTTTTATGGTAGTTGGGTCCTCAAAACAACTCTTCATGGTTTAGCGATAAGGAGACACAAGTTGCCTATCAAACAGAAGTACATTAGCTTATTATCTACAAAGCTGATAGAGCCTCTTAAATTCTCTCATGGTGACAGAAACCCCATCTGAAGTGAAGGCTTGCAGAGCTGGAGATACCAGAGCACTTTCCTGCCTCATAAATACAAGTAGAGTTAACCCTACTCTTGTAGAATAAAAATTGCATGTAATTGTTGAACAAAAGCTGTCTTCTTTTTTCTCTGGCAATTAAAATGTGGTCAAAGAGATATATACTTGATGATTGACATTTGTGAAAATTTAAGTGATAAGCATTACAGCTTACTAAGAAGAGCAAGACTAATTAACTAGTCTTAAAATAGATGAAAATTGAGGGGAAATATCAGAGATTTAGGACTAGAATAAATCAACAACTTTATGATAAGATCTGTGTGTAGGCACCTACTATATTTGTTCTGTTTGTAGTGCTGTGTAGGTTTTAAGAGTTCAATGTGTTCCAGTGTTCTGAGTGTCTACATTTTCACTGCTCATAGCTACTTGGAAAGATTTGGCAAGTAAACTTGCTACCATGGTTGGGGGAGGATAAATGCCTTTATCCTTTAGTGCTCCCAACAACAGGACCTTTTATGGCCAAGCACACATAAAAGTCCATGTGATTACTTAGGCTCATAGAGCCTAGTGCCATGGAGAAAATGTTGGAGAAATAGATGTCGTGTTTGCTATATGCACATGTCAAGTAATTTAATAAGCTAATGATTATTAATGTACTAATGATTGTTTATGATTCTTCATGCAAAATTTTTAAAAATCAAATTGAATAAAGTGAATTTTAAAAATAATTTGACTTTGGAGAAACAAATTCTTGAATCTTAATGTACTGTGTTTATGTTCTACTTCATTCAAGAAAAAAGGAGTAAAATAAGCATCCATAATTATTGCTAATCATATTTTAAAGGATACTAAGATCTGCTATGAAATAATCAAAAATATCTTTAGATCTAATTTAATCGTTTATTGATGAACTTCTCTGGGACTAGTTCAGTGATCAAGCTTTGTTTCCTAATTAAGCTCTGTTAGTTAGGCTTACTTAGAAATTTTAACTTCCTAATCCTTCTCTGCATTTGGTCAGAAAATCAAGAAGTCTCAACCATTTCAGTGTTGAACACTGTAACTCTACTTTAAAATAAGACCCACCAGGATTTTTAAAAAAAGAAGAAAAGAATAAGACATTCTGAAAGTAAAGGAATATTCCATATATCTTCAAGCTGTTGGTTTTTAATTTATTCTTTTAAGTACTGGACAAGTTATTTCATGATGACTTTAAGTTAAAAATAAAAATCAGAAAACCAACTGTTTTTTGCATTATACCAAGAAAAAAAAAGTCAGTATAATCCAGGAGGTATTTTAATGGCACTCAAGAAAATTCTGCAGAAAGGGCTGGGCACAGTGGCTCACGCCTGTAATCCCAGCACTTTGGGAGGCCGAGGCTGTGGATCACGAGGTCAGGAGATCCAGACCATCCTGGCTAACATGGTGAAACCCCGTCTCTACTAAAAATACAAAAAAAATTAGCCGGGCGTGGTGGCGGGCGCCTGTAGTTCCAGCTACTCGGGAGGCTGAGGCAGGAGAATGCATGAACCCGGGAGGCAGAGCTTGCAGTGAGCCAACATCGTGCCACTGTACTCCAGCCTGGGTGACAGAATGAGACTCCATCTCATAAAAGAAAAAAAAAAAGAAAATTCTCCAGAAAGTCAAATCAGTAGATTAAACCAAACCATGAAATACACTCTGAATAACTTTTGAGTGCAAATTTTAAAAATATGTAAAGTCACTAATAATTTGTACATTCTACATAGGAAAGAGTCATTGCAGACATAAATAATTATCAAGTTTGAACTGTTCCATTTCAAAGTTATACAGGAAAGTGAATAATAGAAATGAAATTATTGGGATATTGTGCTGATTCTTTCTGTTGAGTAGGATAAAAACTCCGATAGGCAGAAAGGAAGAGTACGTGAAGTTGCTGAAATGTTCAATTTATAAAGGTATGATAACTTCTCAAAGCATCATTTTTATAGATTTCTATTTTAGTTCTTTCATGCATTGGTTATATCAGATAAATTGATCAGGTTTAATCAGATTTGAGTTTTAACTGTCAGAGCAGTGAGTCATTTAGTATTTTGAAAAGTTTAGAAAGGAAGAATCCAAACAAATATTCCTTTTCTCTTAACGTACAATGGGAGAATTAATTTTACTTATATCTAATGTTTATCTTATTTGAAGAAGTAAGTACATTTGTGATCATTTAGAACCGTTTCAGTGGCTCTTGTATAATTCAATTCATTCCGTCTGTGCTCTCTTAATAAATTTTACAGAAAAACTCATGGCAAGTTAGCATTATTTGTGTGTGAATTTTCCGATTGTATTTCAGACTTTAAGAAAGAAAGGCCTTAATGGTTGTGAGAGCCCTGATGCTGACGATTACTTTGAGCACAGTCCACTCTCGGAGGACAGATTCAGCAAACTAAATGAAGATAGTGATTTTATTTTCAAACGAGGCCCTGTAAGTACTTTTACTTTACCTCTACTTTTTATTTGTTGATCCTTTTTGTTAACTTCATTATTTAGGCTCTGAACAAGAAGGAACACAGAGGGTGCGACAGCCCAGACCCTGATACTTCATATGTGCTAACTCCACATACAGAAGAAAAATATAAAAAAATTAATGAGGAATTTGATAATATGATGCGGAATCATAAAATCGCAGTGAGTACTAAAGTATGGTTTGTGCTTTTATCTTGTGCATGAAGAGATTGACCAAACATCTTGTTGCTTATTTTTATAGTGGGTGATGACAGCAATAAGTAGAAGGGAAGAAATGCATTTTATTAGTATTTTTTATAAAACTTCAAAATAAAATTGCTGAAATCTTATACATGTTCAGTATCTTAAATGTAGAAGTGAAGAGAAAACATGCCGATCCAGACTTTGCTACTTCTTACCCCAGTACCTTTGGATAGGGCACCTAGACATCTTGAATGCTTTCTCCATCTATAGTGAGTTGGCTCTCATGATTTTTAAGGTATCTTCCAGCTCTAAAATCCTATGATTTATAATATAGAGTATGCATAAAACTTTCCCTCTACTCCCATGACTTAAAAACATATATGTTCTTAAAATAGATCTTGAGAAAGCAAAATGTAAGGTAGTTAGGTTTGTTGCGAAACTTGTTTTTTCTTAAATTATTTTCAATTATTTTGTATAGTTGCTATAATAGCAGAGCTAAGCTTACTGCTTTGCAGTTTGTAAATGTCCCCAAATCACTTAGCAACAATACCACCAAACTTTTGTTCTTTTCTTATGCTGTAGATACTAAGGAAGAGCAGCTTGGCTTAATTTTAATTTAGGGCAACAATGTTCTTAAACTGATTGCAAAACAAATAGCGACTTTACAGTTTCTGTATACTCATTCATCTAACCATAGTGAAAGAGGATTTTTCTTTGAGCTCATGCTCCTAGACTTGATAGTTCTTCAAAGAATTCTCACTGGAAGCTCCATAGGCAAGAGCTACTTAAAACAGTTATTCTGGATCTAATATCCTAATTCTGTATATGTAGGTCAGCTGTCCTTGAACCAATTAGTTTCAATGCTGGTATTTATTTTATCATCAGAGTTAATTATCTCAAAACTGTACCCTAAAGTATGCATGATGGATCATTTCTTCAGAGTAGTTCTTAGTACAGGTTGGGTATCCCTTATTGGAAATGCTTGGGACTAGAAGTGTTCAGATTTGGGATTTTTTTCAAAATTTGGAATATTTGCATATGTATAATATCTTGGGGATGGGACCCAAGTCTAAACATTAAATTTATTAATGTTTCATACATATCTTACATACTCTTGGACTGAAGGAAGTTTTATACAATATTTTTCATAATTTTGTGCATGAAACAAAGTTTGTGTATCTGGAACCATCAAAAAGCAAAGATGTCCCTGTCTCAGCTACCCATGTCATAGGTCTTGGCCCCATGTGGAGCATCATGGGGAACCTGCTGTTAGCATGTGTAGCCTACACATGTGCCATTTTATTACCCTTTGTGGATGTGCTTGCATGAGGGAATCTGGGTGTGCACAGAAAAGATATATTGAAGCAGATGGGAGACTGGAATGGTCCTTTTCCCCTTGGAGACACTGAATAAACTGTGTACTGTATGCCTGCATTTCCACACGTCAGGTTTGGAATTCTCTATGGCATCATGTTGGTGCTCAAGAAAGTTTTGGATTTTGGATTTTCAGATTAGGGATGCTCAACCTGTATAAGAAGCCAGCTCACAAAAAAATAGCCTTAAGGAGTTACTTTTGGGCAAATCCCATTATTATTCTTAAAAACAATACAGTAGCAAATAAAGGGATGCTGTTGACCTTACAGTTAATGTTAAGGCTGCAAAGATATTGCACAAATAAAAGTGTTTTACTTTTGAAAAAAATTGTCATATACCCACTGTTTTTATATTTGTTGATGTATTATAATTTTTCTACATGAAATAAACTACTATTGAGTAAAGTACAATAAAATATATTCTTCCAACTTCGAATTAGCCGTGTTACCTTATTTTTGTGTGTTACTCTTTTAAAATGAGGGCAGAGTAAAATTGTTTTATTTTCTCCCACTTTAAATTGTAAAGAGCAACATATATTTATCATGGTTAACAAGCATATTGTAAATGGTGTGTGGAGGAAATGCAAGATGAAAATAGAAAATAGAAAAAAGGGGGTATGGAATAATTTGGAGGGAGGGAAGGTTAGCATTTATAATATTTGTAGTTTAATCTTTATACAATTTAAAGAAGATACCAAAAACTATTACTCTTACTACTGGCTTGGTTAGTAGTTAATTTTGTTATTTAGATTAGATTTCTTTGCATTTTCATTAAACTCAAATTGCATTGTTATGTATATAATTACTTTTTTTTCTTAGTTTTGCCCTTTAGAAAGTTAGTCAATTAAATCAGAATGGGGAATATTTATGATTTATCATATTTGACATATTAAGTTAATAATATGTGTACACACTTTTCTCCTTCCATTACATTTGGGATCTCTCGTAGAAATGTAATGTTATTAAGGTTTACATTGAAATGCCAATTTATGCTTACTTGGTGACAGTGATATATTTTGTAATGTCTAAATATGACAACACTACTTGATTATCAGGTTTATCCTCTTAAATTTGTCTTTATGAATATTTGAAATATAGAATATAGACATTAGTATATATTAATATATAAAGTTGAAATTGAAAAGGCTAATGTCAGGCATATTCATGTTCAAACATAATTCTAAAGAAAATAGCTTTAATCTGTAAATTGGTTAAGAACCTATCCCTATCCTCTACTTTTAGTAACTTGAGTTACCTTGCCAAATTAAAGTTCAAAAGTTACTTTATAGACGAATACAAAACCAACAGTTTTTTCCTTCTTTTTCTTTATTTACAGCCTGGTTTGCCACCTCAGAACTTTTCAATGTCTGTCACAGTTCCAGTGACCAGCCCCAATGCTTTGTCCTACACTAACCCAGGGAGTTCACTGGTGTCCCCATCTTTGGCAGCCAGCTCAGCGTTAACAGATTCAAGCATGCTCTCTCCACCTCAAACCACATTACACAGAAATGTGTCTCCTGGAGCTCCTCAGAGACCACCAAGTACTGGCAATGCAGGTATGTAGTGATACCTATTATGCTGGTTCTTTAATAAAGTGGGTGAAAAAACTCATTGCTAACATAAGCAGTTTCTTATTTTGCTATTCTTAATTTTATTGCTTTGATGAGCAAGAATCACTGCTACATAAGTGGCCTCATTTTAAAGTATTTTTTTGAAAATCAATTGTGGGTGTAGCATTGTGTCATGCAAAGTAGAACAGTGCTGAGAACCTGCCATTTATACGCTTTCCTTCTCATGGGAAAGCCATACTTTGACAGGCAGAAAATTTAGTTAGATATCAGAAGCAAGGATATAAAGTAGAGTGTGAGCCATTCATGTTAGAAATATGGGTGATAGACTACCTGATTGGAGTTAGAGTATCTTTTACATCTCCTCCTGCCTGAATTACTTCATTAATTCAGCAGAATTTACGTTGCATTTATTGTATTAGTCTACGTAATGCAGTGTCTCCTCTCTCTTAACTCCTAGATTTAATTTAGTGATTTAGTCATACTCCTTACACACTGCCCCCATTTTTATCAGTATGTACTATTTTGGTATCGATGCAATACCACTATTTGGTATTGAAGGCGACATCAAGCTTGAAAGGTAAACTCATATATATGAGATATAATAACTACATCAGATTACATATTAATGCCAACTTCAGACTGAGCTAGTTTTTATTTTTGTGTCTTTTTAGGATTAGAGTGAGAGTTACTTCTATTCAGTTCACATTCAGTCAGGTAAAGAGAGCTCATTCATACTCATTCTCTGCCCTCTGTCTTCTCTCCATAACGTTGTTAGGTGGGATGTTGAGCACTGCAGACCTCACAGTGCCAAATGGAGCTGGAAGCAGCCCAGTGGGTGAGTGAATTCCTACTCTTTTGTTTTGTAGGTATCTATCCTATATGAGATTAAAGGAATGTTGTTCCTGAAATAAAGCTTTCTGGGAAATTTCCTTCTGAAGGGTACTTTCACTAATACATCAAGATAATTTCTTAAGGAGAAACTTCTCTATCTTCTCTCCTTACCAAAGTTAGACTGTTACCAGACTACTCTATCTTACAATAGCATGAAATGTTTTCGGAGAGATTAGAATGAAAAGAAATGGTGGGTCTATCTACTTCTACAGATAGAAAGATAATTAAGAGATTTGTCTTGGCCGGGTGTGGTGGCTCACACCTGTAATCCCAGCACTTTGGGAGGACGAGGCGGGCGGATTGCCTGAGCTCAAGAGTTCGTGACCAGCCTGGGCAACACCATGAAACCCTGTCTCTACTAAAATACAAAAAAAATTAGCCAGGCGTGGCAGTGTGCACCTGTAGTCCTAGCTATTCGGGAGGCTGAGGCAGGAGAATTGCTTGAATCCGGGAGGCGGAGGTTGCAGTGAGCTGAGATTGCATCACTGCACTCCAGCCTGGGTGATAGAGTGAGACTCCTTCTCAAAAAAAAAAAAAAAAAAAATTATGGAGATGATTGAATGACTTAATAAAAATGATGAGGAAGAAATAAACAGAAACATCAATAAAGATACTAAGTTACAAAATATTTAATGACAAAGTAGGAATAAATGCCTAATTATATCTGTCACAGTATTAAATGTTTTAATGGAATTAAACAGATAAGACCTATTGTGGAGTCTTACTTAACAGAAAACAATTAAATGTGGGAAAATACATAAAGGTTGTACCAGTTAAACACTAGGGCTGCTACTCTTGTATGTATATTTCCAAATATTTATGGTTTTTTTTCAGCTCTTGTTTCAGTTGTTTGTATGCCTACATACTGTTTTTCCGTCCCTTTTCACATATGTTTTTGATTCCCCCAACAAAATAATAAGTTCAGGGCCCAGCAAGAATTGTGAGAGCCTAATATGCTTCTCTCACATTGGGTTGACACCCCAAAAGGCTGGACTCTAGAAGTAAAGTAAACCAGGGAGAAACAGTTCTTCTCAGTAGTGACATTTTTTTTTTTTGAGATGGAGTATCGCTCTTGTCGCCAAGGCTGGAGTGTGGTGGCACCATCTCCGCTCACTGCAAGCTTCGCCTCCCAGGTTCACGCCATTCTCTTGCCTCAGCCTCCCGAGTAGCTGGGACTACAGGTGCCCTCCACCACGCCAGGCTAATTTTTTTTGTATTTTTAGTAGAGACGGAGTTTCACCGTGTTAGCCAGGATGGTCTTGATCTCCTGACCTGGTGATCTGCCTGCCTTGGCCTCCCAAAAGTTTGTTAAAATTAGATTGTAGTGATTAGAAATTAGAGTTAGGGGTTTCAGAATGCCTGGAAAAGCAAATAGTCTCTGGAAGAATAAAATAAGCCTGGCCCATATGGCAAAACCCCATCTCTACTAAAAATAGAAAAATTAGCCGGATGTGGTGGCAAGTGCCTGTAATTCCAGCTACTCAGGAGGCTGAGGCAGGAGAATCGCTTGAGTCCAGGAGGTGGAGGTTGCAGTGAGCCGAGATCGTGCCACTACACTCCAGCCTGTGCGACAAGAGCGAAACTCTGTCTCAAAAATAAATAAATAAATAAATTAAAACACCATCTCAGACCTTATTATTTCTAACTTGGCACATAAGCTGAACTAGGCACACACACAAATAAAGCAAATGAAAACTTGCAGAAATAAACAAACAGTGGAATCAGCCTCCTGGGAACTCCAGAATTTGGAGTTATTAGGCACAGACTTTGACTTTAATGTAACAGTGTTTACTGTGTTCAAGGGTATTAAAAAAAAAAAAAAGATTGAGAATTTTAGCAGAGAACTGAAATTTATAAAAAAAATGGAAATTTTAGAACAAAAAAAACCCGTAATGTTAAGAACTTAACAGATGGGCTTAAAAACAGATTGGACAAAGCAAATACAAGAATTAAAAAACTAAAAGATAAGATAGAAGAAAATTGTCCAGAATTTTGGAGACACGGAGGGATGGAAAATTAAAAAGAAGACCCAGAGCATGCAATAAAAAAGACTAGCATACATTACATTGAAGTCCCAGGAAGCAAAGTCAGAGAAAATTGGGCAGAAGCAGTATTTGAAGAGATAATCACTGAGAATTTTCCAAAACTAACAACAACAAGAAAACAAGCCACAAATTGGGAAGGCCTATAAAACTCCACGTGGAATACAGATAATGCTGTGCTTTATGAGAAATTTAAACCTTTATGAACAACACTGGGAGATGGTGAGCTAAACCTCCTTCTCAGAAAGTCAGAAAAGGACAGCAAATTAAACCCTGAAGTAGGTAGAACCAAATAACAAAGATACAAGCATTGAGATAGAAAATAGAAAATGTTCTATTTCAGGCATGTGAAACAGATGATCTCATACGTGCTTTTGTGGTATTGTAAATCAGTAACAATCTTTCTGGAAGGGTTTGGCAAGATGTTTCAGTGGCCATAAAAATACAAGTATCGATACTGAAATAGAAAAACATAAATTGAATTAACAAAACAAATACTGATGATTTAAAAGACTAATAAAATGGAATGTTTTCACTAATATTCAATTCAGAATATTTTCTAATTTCCATTATATCTTTAACCTAACTTGTAAGTTATTCAAAATTATATTTCTTAATTTCAAATACATGGAGATTTTCCAGTTATCTTTTAGATACTATTTTTTAGCCAGATTGTTTTGTTACCAGAGAACTTACCTCTATATGATTAAATTCTCTGAAATTTGCTGATACTTTTTTATAGGCCAGCATGTGCTCAATTTTTGTCTGTGTTGTGTACTAGAAAAGAATGTTTATTCTGTATTATAAGCATGGATTGCAAATTCTACTTGTTTTAAATACGTTTTATCTGTGTATGTGTCATAACTTACTGTATCAGCTCCAGTTTAGAAACTCGTGATAGGTCAGTTCCAGATAGCTTTGCGTTACCTTTAAACCATATCATTTTTACCAATATTGTCATTTTCAAATATGTAATTTGTTTATGGACGAGTCTTCCGTTTGCCTTGTTCATATTTTAATTTTTGTTGCATCTTCTGCCTGCTTCCCTAAAGTTGAAATACTTCAGGCCCATGTACTGTTGAAAGAAGAGGCATCCTTGAGACTTTTAAAGCACTGAACAAACTCAGGAAAGGCAAAGACTTCTTAAATAAGAAACCAAAGAAAGCCTAATGGAAAGATTGATTGATTTGCTTGTGTTAAAATTCGAAACTCTGTGAATCAAAAGCACTGTAAAGAGAGTAAAAAGGCAAGACAGAATGGGAGAATATATATAGTATGTATACGATCAATAGAGAGGTGTTTTTTTTTTTTTTAAGAATACCTACAAATCAGTAAGAAAAAGAAAACTCGACTTTTGAAAATGTGCATGAGAACACACCACTTCCCAAAAGAAATGTCTGATAAATGTGAAGAAATGCTCAGTCTCAGTAGTCATGGAAATGCAAAATTAAACCACAAAGAGAGAACACTGCACACCCACCAGAACTGCTAAGATGAAATAGATGGTATACCAAATATTGACAAAGCTATGAAAAAGCACAAACTCATACACTGGTAGTGGGAGTACAAGTTGTTGCAACCATTCGGCATTATCTGCCTAAGCTGCACATATGTGTATTCTGTGACCCAGCATTTTCACTCATCCTTATGTACTGTAGAGAAATGCATTTGTGCACCACGAGTACCAAGAGATATGTAAAAGAATGTGTACAACATCATGTTAAAGTCATTATCTAGAAATAGTACAGATCTCTGTCAACAGTAGAGTGGGTAAATATAAGAGTACATTCATATGAAAGAATATTATACTGCAGTGAAAATGAAATCACAGCCGTTCTCAACATGGATGAATGTCACCAAACATGAATTAAAGAAGATAGATACATACTCAAGATTCTAACTATGTAAAGTTTGAAAAGCAGGCCAAAAAAACTATAGTGTTTGGGATGCTTGTGTAGATAGATGGCAGAGCCATAAAGAAAAACCAAGAAATTACTGTAAAATTCACAATAGTGATTACTTTGGGTAGGTGGGACTCTGGGAATATTTTAGGGGGCCCAATTATGGAAACTTCTGGGGTTCTGGCAGTATTCTTAATCTGAATGGTGGTTACATGGATCTTCACTTTATGATAAATCCTTAACCTATACGTTTTTGTTTTGTACATTTTCTGTTTATGTGTTATGTTAGCAAGAAAACAGTTTTGAAAATAAAAGAATACACTAGATATAATAATAAAGGAACTATAACAACAAATACTAAGGCAGTTTTTAAATTATAAGAGAAAATAGTGTACATTTTATGGTATTTATACTATTCCAAAATCCAGAGAGAAAATTTATAGACACTCAACACTCACATTCATGCACAAACTAGAGGTAGCCTTTGAGTCTTTGGACACTGTTGTCTGCCTGTGGCAGCTGGAACTCAGCATCCATCTTAAGATCATGAGACAAGTCAGTTTAAGATGACAGGTCAAAATGCCAAGGTTGATAAAGTGAAAAGCTTGTGGCCCTCAGTGTTGAGCTGCTGAAGCAGCTGAGTCTGGGACCACTTTTCCACCCAGTCTTTTTACGTGAGATAATACGTGTTCCTCATTCTCCAGAGGAAAAAAGTAAGATAAAATCCATGCGACAGATAGGGGAATGTTCAGTAATGGGCATTTAATTGTGCCAAAATACACAATTCAAAAAAGAAACCTAACTAGTATTTTAAAAACTGAAAAGGTTATTCATCATTGGTAGTATTCATGAAATTCAAATTAAAATGACAAAAACATAAAATACTACTCTTACTTACTAATTCCCAACTATTAGCACTTTTTATTGTGATATTCAGTGCTGATGAAGGCATGGTGAAACTGATGGTCTCATACGTGCTTTTGTGGCGTTGTAAGTTAGTAACAATCTTTCTGGAAGGGTTTTGACAAGATGTTTTAGTTGTCATAAAAATGTTCATACCTCCAAGCCCACTAATCCCATTTTTGGGAATCTCTCCTGAAGAGGTAAGTTAGAATAAGCAAAGCTTCATTGCAACTTTATTTGTAGTAATGAATAATAGGAAGAAATCAACATATTCAACATTATGAAAATGAAATAAATGAAATTTCAACTGAGTTTCTTTTTAGTTGTGATTTAAAACGAGCAAAAAATATGAGCATGGAAAACAAAAAGGGAAAAATCCCAAGAGATTATAATACTTACATTAAGATGGTGGGACTGTAAGTGTTTTTCACTCTTTTTCTAGTTTCGGTGATGCTGTATTAATACAGTTACGTCTACAGTCATAACATCTTATTGTAGTAAATTAGAATATTTCTTTATTTTTTACTTATAAGTTGTTTTCCATTGTCATCTGTGCAAATAAAACTTGGCAGCTTTGTACATATTGTAATTTGTATAGATCTTTCATAGAGGTAATTTGCTTATTTGATTATGATTTACTAGGTATATTTCTCTACTGGGAGTTTATATTTAATACTGGGTTTATACTGTAGTTCAAATGACTTTGGGGACTTTTTACTTTGGGCACACTTTAAAATATCAAGCATAAAATAAAGTCTTAGATATCCAACAACTTCGCTTTTTAAAAACATGTTGAGAAAGAGAAAACACATATGGTACTAGACATAGAGAGGCTCAAGATGCTCTTGGAATTATTTGGGGTTAAATGAAGGTAAAATAAGGGTTTGCATTGTAGCAGGCACGTTGGCATTTAAAAAGAAGAGATGGAAGAGGTGAAAGATACCATGAAGAAAGAAAGCTTGATTGCTCTGAAGGTGGGGATGGGATGGCGGAGGACAGCAGTAGTAGAAGTCTTTAGAACAAGCTGAGTTGAGATGACAGCAGCATGTCTGAGTGAAAGTGGCCACCAGATTATTGAATATGGACTGGAAATTAGGAAAGACAAAGCAGAAACCCAGTTTTCAGTCATTCACATGGAGGTGATAGTTGAAGTTATATGTGCTTCAGCGTTCATGTTTCATGAAGATGCTGAAGTTTCTGAAAGAGAAGAAGATGCGTTGCCTTTTGGGGGCTGCCCACATGGGATAGAGATGGGGAATACAGTATTCAGAAAGAAAAGGAGCAGACCCCATGAGCATTGCCTATTTTTGTTATAAATTTTTATTGGACAGGATCCATGTTGTCCATCTTACAAGACATTTCATTGAATCAAGTACACATGCATTCAATTATTTCAAAACCTGTGATATTTATTATTTTATTTTATTTTAGACTAGTCAAGTGCAGTAGTGAGAAGGGGGTAAAGAGTAGAACAAGGAGTTTGATAAGTTGAGATAACTCACTGCCTTTGAACCAGACCTGTGATCTTTTCTACTTTCAGAAACCTCAAGCAGTTCTTTGTACAAATGACATAATTTTATAACTGTTAAAATGTATTTTTGTTTATTGAATAATCAGCTGAATGTCAAATTTTATGAAAATTTTGCCAAATATGATGGAACTTTGCTTTGGATGAGTTTTTCAGAATCCTTTGAAGTTTACACATCAGTTGGACTTTACACATCAGTTGGACTTCTGAAATGAATTCATAGTGAAATATTAATGACGTCATTGTCTGCAGTTTAACCCTAGAAGAGCAGTATTTAAGGACACAGAGTACTTGCCAGCTACTTGAATGCATTATTTCAGCTGATGTGATTTATATTTTGAAATATGAGCCAGACTGATGGAATTGAGCGACCTATCTTCTAGCTCTAGGACTGTCATTGAGATCAAGTTCTGTTAAGTTTTTGAAGGCGTGGGTATGCGGTTTGCTCAAGAGCCATTTTTCACATTTGTGTTAGGATAGCAAGTTACCTTGAAAACTGGAAACACATTTTAACAACATTAAATTGGATTTATTCATTTAGTGTAGATACTGTAGTTCCTAGGTTTGTAAACTGTGGCAAGATGAGTTATATACTGAAAGTATTTACCTCAAAAGTCTATCTGAAAAATATCTTCATTTTTGTAATAAAAATTGAGCTGGAGGTAAGAAGGTATATATTAGGGTATATATCACTGCACTCTACAAACTAACAAGTCGTGCATAGGAGATTCTCTTAGCTTCAGCCTGGCAAGTTACCAAACACTTACATCATCCTTTAATCATCATCTTCTACTGACTCCTGACTTTACACCAAGAAATACTGTGCTTTTAAGTCCCCTCTTACTCTTCTTGAAATTTGGTTCTCATGAGTTAACCATAGCGTCATATCTATCTAAAGCACCATAGACTGCACATGGGAAAATAGTATTTGTGCTTCTTGATGATGTGTGGCTCTGAATTATATATTTTACATCATTTTTTGTCTTTGAGAGGAAATTCTACTTTCTCCTTCAGATTTGAGTATAAGTCAAGAAGAATCTTCTAAGTAATATCAGAATCAGAACACATATTCATGCCATTGTATATTTAAAAAATTATTAATCTGACACTCTCATACTGTTATGCAAAATGAAGTTTCTATTTAACCTTCCTATTTTTGAATAAAATTATGTAATAAACATTTTAATTCTTCAAATGTCTGGCTTAGCAATTACCTCTGTCCAACTCATATGATCTCTACTCGACAGGATGACCTGGTGAAGTGGTTGTTTTTTGAACTGCACTGCTTTCTGAAGCTTAGCAGGATGCAGGAAATTACTCTATGGGGTGTGGAAAGGATTTAATTCATACCCCTTCAAGATAATGAAAGCAGAATGCAGGAAATAACCTCATGAGGTTAACTGAAATACCAGTCCCCACAGCAAAATTAGATCATACATATGAATTAAAACTGAGTGGGTCACTTGGTAAATGTTTTGGAGGAAACAGGAATTGGGTGAGGGTAAGGAAGAAAAAAACCACTGTAATCATCTGGAACTCAGAAATTCTTTTGTTTGAGACAGGATCTCACTCTGTTGCCCAGGCTGGAGTACAGTGGCGTGATCTCGGCTCACTGCAGCCTCTGCCTGTGCGGCTCAGGCAATTCTCCTGCGTCAGCCTCCCTAGTAGCGAGGATTACAGACATGCACCACCATGCCCCGCTAATTTAGCTTTTTTTTTTTTAGTGGGGTTTTGCCATGTTGGCCAGGCTGGTCTGCAACTCCTGACCTCAGGTGATCCACCCATCTTGGCCTCCCAAAGTGCTGGGATTACAGTTGCGAGCCACCATGCCTGGGCCTTTTATTAAAAAAAAAAAAAAAAAAAAAAATTACTTCAATAGTTTTGGGGGAGCAAGTGGTGTTTTGTTGCATGGAAAAATTCTTTAGTGGCGATTTTGGAGTTCACCAGAGCAGTGTACACTGTACCCAATATGTAGTCTTTGATGCCTCACCCACCTCCCGGCCCTCCTCCTTGAGTCCCCAAAGTCCATTGTATCATTCTTATGCCTTTGCATCCTCATAGCTTAGCTCCCACTTATAAGTGAAAACATGTGATGTTTGGTTTTCCATTCCTGAGTTCTCTTAGAATAATGGTCTCCAGTTCCATCCAGATTGCTGCAAATGCCATTATTTTGTTCCGTTTTATGGCTGAGTAGTATTCCATGGTGTATGTATGTATGTGTGTGTATATATATATGTATATATATATATATGTGTATACATATATATATATATATATATATAACGTTTTTCTGTATCCACTTTTTGGTTGATGGGCGTTTAGGCTGGTTCCATATTTTCGCAATTGCAAAATGTGCTGCTGTAAACATGTGTGTGCAAATGTCTTTTTCATATACTGACTTCTTTTCCTCTGACCCAGTAGTGGGATTGCTAGATCAAACCGTAGTTCTACTTTTAGTTCTTAAAGCAATCTCTGTACTGTTTTCTTCAGTGGTTATACTAGTTTACATTCCCACCAGCAGTGTATAAGTGTTTGCTTTTCACCATATCCATGCCAACATCTATTATTTTTTGATTTTTAAAATATGGCTATTCTTGCAGGAGTAAGGTGGTATCTCATTGTGATTTTGATTTGCATTTCACTGATAATTAGTGATGTTGAGCATTTTTCGTATGTCTTTTGGCAATTTGTGTATCTGCTTTTGAGAATTGTCTATTCATGGCCTCTGCCCACTTTTTGATGGGATTATTTGTTTTTTTCTTGCTGATTTGAGTTCCTTGTAGATTTTGGATATTAGTCCTTTGTCAGATGCATAGTTTGCGAAGATTTTCTCCCACTCTCTAGGTTGTCTGCTGATTATTTCTTTTGCTGTGCAGAAGGTTTTTAGTTTAATTAGGTCCCATCTATTTATTTTTGTCTTTGTCATATTTGCTTTTGGGTTCTTGATCATGAACCCTTTGTCTAAGCCAGTGTCTAGAAGAGTTTTTCCAGTGTTCTAGAATTTTTGTGATTTCAGGTCTTAGATTTAAGTCTTTGATTCATCTTGAATTGATTTTTGTGTAAGATGAGAAACGAGGATCCAGTTTCTTTCTTCTACATGTGGCTTGCCTATTACGCCAGCACCATTTGTTGAATAGGGTGTCTTTTCCCCACTTTATGTTTTTGTTTGCTTTGTTGAAGATCAGTTGGCTGTAAGTATTTGGCTTTATTTCTGGGTTTTCTATTCTGCTCCGTTGGTCTGTGTGCCTGTATTTATGCCAGTACCTTGCTTTTCTGGTAACTATAATCTTGTAGTATAGTTTGAAATGGAAATAATGTGATGCCTCCAGATTTGTTCTTTTTGCTTAGTCTTGCTTTGGCTATGCAGGCTCTTTTAGTTTCATATGAATTTTAGGATTTTTTTTCCCCTAGTTCTGTGAAGAATGATGGTGGTATTTTGATGGGAATTGCATTGAATTTGTAGATTGCTTTTGGCATTATGGTCATTTTCACAATATTGATTCTACCCATCCGTGAGCATGAGATGTGTTTCCATTTGTTTGTATCATCTGTGATTTCTTTCAGCAGTGGTTCGTAGTTTTCCTTGTGAAATTTTTCACCTCCTTGGTTAGTTATGTTCCTAAGTATTTTATTTTTTTTGCACCTGTTGCAAAAAGGGTTGAGTTTAATTGATTTAATTCTCAGCTTGGTCATTGTTGGTGTATAGCAGTGCTGCTGATTTGTGTACGTTGATTTTGTGTCCTGAAACTTTACTGAATCCAGTAAAGATGTCATAGATGGCTTTTATTACTTTAAGATATGCCCCTTCTATGCCAGTTTTGCTTTTTGACTTGTGTATGTTAAACCATCCCTGCACCCCTAGTATGAAACCCACGTGATCATGGTGTATTCTCTTTTGATATGCTGTTGGATTCGGACACCTGTTATTTTGTTGAGGATTTCTGTACCTGTGCTCATCAAGGGTATTGGTCTGTAGTTTACTTTTGTTATATCCTTTCCTGGTTTTGGTATTAGGGTGATACTGGCTTCATAGAATGATTTAGGAAGGATTCTGTCTTACTCTGTCGTTTGGAATGGTTTAACAAGATTCGTACCAGTTCTTCTTTGAATGCTTGATAGAATTCAGCTCTGAATTCATCTGGTCTTGGACTTTTCTTTTTGTTGGCAGTTTTTAAAATTACTGTTTCAGTCTCGCTACTCATTATTGGTCCATGCAGAGTTTTTATTTCTTCCTGATTTAACCTAGGCGGTTTGTATATTTCCAGGAATTTATCCATCTCCTCTAGATTTTCTAGTGTATTTTTCCACCCCTTTACTTTATGTAAGTCCTTATGTGTTAGGTGAGTGTCTTGAAGACAGCAGATACTTGGTTGGTGGATTTTTAACCATTCTGCCATTCTGTATCTTTTAAGTGGAACATTTAGGCCATTTATATTCAACGTTAATATTGAGATGTGAGGTACTATTTTATTAATCATTGTGTTAGTTGTTGCCTGAATACTTTTTTTTTCATTGTGCTATTGTTTTATGGGCCCTGTGAGATTTATGATTTAAGGAGGGTGTATTTTCAGGTTTTGTTTCAAGATTTAGAACTCCTTTTAGCATTTCTTGGTTGTGCTGGCTTAGTAGTGGTGAATTCTCTCAGCGTTTGTTTGTCTGAAAAAGACTATCTCTTCTTCATTCATGAAGCTTAGTTTTGCTGGGCACAGAACTCTTGACCAGCAATTATTTTGTTTTGAGGAAGCTAAAGATAGGACCCCAGTCTCTTCTGGCTTGTAGGGTTTCTGGAGAGAAATCTGCTGTTAATCTGGTAAGTTTTCCTTTGTTGGTTACCTGATGCTTTTGCCTCTCAGCTCTTAAGATTCTTCCCTTTGTCTTCACTTTAGATAACCTGATTACTGTGTGCCTGGGTGACGATCTTTTGGCAGTGAATTTCCCAGGTCTTCTTTGAGCTTTTTGTATTTGGATTTCTAGATCTCTAGTGAGGCCAGGGAAGTTTTCCTCAATTATTTTCTCAAATATGGTTTCCAGACTTTTAGATTTCTCTTCTTCCTCAAGAACACCACTTATTCTTAGGTTTAGCTGTTTAGCATAATCTCAAATTTTTTGGAGGCTTTGTTCGTTTTTGTTTTTTCATTTTTTTTTTTACTTTGTCTTTGTTTGATTGAATTAATTCTGTCACCTAGGCTGGAATGTGGTGGCGTGGTCTTGGCTCACTGCAACCTCTGCCTCCTGGGCTCACCTCAGCCTCCTTAGTAGCTGGGACTACAGGTGCACACCACCATGTCCTATTAATTTTTCTTTTCTTTTTTTTTTTTTTTTTTGTAGAGACGGGGTTTCACCGTGTTGCCCAGGCTGGTTTTGAATTGGGCTCAAGCAATCCGCCCACCTCAGCCTCCCAAAGTTCTGGGATTACAGGCATCAGCTACCACATCTGACCTAGGGGCAAACCATTTTACGTCTCAGAATGCAGTCTTGTCAGGATGAGATTATTAGGATGAATTTTAGACCAGTGTTAAGCACACAGCAGACACTCAGTTTTTGTTAGTCCTTGCATGTGTATTAATACAGGGGTGTCTGGGTGTGGGTGTGTATTTGTAACACCTAGTGTCTGCTTATTTTTCATGAATTCTGAAGTTTTCTTTTTTGCTTTATACTAGAATGAAAGGAGCAGAACAAATACAGCTACTCTTTCCTTCTGATGGTCCCTGAAGCTGTGGATTATCCAGGCTTATCTGCTCTGCCATTCCTCACTCACACCTTGTTCGTTCGTGCTTTAATGTATTTTTCTCACATTTATCCATAATGCCTGCCTTCTCTTTTCTTCTGTTCTTCTCTCATTTCAGACTTCTCAGTAGTTAATCCCACAAAGGCTTTCCTAATTAAGCCGATATATTTGTTATCAGTGCTTTCTATTTCATTGTAAATTTTGTGTGGTTACCTCTAGTTTGCCCATATTGTGAGTATAATTTTGGTATATTCATACCTATGTGATATGCCTCCTCTTGCTAACTAGATGACAAGCTACTTGAAGACCTGTAGGCTTTTTATGGTTTCTCTACATATACCCTCCCAGGGGCACAGTACTGTATACGTAATAGATATTTGAATTTTTTTAATTTCCAAATAGTAAAGGTACTTCTGTGTTTTCCAATTTTAGACAGTTGCTAGTCTTAATGACATGCGAATGCTGAGTCCTACCCGGAGAACTTAAGAGGCCTGTTTGGCTCATCAGGAACCTCTGATTCACTATTCTGAATATTTTGTTCTTTGCCAGCTTTGTAATAAACACTTATTCTTTTATTCTTCCCTGCTTTATTTGTGATTTACTTTGAAATTGAAATAGCACACTGTAGTCTCTGTTTTGTAAATGCACATTATATGTTTCTGTACACTGGTTACTTATCTACTTTTTATTTGTGTCATGATCTCTGCTGTTGGACTGCAAGCTGGTGAATAGTAGCTGTTTCTATTAGGATACTATCAGTTGCAACTAACAGAAAACTACCTCAGGCTTAAATTCTATAGGGGATGTATTAACTTACATGTAACCGAAAGATCCAGAAGTGGTACAGACTACAAGCATGGCTTAATCAGGGATTTTACATCATTCATTTGCTGTTCTCCTTTTTGTATCAGCTTTTTCCTCATTCCGGCCTTCTTCTGAGTCTCAAAATGACTTAAGAATAAAATGCTGGCTGGACACGTTGGCTCACGCCTGTAATCCCAGCACTTTGGGAGGCCGAGGTGGGCAGATCACGAGGTCAGGAGATCAAGACCATCCTGGCTAACACGGTGAAACCCCATCTCTGCTAAAAACACAAAAAATTAGCCGGGCGTGGTGGCGGGCACCTGTAGTCCCAGCTACTCAGGAGGCTGAGGCAGGAGAATGGCGTGAACCCGGGAGGCGGAGCTTGCAGTGAGCCGAGATCGTGCCACTGCACTCCAGCCTGGGCAACAGGGCAAGACTCTGTCTCAAAAATAAATAAATAAATAAAAATAAAATGCTTCCTCAGGCACAGTTTGGGGAATGTGGGAGCCTCCCTGATAATCATGGAACAGTTGTTTTACCCGGGTTCTGATTGGTCATTACCACATCCAGTCACTGTGGTGAGCGAGAATGACCTGAGTCAAATGCCTCTCACTGAGTTCATCTGGGGGTTGGAGGGAGGGTTGCAGAGAGTCAGCCTCACCCAGTCCACTTGGTTACTATACATGGGAAGAAGTAGAATGACTGACTACAGTGTTCATGAAAACAGGATGGTTGCATATTTATTTTATATCTCAACTGGTACCCAAAAGTATTATATACATAGAGCATATATCACAATGTGCGTTTTTCCTTATTTCATTAAGAGAGATGGAAGGTTCTGTTACGGAAAGTTTAGGAATAAGATGATTAAAGTGAGATAAATCAGAAATATTTAATAAGAACCTCAATGAAGCTGAAGAAACAGAACCAGTAGAAGTAGAGCCATAAGGAAGAAGTACTTGGTGAAAATGGGGCATTAGAAATGAGTGCCGAATAAGCTGCAGTTAAGAAGTTGCTCCGATACCTAGTTCACTACTCTGAACTTAGTAGTAGCAGTGCCTTTGCTCTCACAAGAGTGATTGAATAGGCTGGTCTCAGACATTTTTCTATAATACCTCCATTATTTTAGTCCCCAGTATGAGATGCCCTCTTAGAAATGTGGTCTTTTGCTTGTTTGTTTCTTTGAGACACAGTTTCACTCTGTCACCCAGGCTGTAGTGCAGGGGCATGAACTCAGCTCACGGCAACCTCCGTCTCCTGGGTTCAAGTGATTCTCCTGCCTCAGCCTCCCGAGTAGCTGGGATCACAGGCGTGCGCCACCACGTCCAGCTAATTTTTGTATTATTAGTAGAGACGGGGTTTCAACGTGTTGGCCAAGCTGGTCTCAAACACCTGACCTCAAGTGATTCACCCTCCTCAGCATACCGAACTACTGGGATTACAGGTGTGAGCCACTGCACCTGGCCAGAAATGTGTTGTGTGTTAAATCTCTTTCAGCAAGTCCAAGCAGTAATGCTGTGCAGGTATCATTAGTCTTAAGCTTTATATGTATTTCAGACTTTGCTTGTCTTCCTTTGCTTATTTTTAAGATATCCAAAGGTACTTCATTAGTTACCACAGGTTGAGTATCCCAAATACAAAATGCTGTAAAATCTGAAACATTTTGAGCACGACGTGATTCTCAGAAGTGTTAATTGGAGGATTTTGGATTTTCAGGTTTAGGGACGCTCAGCCCATAAGTATGTAATACAAGTATTCCAAAATCAGAAACACTTCTGGTCCCAAGCATTTCAGATAAGGGATACTCAAACCTGTAGTGAGTTTTGTTATAACATTTATTTGCAACTCAGACTGGGGGAAACTTGATTTGTTTGTGCCAAAGTATTGTAATAACTCTTCTCACATTATTGAATGATATTTTTCCCCCCCAGGGAATGGATTTGTAAACTCAAGAGCTTCTCCAAATTTGATTGGAGCTACTGGTGCAAATAGTTTAGGCAAAGTCATGCCTACAAAGTCTCCCCCTCCACCAGGTGGTGGTAATCTTGGAATGAACAGTAGAAAACCAGATCTTCGAGTTGTCATCCCCCCTTCAAGCAAGGGCATGATGCCTCCACTAGTAAGTTGAACCTTTCTTCAACTTCATTCTTTAAAACACGTATTTTATACATAGTCAGTCTGTAGCTTCATTTGGAATTTTCTGTGCCTCCGTAGAATCTACACCTATTCCTAACAACTATTTCCATTCAAAATTAGTATTTGAAGAGGCAAGTCTATTTCAGATACACAAAAATCAGACGATGGAAATTTGCTTAACGGTTATTTAAAATTAAAGCTAAATATGAACATGGTTGGAACTGGAGGTTATTGTGTTAAGTGAAATAAGCCAGGCACAGAAAGATAGATACTGCATGGTCTCACTCATATGTAGGACCTAAAAAAATTGGTCTTGTGGAGATAGAGAATAGAATGATGGCAGAGGCTGGGAAGGGTATGTGGGTGGGAGACGGGGTGAAGAGAGGTTGATTCGTGGGTAAAAACATACACTTAGATACAATAAATATACCCCTGTATTTGATAGGAGAGAAGGGTGACTATAGTTAGCAACATTGCAGATGGAGTATATTTCAGAGTAGCTAGAAAAGAGGACTTGAAATGTTCCCAACAAATAGAAAGGGTAAATACTCAAGGTAATAGATGCCCCAAACACCCGGACCTTGATCATTACGCATTCTATGAATGTAACAAATATTCGCATGTACTCCATTAATATGTAACACATTTCAAATCAGTTTTTTTTTTTTTTTTTTTGAGTCGTTTTAAGGAGTGAAGTTTAGTAGCCAAGAAAGAAGGAAGGAAGGAAGGAGAAAACAGCTCCCTCCGACAGAGACGGAGGGGGGATTCAAACAAGGAGAAAACCCCCTCGAATCAGTTTTTAAAAAGTAAAATACAGAGAGATTATTATGTTTAATTTTAATTTTACCAGGCTAGAAGCATTAAACATGACTTATTTATTCTCTGTACTTTGTATACTTTCATTAATCAATTAAACATGCTTTTCTGTGAGAGAAGCACTAAACTATTTGTCAGAAAATTCTACATACCAGGTGGGGTGCAGTGGCTGACACCTGTAATCCCAGCACTTTGGGATGCTGGGGCGGGCGGATCACCTGAGGTCAGGAGTTCAAGACCAGCCTAGCCAACATGGTGAAACCCCATCTCTACTAAAAATATGAAAATTAGCCGGGCGTGGTGGCACGTGCCTGTAATCCCAGCTACTCAGGAGGCTGAGGCAGGAGAATCGCTTGAACCCAAGAGGTGGAGTTTGCAGTGAGCCAAGATCGCACCACTGTACTCCAGCCTGGGTGACAGAGCAAGACTCTGTCTCAAGAAAAAAAAAGAAAAAGAAAAAATTCTGCATACCACAGAACTATTGTAGGATAGGGGAAGAAAGCACACAAACTTGAGTGAGTTATTCTCCAATTAATTTTATTTGCTTATTCCTTCTCAAATAACCTTTCTATTTAACTGTATAAAGAATGCAGGTAGCCTCTATTCCACTCCTTGATGACGGCTTTAGGGTTCTAGTCTCATTTGTTTTTGAGTCTTAAGTCTGTTTATAAAGAACAGGAGAATCTATTTATCCCCCTTAGCTTCTTGTAGAAAAAAAACTAGAATATATAATCAAGTTTTAAAACTTCTTAGTTTAGCAACTGTTTGACTACTACCATACTAAATGATATGCCAGGTGTTCTCTACTGAGCAGTTGCTAAACTACCATTAGAGTTTTTGCTAAGTGAAAGTGATGCTGTCAGGCTTAGATAATAATTCCACTTTGGTATAATGCTTTATAGATTCCATAGCACCTTCATGTGTATATTGTCTCATTTAATTCTCAATTAGCCTGTGTCATTGCAAGGTAGAGATGAGAAAACTGAGTTAAAGGTTATTACTTGTCCAAGATAGTTCAAAATAGAGCCAGGACCAAATCTCTTTAAGTCTTATAGTCCAGGTCAAAAAACAAGTACTTTTTTATTTGGTGATACAGAAATCTGGAAACAGTCACTCCCAGCCTCACAATTAAAAAAACTTGGATATACAGAAAGTTCACAGTTTTCCTTGAACTCATTATAGTGCTGAGATTTCACAGCAACCAACTGGCCCAGATACTCCAGAGTCAAAGATACTGTAAGGAGAGATGACATTTGAGCATTAGGCAAGACACAGATGGTAAGAGTTAAGCTAGGGTGATTGGTGAATTGCTGGAGGCCAGGTGTACACTGACAGAACTGTGTGAAACTCCTGGGGGCCGCAGTATAACACAGGGTGAGTCTGTGTTCTCTTGTAGACTGTTTTCCTCCGTGAATCCCATGGGGTGCTCAGAAGCTCCTGAAAAGGTCTCACTGTGGTACACAACTGGGAGAGGGGAAGCGTAGCCACTACACTAGGGGCAAAAAGTTTTGCCTGGATCTTTTTGTCTTCTTTCTCTAATATGAAACAAAAGCTTTAATCTCTGAGAAGACGAACAACAAACATCACTCTTAGGGCACTGTTGAAATCCTGTTTAATGGAAAAGGCAAAATATCTCAACCAGTGGCAAAGGAACAGGAAGACATGCTCAGTATGGAGCGATGCCGGGAGAGTGGCAGGATGACTGAGAAGGCCACAGCCTGAGGCACAAGAGAGGGAATGACTTAAAGCTGAGAGTGGAGCAGGCACTAGGCGAAAACCTGCCATGCAGATCCCCACACCCTGAGGGATATGAAGCTGGCTGTAGGTGCCCTGATGGTAACCAGAGCAACAGTAAGGCTCAAACCCGGTCCAGCTTCTAATGAAATTAACTTGAGTCTTGCACTAATAGCTTAGCAGGAGGGAAAAACCTGTAGGTCTATTAGTAGGAATTACCCATGCTGAAATACAAAGAAGAATGAAAACAAGACAAAATAAAAAACAGAATGAAGTATCCAAGAGCTATGCACCATTATCAAATGGTATAACGTATTTATAATTGGACTTCCAAAAAGAGAAGAGAGAACAGATTAGGAGTAATATTTTAAATAATAATCAGGACCAAGCAGGATAAATACTACTGCCAACACACACACACACACACACACGCACGCACACACACACACGCATGCACACACACACAGATGTATGCACGCACACACACTCTCACTCCCAGACTGCTAAAAGCAAAAGATCAAGAGAAAAATCTTAGAGAAGAGATACATTACAGAAAAACAAAGATAAGGATTAGTAACATACTTTTTTCTTCACAAACTATTCAAGCAAGAAAAAGGGAGTAACATTATTTAATGTGCTGAAATTTTTTAAAAATTCCTCTCACCCCAAAATTCTTACCCACCAAAAATATCTTTGAGAAATGAAGATTTCCTCAAACAAAAGTCATGGGAATTTATTGCCAGCAGACCTGCTCTACAAGAAATGTTAAAGGAAGCCCTTCAGCAGGACTGTGATCCCAGCAAAAACTTGAGTCTACACAAAGAAATGAACAGTGGAAATGCAGTAAATGAAGATAAAATAAGTAAAATATGGTTTTCCCTACATTTTATAAACGTTTTATTTTTAGAACAATTTTAGATTTATAGAAAGGTTGCGAAGATAGTACAGGAAGTTTTCATATACCCCACACATAATTTTTTCTATTATTAACATTAGTATGGTGTATTCGTCACAACTATTGAACCAGTACTGATACGTTATTAACTGAAGTTCGCAATTTATTCAGATTTACTTATTTTTAACCTTGTGTCTTTTTCTGTTCTAGGATCCAATCCAGGATACCACATTACATTTAGCAATCATGTCTCTTTAGCCTCCTCTTGACTGTGAGAGTTTCTAAGACTTTCCTTGCTTTAATGACCTTGACAGTTTTGAGGAGTACTAGTCAGGTATTTTTATAGAATGTCTCTAGTTAAGATTTGTCTGATGTTTTTCTCATGGTTAGACTGTGGTTGTTGGTTTGAGGGAGGTAGGCCATAGAATTAAGATGCCGTTTTCATCACATCATATGAAGAGTGCCTACTACATTTAGTATCCCTTATCTGAAATACTCAGGACCAGAAGTATTCCAGATTTCAGATTTTTTCAGGTTTTGGAATATTTCCCTTATACTAATAAGTAGAGCATCCCAAATCGAAAAATCTGAAATCCAAAGTGATCCAATGAGTACTACATTCGAGCGTCATGTTGGTGCTCAGCAGGTTTTGGATCTTGGAGCATTTCAGATTTCAGATTTTCAGATTTGGGATGACCAACCCGAATCGTCATAACTATTGCTGATGTTAATTTGGTCACCTGGCTGATGTTTAACAGGTGTTTACAGGTTTCTTTTCTGTAAAGTTACTCTTTCTCCCGCTTTTCATACTGTAGCCTTTGGCTAGGAAATTACCATGTTCAGCCCACACTTTTAAGGAGTGGGGAGTTAAGGCTTCACTTTCTTAAGAGAAGGATATCTACATAAATTATTTCAAATTCTTCTGCACAGGAGATTTGTCTCTTCTCTCTCATTTATTCAACCATTTATTTCTCTCAATATGGACTCGTGGGCGTTTATTTTAATACTTTGGTTTATAATGCAGTACCACGTTTTTCTATTGCTTTGTTCTAGCTTCAGCTTTTGAGGGCTATCTACTTGATTCCTGTGTCCCTTTGATATATCCTTATTTTTGTGGGGTTTTTTTTTTTTTTCAGGGGGAGCAGGTGCTTTTTTATTTTCTGGCACTATAATATGTTCTAGGCTCATCTTGCGTATTTTCTGCCCCAGTCCTAGAATCAGTCATTTCTCCAAGGAACATTAATTTATTTTTATGTAGAATAAAAGAAACCAAGATCTGAGTGCTTTCCCTCTTTTTAATTGCTCCAAAAGGTATCTGACTATATAAGGCAAAAATAGTAACAGTGTATTTTGTTTCTGTAGCACATGTAAAAATAAAATATAGGACAACAAAAGACAGGAGGGAGGAATTGACTCTACACATGATGTAAATATTATTTGAAGATGAACTCAAGGTAACTAAAGGTGTATATTATAAATCCTAGTGCAACTACAGAAGAAAATTTTAAAGAAGTATAAATAAGTCAATAGAAGAGATAAAATAGAAATATAAAAAATGTTCTAAGTAGCCCAAGAAATGGGAAAAAAGAAGACAAAAAGCAAGATAATGGTAGCTTTTAATCCAATCATATAAGTAATCACATTGAATGTGGTGAGAACACATCAGTTAAAAGATTGTCAGGTGTGTGTGTGTGTGTGTGTGTGTGTGTGTGTGTGTGTGTGTGTGTGTTAAGAAGCCTGGTGGCTCATGCCTGTAATCCCAGCACTTTGGGAGGCTGAGGCAGGCAGGTCACCTGAGGTCGAGAGTTCGAGACCAGCCTGACCAACATGGAGAAACCCTGTCTCTACTAAAAATACAGAATTAGCTGGGCTTGGTAGCGCACGCCTGTAATCCCAGCTACTTGGTAGGCTAAGGCAGGAGAATCACTTGAACCTGGGAGGCGGAGGTTGCAGTGAGCCAAGGTTATGCCATTGCGCTCCAGCCTGAGCAACAAGAGTGAAACTCTGTCTCAAAAAAAAAAAAAAAAAAAATGCTGCCTACAAGAAATCCACTTTAAATATAAAGACATAGATAAAAGAAGGGAGAAAATTTACCGTTGCAAACACCAAAAAGAAAGCTAAAGCAGACCTATTAATTTCAGACAATATAGGCTTCACAACAAGGAAAAGTATCAGCGATAAAGAGGGACGTACATAGTCCACTTTCCAAGAAATAACTGTCTTTAATGTGTATGCACCTAACAGCAACCTTCAAAATACATAAAGTGAAGACTGATAGAACTAAAAGGTGAGTAGAAAAATCCACAATTGTAGTTGGAGACTTCTATATCCCTCTCAGTAACTGATGGAACAAGTAGGCAGAAAGATCAGTAAGGATCTAGATGATCTGAGCAACACTCGACCAACATGACCTAAGAGACATTTATAGAACACGTCACTCAACAACAGCAGAAAACACATTTTTCACAAGTGCACATGGAACATTCACCAAGATCATATCCTGTGCCAGGAGACAAACTGGCAAATTTCAGTGAATTGAAATCAGGCATATTATATTCTCTGGCCATAAGGAAATCAAACCAGAAATCAGTAACAGAAAGATAGTAGGAAAATGGCCATGTATTTAGGCATTAAACAACATACTTTAACCCAAGGACCAGAGAAGAAATCTCAAAGGAAATTTGAAAATGCATATAGCCGAATGAAAATGGAAATACAGCATCAAAATTTTGAGACCCAACTAGAGTAGTGATGAGGGGAGATTTATAGCAACAAATGCCTATATTTGAAAAGAGGGATCCCAAAATCAGTAATCTAAGCTTTTACCTTAAGAAACTCAAAAAAGAAGAGCAAACTTAACCCCAATCAAGCAGAAGAAAGGAAAAAGTAAAGAGCAGAAATTAATGAATTTAAAACAGGAAAACAAAAGCAAACCAAAAACTGTTCTTTTAAAAAAAGATCAATAAAATTGATAAACCTCTATCCAAGCTGACCAGTGAAAAAGAGAAGACCCAGCTAGGTTATCAGTATCAAAAATATGAACAGATACATTCCCCAAAAGACACTAAAAGCATACTATAAGCATCTCTGTTCGAATAGATTTAATAGCTTAGATCAAATGGGCAAATTCTTAGAAAGATACAAACTACCAAGGAACTACTAAACTCATTGAAGAAGAAATAGTTAACTTGAATAGTAACTATTTTAAAAATAGAATTCCTAGTTTAAAAACCTTTCACAACAGAAAACTCCAGACACATATGATTTAACCGGCAAATTCTATCAAACATTTAAGAAAGAAGTGATACCAATTCTATACAGTCTCTTTCAGAAAGAATTAGGAGAGGAGAGAGCACTTCCCAACTTACTGTTTTAGGTCAGCATTACCCCAGTGCAAAACCAAAGTAAGGCAACACAAGAAAAAAATCTACAAATCCATATTCCTCATGAACTCTAGACACAAAAGTCCTCAGTAAAAAGTTAAGTAAATTGAGCAATATATGAAAAGGATAATATATCAAGACCAAGTTGGTTTTATCCCAGGAATGCAAGGCTGAGTCTACATTTGAAAATTCATTAGTATAATCAGAATGTTAACAATTCAACATCTATTCATCATTAAAAAAAAAATCTCAATGAACTAGTAATAGAAGGGAACTTAACCTAATAAAGAGCATCTACAAAACATATACAGTTAAAATACTTTATAAAATATACAGCTGAAATACTTTATAAGGGGAAAGCATTCAGTCTTCTAGTATTTGGAGCTAGGTAATGATATTTTTTTTCTCACCAGTCATATTTACCATGGTAGTAAAAGTCCTAGCCCAGTACAGTTAGGCAAAAATAAATGAATAAAATGCATACATATCAGGAAGAGAGAAATTAAACTTTATTCACAGAAGATACGTTCTTTCATGTAGAAAAGTGTAACGAAATTACAAAATACTCAGACCAATCAGTGAGTTTAGCAAGGTTGCAGGGTACAAAGTTAATATATAAAAATCGATTATATGCCGGCAGTGAATAATTGGAGTTTGAAATTTAAAAAAAAAATGATAGCACCCCAAATAAAGGAAGGAAAAGAAACATCTAGGTAAAATTCTGGCAAAGTATGTACAGTCTGGATGTTGAAAACTGCAAAACCCTGATGAAAGACATGAAAGAAGACCTAGGTGAATAGACAGACACATCATATTAATGGATTTCAAGACTCAGTATTGTCAAGAAGACATTTCTCCCCAGATCTGTAGATTAAACACAATTTCAAAATCCCAGCAAGCTCTTTTGTAGTTACTAACAAGCTGATTCTAAAATATATAGGTAAAGACAAAGGAACTGTAATAGCTAGAATGATTTTAAGAAGGAACAAAATTTAAAAAAAAACTACTACTACCTGATTTCAAGACCTACTACAAAGCTATAGTAATCCAGAAAGTGTGATATTGACAAAAGGATGGGCACGTAGATCAGTGGACAAAACAGCTCAGAAAATTTACACCTATACATATATATTCAGCTGGGTTTTTGGCAAAGGTAGTAAGGCAATTCAACAGAGAAAGGATGGTGGTTACAACTAATGGTGTTGAAACAATTCTACATCCATACACAAAACAGAAACAACCCACTTGAAAGTAACTCAGACTTTATTTAAAAATTAACTAAAATTGGATTATAGACCCAAATTTAAAACAGGAAACTGAAATTTAGAGGAGAAAATCCAACACAAAAAGCAGGATCCATAAAGAAAAAACTGATGTATTGAAGGTTGTCAAGTTTTGGAGGTTGAACTTAGGTTTTGCTCTGTGAAAGGCACTGTTCAGAGAGTATAGGACAACCTACAGATTAGAAGAAAGTATTTGCAAGTCACATATCCAATAAAGAGTTTGTATCCAGAATATTTTAAGAATTCTTAAAACCCAACAGTAAGAAAACATTTTTAAAAGGGCACAAGATCTGAACAGATACTTCAAAAAGAAGATACATGGATGGCAAATAAGCATATGAAAATATGTTCAATATTATCAGGCCCTAGGGAATTGAAAATTAAAACCTAATGAGATACAACTACACATCTAGTAAAATGGCTAAAATTTAAGAAAACGCAATGGCTGGGCACGGTGGCTCACATCTGTAATCCCAGCACTTTGGGAGGCCGAGGCGGGCAGATAACCTGAGGTTGGGAGTTCGAGACCAGCCTGACCAACATGGAGAAACCCCATCTCTACTAAAAATACAAAATTAGCCAGGGTGGTGGCACATGCCTGTAATCCCAGCTATTCTGGAGGCTGAGGCAGGAGAATCGCTTGAACCCAGGAGGCAAAGGTTGCGGTGAGCCAAGGTCATACCATTGCACTCCAGCCTGGGCAACACTAGTGAAACTCTGTCAAAAAGAAAAAAGAAAACCCAAAAACTAGAAATGCTGGTGAGGATGCAAAGCAAAAAATCTCTCCTGTATCTTTGGAATGCAAAATGGTACAGCCACTTTGAAGAGTTGGTCAGCTTCTTATGAATTTAAATATATACTTGCTGGCCAGGCAGGGTGGCTCATGCCTATAATCCCTGCACTTTGGGAGGCCGAGGCAGGAAGATTGCTTGAGCCCAGGAGTTCAAGACCAGCCTGGGCAACACAGCAAGACCCTGTCTTAAAAATTTAAAAGTAAAAAAAAACACCTGCTGTCCAATCCGGTAGTGCCACTCTTTGAGTATTTACACACATGAATTGAAAACTATACTTATGCAGAAATCTGTATCTTTCATAATTGTGAAACACTGAAACTAGCCTAGATGTCCTTCAACAGATGCATGGATAAACACACTACACCCATATAAAGATGCTACTCAGCAATGAACTAGTTATTCACCCAGCAATATAGATGAATCCTAAGTGAATTTTGCTAAATAAAAGAAGCAGTAGTGTATGATTCCATCTGTATTTCATTCTGGAAAATGGAAAACTCACTGGCTGCCATGGGTTGGGAGTGGAGAGAGGAGTTGACTATAAAGGGTTAGTATGAGGGAATTTTCAAGGTGATAGAACTAATCTGTGATGCTGTTTTGTTAGATGCATGGGTCTGCGTTTGTTGAAACTCATTAAACTACATACAAAGAGTGATTTTTACTAAATGCAATTTAGTAAAGATTCCAGGGGAGCCCAAAATGGAATGCATATTGTCACACATGAATATAACTTTATTACAGATGAGTAACATGATGATATTGAAGGGATGAGGAAGAAAGAACCTGGTATATTTGGAAACCGTTTTGACTGGATACTGTAAGGTTAGAGACCAGCAAAACTGTAGCAAATCACTGTACTCTAGATGGTAAATTCATCCCTCACATACACAAACACAAAGGGTTGAACATATAAACATATAAATAAATATAAAATATAAATAAACAAATAGACATTGTAGATAAAGGGAGCCAGGTTTCTCATGGTTGGAGGAGAAAGTTGCAGATAACCCAGGGGTTGGGGGGGTGGGGTCTAGAATGAGCTTATGTTTCAGGGTTGTAGTTGAAGGATTCAGTAAGAGTTTGTGTGTGGTGTGTGTGTGTGTACACACATGTATATAACGTGTATATATACACGTGTGTGTGTATACACACAGATAGATGGATACAGAAATATGTATGTGTCTGGCTGGGCACAGTGGCTCATGCCTGTAATCCCAGCACTTCGAGAGGCTGAGGCAGGCAGATGTTGCACTCAGGAGTTCGAGACCAGCCTGGCCAACATGGCGAAACCCCGTCTCTACTAAAAATGGAAAAATTAGTCGAGCGTGGTAGCATGCCCCTGTAGTCCAAGCTATTTGGGAGGCTGAGGTGAGAGGATGGCTTGAGCCCAGGAAGTCGAGGCTACAGTGGTCTATGATTGTACCACTGCACTCCAGCCTGGGTGACATAGCGAGACCCTGTCACGCACACACAAAAAAGGTACAGTTGTGTGTACATATGAATTAATATACATCATGTATTTCCTAGCTCTGTTTGCCGAGAGGTCTGTGAGGCAGTAGCATCCAGTAACTGAACATACCTCGTGCTCAGATTTTAGTTTCAGAACACCATTTTCTAATATAAGGACTCAGGGCTGCTTGGAAAAAAATGGTTTGTTGTAGAGCTGGGGCGGGGAAATGGGATGAGCCAGGGTTATCAGAGGTTAAGAAAGTGCCTATCAAAAGTCACAGGAGCTGACCTTTCAAGAGTTTCCAATGGCCAAAACTAGAACAATTTGAGTAACAAAATAACAATAGTATTGGATTATATAGCCCAGGGAATAAAAAACATTGAGTCCATTACTGATATAAATAAATGATAGAATAAATAAGGGGAAAGGGACAACTCTTCCTTAGAAAATAACTAATTAATAAATGTAGAAAGAACGAGAGATGGTAAATCACCATTAGAACACCACAGTACAATGGTAATTGTTGCAGGCAAAGTCGGTGGATAAATGCTAACATAAGTGGGCAAAAAGCTTAAGTAAAAAACCATTTTGCTTAGTCTCAAAATGTCTCTTCCCAAATACTCATTTCTTACAAAGGGAAAAATTAGAGAATTAGAAATAAGAGAATCCTGGAAAACACTGCCTTAACCAGAGGATCAAGGTTAACATCACCAGTAATGGGACATAAAGACAACATGTGCCTTCCAATATGACATGCTAAGAAAGCCATGTCTCTGTGGTATTCTTGCAAAAATCCATGCCCTTCTATCTGATTGTGAATGAAAATCAGACCCAAATTGAGAGACATTCTATAAGATACCTGATCAGCACTCTTTCAAAAAAAAGTGTCAAGGTCATGAAAAGGAAAGACTGAGGAACTGTCACAGAGCAGAGGAGACTAAGGAGACGTGAGAACTAAAGGCCTGTGGGATCCAGGATCTGATCCTGGGTCAGGAAAAAGGACATCAGTTGAAAGACTGGTGAAATCCAAGTAAAGTCCAAAGCTTTAATTGGTGCTGTATTATTTATATTAGTTTTGACAACTGCATTGTGTTTCCTTGTGATGTTAACATTGTGGGAAGCTGAGTGAGATGTGAGAGAGCTCTCTTTGCAAATGCTGTCTAAAATTATTTCAGAATAAAAAGTTTAAAATATATATATATATACATACATAACAAAGAAATATACCCCAAAAGGGAGCCAAGAAAAAATGGCATTTAGGATGGTCACATAGCTCACCTTTCAGGTACTGGATATGCAATACTTGCTACTGTCTTTCAGAAATAAACTATACAAAATGTCATGTAAGGCACAGAAATATGTTTATAAGAATTGTTAGTAAACTGCCAACTTAAAGACAAACTACATTTAAGCATTTTAGCAACTGCTTAATAAAGTTATGTCTGATTGTTAGGAGAGCATGAAGCATCTCCGTGGAAAACTCAAAATGTGTCATATGAACTATTTACACGCTTATTCCTGTATATTAAAGTGAAAACCATATGTTTTACACATACACAGCTATAATGTTTGACAGTATATTTTGGTGTTTACCTTGTGTTTGGAGATATGTAAAGATACCTATAACAAAACAGTTGAATAGCATCTTGCCCACATCGGAGGTAGCAGTTGTAGATCAAGTGATTGTTTTTCAGAGTAAGTAATGGGTCCCACCTACTTTACACCATTTACAGAGAAACCTTCTTCCAGATTAGGGCTTCATGTATCAGTGGCACTTACAATGACACTTTTCACAGACTGACGGAGAAGCTTAACTTATTCAAGTAAAATAAGTAAAAACTGATTAGACTGTTCTAGCATATTAATATTTTCTAAATGGAGAAAAGGAGCAAAAGTGTTTTTTTTTTTCTTTTTTTTTTTTTAGACGGAGTCTCATTTTGTCACCCAGGCTGGAGTGCAGTGGTGTGATCTCAGCTCACTGTAACCTCTGCCGCCCGGGTTCAAGCAATTCTCCTGCCTCAGTCTCCCGAGTAGCTGGGATTACAGGCACCTGCCACCGCACCCGGCTAATTTTTGTAGTTTTAGTAGAGACGGGGTTTCACCATCTTGGCCAGGCTGGTCTTGAACTCCTGACCTCGTGAGCCACCGTGCCCAGCCTCATTTCTTTTCTTTACATAACTTATGAATTCATTTCTCCTCCAGTCTCATTTTCTTCAAATATGTGGTTTTTCTCCATTGAAGTCATTTTGTTCACATGAAAATATATTTGCAAATGATAAACATATATAAAACTGGTATTTAAAACTCATGTATTTATTAACAAATGTTTGTGTTCCTGTTGTGTTATAACACTGTGCTAGCTCCTGTGGGAAATAAAACATACAGCAGTTTCTTTCTGCCAAGAAGCAGAATTCAGTAGGAGATAAATGAACATGTATCACCAGGTGGGGTAATAGTAGGATGATGAAGATGCAGAGTTACAGGTACAGAGTTGGTATTCTCAAAGTTCCAAATGCAGACTGATAGCATGATGAGGAACGCCTTTTAAATACTGCTGCAGTAGCATGACCGTATAAGAGAGGCCAGCATGAGAGCAGACCAAGCTGGGGCAGGAGGGTGTCTTTGAACACTGGCCCTAGAGAACTTAAAATAATTTTTCTAGTCTTTTGAAAAATCAACAAGTATAGAGACAAGTAATTTATATTTCTATCTGTTGTGTATATAGTCGTCGCTTTAGAGTTAGACAGCTGCTAGTGTCCAAATATGTTTTTCTAAAGAAATATTTTGTTTGTGAGTACCAACAGTCTTAGTAACTCTCTTATCCCTCTTATGTGCTGAGTACAGTCGGAGGAAGAGGAATTGGAGTTGGTGAGTGTGGGTTTCTGCTTGAAGGAAGTTGAAAAAGATGTAGAAAGTACTAATTCTCTTACTTGTTCTTATCTAACCAATGTTCCCTTTGTTACACAAATTTTTTTTAAACTCTATTCAAACACTTTGAGTAAAGCAATCTACTGGTACTACAGACTCTAGTTTTTCTATTTATAATTGTATGTGTTGACCCATTTTATTTGTTGGAGGGAACATTGGAATAGAGCCTTTCAAAACAGTAGCTGTCCATGAGCATAGGATACTTGTTACATTTTTTTTTTAAAGGAAAGATACAAAATACCTTATATAGCTCTCCAAATTATTGAAATATTTTTAGAAAATGACTTCACCCTCGAAGTTCCTCAGATTGTAACACACGATGTTGTGTTGTTTCTCTTTCAAAAAGATTACATCATTTTTGGTGAGGTCACCTTTTTCAGAGTTGGAATTATTTCATCCTGCATGATACAGCCTGAACCACAAGGGGGTTCCCTGTTTACTAAAAGGAATGTCTGTAATTGAATGTATATAAATTTACTTTTCTATCAGAAGGCACTCTGTTCTTAAAAGCAACTGTTGCCCTTTTTCCAAAACAAACGTTTTCTGTTGGCTTTTCCTCTAGAAAATAAACTTGACTAAAAGCAACTCGCAGTTGATCTATTTCTTCTTTAGGAACTAAAACCAAAACCTCACAGGAGTCATCATATAATTTCAAAGTCAGCTGCTAATTAAAGGACTTTAAGGGGAATAAAAACTTGAAAATGTTTTTTAGCATGGACAAGGATTAAGAGTGCATGAAAGCATGGGGGAGAGAGGCATCCGTTGGTTTTAATATTCCGTGTTTATGCATGCTGGTGTGTTTTGCACAGTTTGTTTTCTTTTCAAATAAGGTTATCTGTTCCCCTTAAAATACGAGATTGTTCTTTATTTAGCTTTGTGATCACTCACAGTTTTGGGTGTAGTTTTGTATTGGCCAACTGAAATATTCTAGTCAGCTGTAAATGTTTTGAATTATATTATGAATATCTTTTGGAGAAACACTTTACTTAATGATACCCATAATGGTCAGTAAATGAGAGTTTATAATTCAAGCTCAAATAACTCACCTTAAGTTAGACCTCACTGTTCAAGGAGTTGTGAATGCTTCCATGAATTACCTAGCACTATAGTGCCCTCTTGTGGTTCTGAAAATCACTTACTCATAGAACTCAGTGCCGTTGAGATTAGGAGCTTAGAGGAGTAGAACTAGTGTTTGAAGTCTTAACTGTTTTTGAAGACATGCCAGGAGATTGCATGAAGATGATGCCATGGAGTAGGTAGGGTCCAAGCCAGACCATGTCATACTGTATTCTTTCACCTAGTGATTTGACTTTTGAAGTTCCAGACTAAATATTAAAGAAGAAATGAAGTCCAAAGTAGATCTCTATCTCAAAAAGTCATTAAATTTATAAACTTGATGCTGAAACTAAAATATATTCCGAACTGGCATACACTGATTTTCCACATTCCTCAGAGTACATCTGTAATTACAGAACCTCACAGATAAATATATTAGGTCCTTGAATACTTTAAAATACATACCTAAAAACTTATAAACAGCCATTTATATTATTTAAAACTTAAGCTTGAGACTCTGTAATCAATTAAAAGTGCAGAACCAAAATATAATCAGAAGCACAGTCCGTTAGAACTTAGAAAGTCGTTCAAATTGCCTTGAGCTCTAAAATATAATTGTGGATGTCTCTGATCCGAAGTGCGGAAGGACAGGTGCCCTGGGGCCTGCACTAAAGACTGTACTGTTAAGACCAGCAACAGAGATTCCTTTAGAAGCCGAGCAATACTAGAACAACTTGACTTCATGAAAGCTCCAGTAGACTAGGCTATGGATTAGAAGGAATAAAAATACGTATCTTTTTTCCCACCAGTTATATAGAAATTTGGGACAGAAGGTTTCTTAGGACAATAAGGATATTATATTTGTGTAGTACTTCAGTTATGAAAGCACTTCTGACATAATAACCTCATTTGATTCTCACAGTAGCTGTGCAAGGCAGCCAGGAGAAAGATTGCTATATCTTCTCTGTTTGACAATGAAGAAGTTCAGAGAGGTCAAATGATTTTCCCAATGCTTAGGAAATGGTGAACATCCATGTCCACATGGTCTTTCTCACATCTTCTAACCTAGGATAGAAAATAGAAATTAAAAAGAAATAAACTGAGATCAGGATCCTCATCGAATGTTTGTGTCTACATCTAGCCAAAGGCCTTTGTCTGATGTACCCTTTTGCAAATTGTGATAGAGAAAATGGAAACACAGTCTAACTCTTCATAATCTCAAAGGCACTGAACTATACTGATTTGGCTCAGACCCCTGAATGTCAGTTATCAGGCTGTAACATAATTTATAAAAAACAAATAGAGTTGTGCTGTGGCTTTCTTGTGTGCTAGTGACACAGAATCCGTTGTGTTCCTCTGATCTTTGATTTTGGAAAACTGTTACCATAAGCCAGTTTGGTGAGAAACTGGTTCTGTGGTACTCCCACACATTAAGGACGATGACTATCTTAAACTAACTGGATTATTTAATAGTTGAATCTTTTTTATCCATTCCCAGCATGGATAGGATGCTACATAGATGCATCCAGTTGGCAAAAAGCATTTAATATTGCTCTTCCACAGCCCTGTCGGCAGTACTTGATTCAAAATTCTCTACTCAAAGCCTCTGCTACAGAAGGCCAGGGGACTATGAAGGGATACATATCTGAATCTGTTGTTAAAAAATAGGTCAACTGCATGATTGGAGAGAAAGAAATAAGAATATAAGCTGCACTCAATAAGCCATGACTTCAAACCATGTTAACACGGAAATAATACCGCAAAGAAAAGTAGTTTTGATTCCTATACTCATAGACTTACAATCCCTATATATACAGATGACCTTTGCCATCATCAGGTATTTAAAACCTACACATATTTCATTTAAGGGAGTCTGATAGTATTTGTAGTGGCATCAAGTCCTCATTTTGTGCGAACAAATAGAAGAGCTAATGCCTGTAACATAAGTTCCTATTTCAACGTGGTGTGTCTGACATTAATCAACTATTTTAAAAAGAATTAATGTAAAAATATGACCCTTCAAATTAAATACTTAGTTATTCTCACTAGTGTTTTTGAAGTTTTCACATCATCACTGCTTCAGAAAATGACATTCACATGAAACTGTGAAAAATGTCACTTTTAAATTGAAAGTGATTTTTAAGTCAACATAAATACCACATCAGAACACGTTTTCTCTTTTTTGATCTCACAGAATACCCAAAGGATAAGTAGTTCTCAAGCCACCCAACCGCTTGCTACCCCAGTCGTGTCTGTGACAACCCCAAGCTTGCCTCCGCAAGGACTTGTGTACTCAGCAATGCCGACTGCCTACAACACTGGTGAGTCTGCTCTGGTGCCTTCCGTGGGTTTTACTGCTCTCTGTTGTGTGATCAACGTGTGCTTTTGTGATTTTTTTTAAAAGTATATTTATTGAAATAAACTATTTCCAGTTTTTTAGGTTTAAATTAGGATGTATTTTTAAATGTGCCAGCCTTGAAAAAAATTACAAAAAAATGGACAGTGTAATGAGTTGAATAAGTTATCTCTGCTTCTCCAATGTGAACTTTCACTTAACCCCTGACGGAACGCCCACGTAGATGATATCAAAATGGTGACATGCCTCAAGCCAAGAGGGTGGCGGCCTGCTGCTCGAGTATCGTTGGTGCATTTCTGTCTATACAGTTTCACACTCTGCCGGGCTTTTGAATAAGACGTTTGTCTTTACGCCGTGTTAACCTGCTTCGGGAAAGACGTGAATCCCTTTGGACCTGAGACTTCGGGAGGTGGCCGATGTTTGGCCGTGTCTAACAGGCTGTTTTCCTCCCGGTAACCACTGGCTTGGTCCATGTCATTTGCACCTGAGGGGCAAAACAAGGACTGTTGTGGTTTCTCCTCAGAGCCAGTCACTCTGCCTTTGAGGGGAGCTTTTCCTTCACTTATGTTTATTTAGGCATTTCGTCTTAAAATGCCCTAATTTGGGGTTGTATTAGGAAAGTTTAAGAATATTACAGTGATTGTAGGAGTGCTTTTAGCCAAGCAGACTGTATGGAGAATCGAGGGCAGCTGGTTTCATTTAAATTTACCAATCTAAGAAGGAGTGGAGAACACATGTGGTTTCCCTTTCTCATCAGCTGAGCCAAACACCTGGTGCTTCAGAGGAAGAAGGCAATAGTTAAATTCTACCTTGCCAATTACTCAGACTGCAATGCAGAGAAGTTATTCTTTTATGATTCTCCTGAGTGTCATAAGTAGACTGTGGTAAAGATGGTCTGATTTTAGCCTTCAGAGTAAATGCTTTGGCACAGTACTTTGAAACTGCTGTCTGCAGCTACCTGAGGGGGCAGAGCGTTGATAACATTTGATTGCCACTTTAATTCTAAGTAGTTCTTTTAAAACAGAATCAACAATAAAAGGTTTTATTGAAAAAAAAAAGCCTCTTAGGAAATATCCATTACTTTTCCAACAATTAGTGTGAAAAATAATGCCCAAATTTGTCACCTGCGTACTATCTTAGGGATTGTGAATCATAGCCTGTTATTTGTGCCTTGCACAGGACAAGGTTCCAGAGTAAAGCCAGGGATGATGCATTCATAGAAATGCTGTTTCGATGCATTGATCACCTGCTATATGAGAGGCACTGTGCTAGGGACATACCTTTCTCCAAGTTTATTCTAAGTAAGGAGGCAGGACATACCTAAGTGGGTAACCATGGAGGGGAAGTCTTGAATTGTTGTGATTATGAATTTATACTCTGAGAATTGAGAAGGTAGGGCAAAGCTATAATGTTCACAGGTGTATTGGCAGAGAAGAGGGAGCTTGAACTGGGTGTTACATTATGGTTTACTGACCGTTTCATTACAGATTTTTCAGTATACTTAGAAATTCCACTATACTTAGTTTTAGAAATGCCATTGAATTGGAAATTTATTTTTTAGAAGTATAAAAGAAATTACCAAAGCATATAAAAATGGAGGCAGGCTCTCAAAATCATCATTCGCTTAGCGTCAGTCTCATGCCGCCTTTTGACTGACTTTATCTTTGTTCTTTTTCTCATAACACTCTGTTTTAAGTTTACCATGTTATTTTTAACTTATTCCCACATCTATTCAGCAAATATTTATCAGGCAGCTACTGTGTGGCAAGCACTATGCCAGGCACTGGAAATACAGGAGTGCAGAGTCAGCAGTGGAGCCTGGGGGGAAGGCACAAGACACACAGCTCTAGGGATAAGCTGCTGCAATTGTGTCAAGGGCTGTATCTCAGCTTGGACATGAAGGAACATGCATGGCTCAGCCAGGCAGAGGAGGCAGAGTGCTCTTGGGAGAGGGTGTGCCTGTACAAAGGCTGGGCGTTCGCGGGCGGGACGGGGCTGAAGGAATGGGGACAGAGCGTGGGTGGTTAGAATTGAGACTAGAGGGTAAGTGGTGATTTGTAGACCATGTCAAGGATTTTGGAAACTGTCCGGAGAGCATTGGGAAGCCATAAAAAACTTTTAAGTAGACGAGTGCCATGACCATATTTGTTATTTTAAAAAGATGTTTTTGGCTGCTGTATGTAGGGTTAAAAGGCAATGCCAGGAAGCCACATCTGAGGCTTCTGTAGTGCTCCAAGCAGTGGGTGCTAATAGCATGGACTAGAGTGGTGGCGGTAGAGATGGTGAGACTTGGGCAGGCTTGAGAGAGAGCAGATAGAATTGCTCAGACCTGGAAGTGGATAGTGGGAGTGAGAGGGAAAGGAAGTAGCAAGGATAACACCCATAGGCTTCTGCACGAGCTGCTGGGTGCATGTGGGTGCCATGTACTAAGAGTACTTAAGGAGGAACAGGTTTCCAGGAAAGGATGGGCCATGTCAGATGTGTGGCGTTTGGAGTGGCATCCAAATGGACATGGCACGTAGGTCGTTTAAAAGAGCTAGAGGTGGAAAGAGAGTGTGCGCTGGAGGGAGCACTGGGGAAGGCATCAGTGTGACGGGCCCTTGCCCCAGCCCATGGGAGTGTATAGAATAGAATGACAAGGGCAGAGTCGGGACAGCCCTGAGCACCAGCTGTGTCACTTCAGCTTAGTTCCTTTTTTAAAATGTTAATTCACTAGGAAGACCAATTTCTTTAAACACCTCTCTTGAGACATGAGAAAGAAGATAAAAGTAGAAGAGTTTTGCCACCTCTCTTTAGAACCAAATGGAAAAGACAAGTGTTAATGATGAGCTGAAATAACTCCCCGTGTGAGTGATAACTAACGTCCTAAATCTTGGTCCCAGTGATTACGACTGAAGCATTCATATGATATGAGCTGGGTATACTCTAGGACACCAAGTTTTTTCATGAAGTTGAAACTCTTTTGCATGCTGTCAAGGAGTTTGTGATAGTCTAGGTACTTTAACAAATGCAGTTATTAATTGTGTAATGATGTCACTAAGCCTGGCACCCCATGAAGGGGTTCTGTCTTTCCTGTCCCCTGTTCCCTGTCCCCCAACCCCTTGCTTCATTAAGACTTGCTGATTCAAACTCACTCTGGTTGAGTTTGAGTGTTTCTCTTTGTTCCAAAGGGTAGTGGCAGGCATATTTAAAGTAACAATTGTACAGAACATTCTTTAATGATGGCCTCTTATTTGAATCATCCCAGACAACTAAATATTGCTAGATCCTGTCAATCTTCCAAGAAAAGATTTTGCAGATTTTAGACCCACATGTATGTTGTTTTGTTGTGAAGTAGCTGGCCTCTCTCAATGTAGGAACTTTTTATTTTTTTTTTTGAGAGGGAGTCTGTTGCCCTTGCTGGATGGAGTGCAGTGGCGCGATCTCGGCTCACTGCAGCCTCTGCCTCCTGGGTTCAAGCAGTTCTCCTGCCTCAGCCTCCCAAGTAGCTGGGACTACAGGCATGCACCACCATGCCTGGATAATTTTTGTATTTTTGGTAGATACGGGGTTTCGCCATGTTGTCCAGGCTGGTCTCAAACTCCTGACCTCAAGTGATGCCGCCCATCTTGGCCTCCCAAAGTGCTGGGATTACTGGCATGAGCCAGCATGCCTGACCTCAATGTAGGAGCTTTTGCAGTAGCTATCTAAGAAATAGATTCCGTATGGACCTTCCATCACATGCAGAGCCGTCTTGTCTTCCTTTGTAGATTATTCACTGACCAGCGCTGACCTGTCAGCCCTTCAAGGCTTCAACTCACCGGGAATGCTGTCGCTGGGGCAGGTGTCGGCCTGGCAGCAGCACCACCTAGGACAAGCAGCCCTCAGCTCCCTTGTGTGAGTAACTGGAAGTCTTCCTGCACCTTTACTCCTGCCACACACTCTCTTCTCCTGTCAGTTACAGCGTTTTGCTCTGTTGAGTTTCGTGTGAGGAATCCTGTAGTGATTCCTTTTCAGGTAGATACAAGTGTTGGGAGAAAATATTTTCTTACCTGGCTCTAGATAGTAGCTTGGATACTGACAAACTAGGCATTCCTTGAAGGGATTTGGGGAGCAAGCCTTCTCCCATAGGGACATCCTGAGGTAGAGAGACTCAGCCAGGATCTGAGGGGGTCTGAAGGCACAGATATCACCCACATGCACCACCTTCTGCCCTCTGACCAGTGATTAAGCCGCCTACTGCACCCCTGCTCCCAAGCACCTGCCTCTGGTTCCACTGCAGCCTGTAGGTGTTCAGGCCCCCTGCCACCCTTGCCATTTATTGCTTTGTTGAGTATCTGTACACGAGAATAGGAAGATAAGCTGTACCTTTTGCTTTCTCCCTGGGCCATAGGGAAGGAAAACTGGGGACAGGGTGTCTTATATATCAGTCAGGTTCCATAGGATTTGTGTGATTGATCCCATCCCAATGCACATGCCAAACCTCATTCACAAAGAGAGTGTTCCTGTGGGCAGGGTGTAAGGATATAAGCAAAGAGGATTTACAGTGGTGCCCAGATGAGGCCAGACATCCCTGAACAGCAGGGAGAAAGAACAGGGCTTTTGTGGAACCAGGATGACAGCAGACCCACGGAGCAGCTGGAGGAGAGTGTCCCAGGAGAGGGGACAGCATAGCAGACCCAGCTGGCATCCATGAAGGCTGGCTGCCTTGCCTCTGCTCTGGGCAGTAGGAATACCCCAGGCCCCTCGCCTCTGCCCAGGAAGTCCCCAGAGAGCCTGAGTTCAGCAATCCCTTTCCCTCATCCATTCTGAAGTAACTCCACAAGGAGGATGGTTATCAGTGGTCTTCTTAGGAATTACGTCATGGAAGAAGCAGCAGAGTTATCTCAGGGAGATTTGCCTACACAGGGTTTGGCCCTCAGGCCTGTCCTGAGCATCCTAAGTGAATGCACTGACCATAGTCCTGGAAGAGCAAGTGGAAGGGGCTCAGCGCCCAGGCCGGGGGCCGCCCGCTTGCGTCCTCCTGTGCTGCTCTCAGCCAGCTCCTCACTTCCTCACCTGGAAAATGAGGATGCTATGACTTGCACCTTAGAGGTGTTGTGAGGAGGAGAGATGTTGTGCCCTGTCACAGGGCCCGGGCGGATGGTGAGCAGATGCCGAGGAAGAAGAGGCAGGGAGCAGATGAGGCTGCTGTGCTGTTCCTCTGCCTTTCTGGTCCCTGCACAGCATGAAGACGCTGACATTGTTTGTCTACTTTAGCTGCAAAATCGCCAACGTTGTGGGTGACAGAACCAAGTAACCTAAGGGCTCAGCAGCACTGTTCTCTTTCTTCCTAGGAAGATGGGATTTCCTTTTGTGCCAAGCACTGAAGGAAACGACCCAAACCAGTCTTGGGGAACTCGGACAAGATTTCAGACTCTGGGCCCTTTTCCATCAGGCAATGTCTCTGCTGTATCATCCCAGTTTTGCAGAGGCACTCGCAAGCCATCTGACCTCTCTCTTTTTTTTCCTTCAGTGCTGGAGGGCAGTTATCTCAGGGTTCCAATTTATCCATTAATACCAACCAAAACATCAACATTAAGTCCGAACCGATTTCACCTCCTCGGGATCGTATGACCCCATCGGGCTTCCAGCAGCAGCAGCCGCAGCAGCAGCAGCAGCAGCAGCAGCCGCCACCGCCGCCGCAGCCACAGCCACAACCCCCGCAGCCCCAGCCCCGACAGGAAATGGGGCGCTCCCCTGTGGACAGTCTGAGCAGCTCCAGTAGCTCCTATGATGGCAGTGATCGGGAGGATCCACGGGGCGACTTCCATTCTCCAATAGTGCTTGGCCGACCCCCAAACACTGAGGACAGAGAAAGCCCTTCTGTAAAGCGAATGAGGATGGACGCGTGGGTGACCTAAGGCTTCCAAGCTGATGTTTGTACTTTTGTGTTACTGCAGTGAACTGCCCTACATATCTAAATCGGTAAATAAGGACATGAGTTAAATATATTTATATGTACATACATATATATATATCCCTTTACATATATATGTATGTGGGTGTGAGTGTGTGTGTATGTGTGGGTGTGTGTTACATACACAGAATCAGGCACTTACCTGCAAACTCCTTGTAGGTCTGCAGATGTGTGTCCCATGGCAGACAAAGCACCCTGTAGGCACAGACCAGTCTGGCACTTCCTTGGACTACTTGTTTCATAAAGATAACCAGTTTTTGCAGAGAAACGTGTACCCATATATGATTCTCCCACACTAGCTTGCAGAAACCTAGAGGGCCCCCTACTTGTTTTATTTAACTGTGCGGTGACTGTAGTTACTTAAGAGAAAATGCTTTGTAGAACAGAGCAGTAGAAAAGCAGGAACCAAGAAAGCAATACTGTACATAAAATGTCATTTATATTATCCAACCTGGCATGGGTGTCTGTTGCAAAGGGGTGCATGGGAAAGGGCTGTTGATATTAAAAACAAACAAAACAAAAAAGCCCCACACATAACTGTTTTGCACGTGCAAAAATGTATTGGGTCAAGAAGTGATCTTTAGCTAATAAAGAAAGAGAATAGAAAACACGCATGAGATATTCAGAAAATACTAGCCTAGAAATATAGAGCATTAACAAAGTAAAATTAATATATTAAGTTATAATTGGAATATGTCAGAAGTTTCTTTTTACATTCATATCTTAAAAATTAAAGAAACTGATTTTAGCTCATGTATATTTTATATGAAAGAAAACACCCTTATGAATTGATGACTATATATAAAATTATATTCACTACTTTTGAACACATTCTGCTATGAATTATTTATATAAGCCAAAGCTATATGTTGTAACTTTTTTTTAGAGAATAGCTTTATCTTGGTTTAACTTTTTAGTTTTATTTTAAGAGGGGAAAACAAAAATATCTTGCAAGCAGAACCTTGGAAAAAAAAAGCCATGAACACTTATTCTAAATGTAAATTAAAAGTTGAGCCAAACTCTTTGTGTATATAGCATCTTAAATATATTATCACCTTTGATGTAAGTACCTATGTATTGTATGGTCACCAGATTAAAAAGTATATTTTTGTGGATTGCCGCCAATTTGGGGGGAAAAGGCGAGGTCCTTTATTAAGTATTCACTGTTTAATATTTACTATTTTGTTAAATATACTGTACTTTGGATTTTAATTATTAGCCCAGTTTTTTCAGAGGATTGTAGAAAGGGGTTTCTCCCCTCACTGGTGGTGAATGTGTGATGTTACATTGTAATCTTTGTGCTGTATGGGTTGGGCATCATTATATATTTTGTATGTGTACATAAATAGCAAAGTGGCAAAAAAAATTGGTGTTAAGTTCATCCTGCATAAGTATAAACTGTGTTGTAACAGATTTTATAAGGCATTATTTAAAACTTGCCTTTTGTGAGGAAAAAAATGTAGTAGAAAAAGCTGACCTAATTTAATTAATATTAGAGAAAATGGCAAAATAGTAGATGAGCACAAAGGTTTTATAAGTGGTAAATGATTAGGGGAAAATACTCGTGGGGAAAGGCATCTTTTTTCCTTGACCCTCTGAAAACAGAACGATGCAGCTGGTTACAAAATCCTACCGTTATCAGCTCTTCTGCACATCGCCGTGATGCTTTGGTATGTGGGGAGAAACGCTCTTAGGGTGCCGGTCCTTGGCATGACTCTTGCCATCCTAATTGGAATCAGTGCCACCCTCAGCTTGGATTTCGAACAAGGCCTTATTCTTTCAGGAAGACAACTAATGGATGATAGCAGGTTCATCCACTTACTGGGCTTGTGCCATGAGCAAAATTCAAAGTCCTGTATATCTTTCATTGTAGATTTTTAAATACTCCTTTTCCTAAAAAACTCAAAGGTTTAAAAATTGCTATTTTATATTTTAAATGATATTGAGCAGCTACCTACAATTTCTATGTACATTTTGTTCCCCCCCACCACCACTCCCAAATTATGTTCCTTTTGACATTTTCCTCATCTGCTGTTTGTGACAAGTCATCAGCCAGATTTCCTGACTGACACATAGGTATGATCAGTGCAGGAGAGACCCTCGCACCACAGGCTGCAAACTGGAGGTTCTGTTCTCATGGCAGTTTGGGCAGTAACTTTTGAGAGAGGCCAAAAAAAGGAGGGTGACGTGCTGTCTCCTCTCTTCAGTATAGACATTTGGCTCTTATTCAGAAAGGATTTTTCTTTAAAAATGTACTTACTTTACTGAACTACTTACTGAACACATTTCTTCATAAGGCCACACCTAATCCAAACAAGACAGTCTCCCAACACTGAAGTTCCAAAATAATCCTTACCACTTTGTAAACCATTTATAGCTTTGAAAGTGTTAAGTGATTCCTTCGTTATTATTTATGCATGTTCATGAACTTCTGCTGTACATTGGAATAGGAGTTAACACATTCACATTTACTGTCTATTTTCTTGTGTGCCTTATGAGATGGCTTTTCTGACTGTATCTCAATAGTCTTTCTTTCTATGCAGGTTTATAATCAGTACAACTACTGTTTTCTAAAATGATACTACTCAAGGCTCGGAGTTTGTATTTAAATTACACTGACCAAGTAACAATGTATTCCATTTCAGGAACTGAATATTTGACTGTTAACCTGTTTCCCATACGCCCAGTGTGGCCTGGAGCATATGGACTTGACAGACATCTCTCACCCAGACGCCCATGTGTGAACACACCCACATCCACATCTCTGGGTGGAAACCAGCCTCGAGTGGGGACGACGCTAATGGTGTTGCTTTAGAATCGTCTTTTCTTACCCTTTTAGACTCGTGTTTTGTATGAGACACCATTGCAAGAAAATTTTATCCCCCCAGAAGTATTTTATTACTAAAAAACAAAAGCAAAAAAAGCTTAAATTGCACTGGTTACAGTACAGTTTCCAACAGCTGTGCTTCTTCAGTACTCTAACCGCTACTCCACTGCGAGTGAAAGTCACCAGTGTGTACACAGGTGGCCCCAATCAAAACTCCATCTTTTGAGCCCAATTATGTCCATTGTGTTATAGACTAAATCAGGGGTTTGTTCTAAAAGAACAACACACGTTTTACCATTTCCTTTAACTAGAAGGATAACTAGTAATGCATTAACATAATTTCTGTATTAACCATCATGCGCACAAGAAATACATAGTAAATAAGGAACCTGAAAACTCCTGGCGTTGGATCTTAAGAAGCTAGATGATTAGAATGTGAAAAAGATTTTACAAATGTAAAACTTCTATTTCTCTGTAGAAACTTTCTTCACTTTGCTGTGCAAGAAGACACTGCTTTGCTATATTTAAAATGGCTTTTTTTAAAAGAGATTTATGTATTTGGTAAATGTTTGTAGTCAACAGTTCACACAAGAAGCTGTGCACGGTTTGATCATGTGAAACCGTTTGGTGGCACAAGCTGGACTTTGTTGCCATCCTTGAGATGAACCTTTTAAGAAAAATAAGTTAATCTCAATTTCTCCCTGAATGTGTTGTTTTTCTTCATTATACAATAAATATGATAGTGAACTTTTTATCAAATGGTGAAGACAATGCTAAAGGTTGTTGTAAACTGTTTGTCTCCCGCACTCACTCCAGTAAAGACGGACTGGCTCTTACAGTGCATCGAGACTCTGTCATGTTTGCCTGGGGAAACGAGGCGCTGGCTTTGCCACCAGGCAGCCCCTTCCCCTAAAGCCCTCTCCTTTTTCATTCCTTTCACGAAGACCTTGTTCACCTGCAGGCCTCTTTCTCTGGGTTGAGACAGGGTCCAGGAAACCGTCCCAGCGCCCCCACTGGCCTCCCCCTTGTCGGCTCCCAGGTCATCCCTGCTGGGCAGCCCTGGAGCCTGTAGGAAGCAGCGGGCCACGCAGTCCCAACGGGGCCTAATCTGGCTGTTGCATGCACAGCGCTGTGGATGAATGGAATCCATTGGGCCTCCAGTTACTGCTTCTCACAGGAAATACGCCAAAGCGTGTTAGAGGGGGTGGGTATGTTAGAACCATCGTTAGATTCTGTGTCTCTTTAAAGTCTAGGGTGTGAAATGATTAGTTTTGCCCAAAATACATACATGATGCTGAGCTAGAGGCAGCAGAAGACAGATTTGCTGGCATGAATTGAGTTTTCAACAGTGATAGGTGCACATCCCAGTATGCTGGCAGGCACTTCATGGTCATCTCCCTTTGTCATAATTCAGCTAGAAAATGAAAAATCTTCAACTTTCAGTAGAAAATGTTCTCTCCTGATGTGCCTTCTAAGCCAGCTCCTAGCTAAGCAGATTCCTGGTGTTAAACTGAAAACTAAATTTTTGTGCTGGCTGCAGTGGGGCTCTTATTAGCAGGTTTTGAAAGCTGGCTGAGTCCTGTTGCTAAAAATACTCTCATCACAGCTGCAGCTACTTAAAGTCAACTCATTCCATTCTCCTGCTTGGCCCCCTGGGTGCCTTGCTCTAGGCAGTATCCTGTTTTCAGGCCGATTCTGTGGCACCAGCCAAGATGATTTTCAGTGGGAGCCCTGTGCCAGCTGATCAGCCGCAGCCTGCTCCGTCGGTCTTCGGGGCTCACAAGCGGCCCGAGGACCACTCAGTTGTAAAACTGAGAGGAAGAGGAGTGTTTCTTGCCATCTTCCACGGGGCCAGGAGGTTTCAGATTGGGGCTTAAAACACCAGACGTTCCAGATCGAGTGGGCTCGTGTCCTCATCCCGCAGAGAGTCGCTGAGCCCCGTCTGCGAGAGGTAAGCCCTGATCCCAGCTGTTGCAGGCTTTGGGCTTAGGACGAGCTCTTCGCAGGCAGCCCCAGCCTCAGATGCACGGAGCCGGGGTGTAAAGCTTTGGTGCTCCTCATTTCATCAGTCTTGCTTCCCAGAGGACCCAAATTGACAGGGCATCTTACTCAGCTTAGATGCCAGGGCCTACACTCCAGTCACTTCCTTACAGATGCATGGTGGGCCTGCTTTCTAGCGAACCAAAGCAAACGCAGCTGTGGAAGAAAGAAATCACTTGTACTAACTGGTTTCACTCCACAGTCCCCCCTTTTTTTTACTCTTAGTATATACACTTCATTTTGAACTCACTTTTGACTTACAGAAGAGTTGGGAAAATAACGTGGTTTCCACATATCCCTCAGCGGGCTTTCCCTAATGCTAACATTTACATAACCATACTACCAGTATGAGAACTCAGAAATTAATATTGACACAGCATTTTTAGCTAAATACCTTACTTGAATTTCCCCATTTTTTCCACTCATGCCTGTTCTAGGATCCAATCCAGGATCCCACATTTCCCTTTGTCACTTGTTACAGCTTTTCTTATAGAACCTTTGACACTTTTGAATACTGATCAGTTATTCTGTCTAAAACCCCTCAATGTGGATCTGTAATGTGATGATTGGAATGAAGTTGTGCATTTTGGCAAGAAAACCACAGAAATGTGTCCTTAATGCATCATGGAGTCCATGTTGATGTCTTATTCCAGGTGATACTGACTTTGATCACTTGGTTCAGTGGTTTTGACAGGGTTTCTTCAATGTAAAAAGTTTCTGTCCCTTTGTAATTGATACATTTATTGGGGGAGATACCTTGAGACGCTGCAGGGTTGTATTTTCACCCACTAATTTTTGCATCTTGTCTACAGCTGTCGTAGCTGCCTGTTTTCTTCCGCATTGATTCTTTGGAATTCTGCTGCGAGGAGCAGCTGTCCCTTCTCATTTTTTTTAACTCATTATATCATTGTGGACTCGGATTTTGTTTCTCCTGTGGGCTATAATCCAGTACTGTCATTATTTTACTCCTCCAGTTGTTCCAGCTTTGACCATTAGGAGCTTGATCAGGTGGCCTTCCACGTTAAATCTGAGTCTCTCCACCCCCTTTAGCATGTCCTTTCTGGCACCAGAAGATGCTCCACACTCATCTTGTGTTGTTGGGTCGACCACGTTTTCCACGATTAATGATTCCCTTTATTGGAGAATGGTATTTGGAAACCAGATCTGGGCACTAGATGTGCTTATTGTTACTAGGGTATCACCTCTTTCGGGCTCTTTGTGCAGACACAACAAGGAAATACATGTAGTTATGCACACACACACACACACATCCATCCATATTCCTAATTACCTAAACGTGTCAAAAGCCATGGTTTACGCTAATGCTTTGGATTCCAGTTCAATGCCCCATGGTTCCTTTTAGCCTTTCCTCATTCGTAACTTCTTTCTCCTGTGGTAGGGAACCCAGCTCTTATTATCTACAGTCCGTTTACTTATTGTTCAGTTCCAGTGTACACTTATTTTCAGAACTGCCCATACCCGTGTAGGGAACACACATCGACTGACTAGATGAGAGCATTTATGTGGTTTTGTGGGTTTTGCCTTTGGCCTTAACACTATCCAGTCAAGACAGTGGTTTCCAGTTACTTGTAGTCGCCAATCCCTTCAGTGTGGTTATCTTACTCATTTGTAACATGGTTAGCTCATCTGCTCGTGTTTTATTTCACTTTCGGCACCCTCCCCATCCTAGTCGGTTTTAATGATTTATTTTGAGGGGTGTATGAATAGTATCTGAAACGTTACTGTGTTTCTAAGCTATACAAAAAGATGCTCAGAAAAACATTCCCTCTTCACCCCTGCTAGCCTATTCCTATCCCCACCACTCCCACCAGCCCCTAGAGACAACTAGTCTCTTTAGTTTCCGGTTTAAGCCCTTCCTGTACTTGTACAAATAGGCGGCTTTGCTTTTTCCACTTAATAGTCTATCTGGAAATCACTCCATAGAGTGATTAGGTCATAGATGCTTTCGTCCATGGCGTGGATGTACCGTGGTGCTAACCCACGTGTAGGCATTTAGGCTGTTACCAATATTCTGCAGTCATCGATGAATAGCCCTACACGTGTGTATATTTGTATTTTTAAAGATGTATCTTCAGGGTAGATTCCTAGAAGTGGGATTGCTGAGGAAGTTAACGTGTCGTTTTGGAAGGTATTGCCACATTTGCCTCCAGAGATGTACCAGTTTGCATTTCCTCCAGCAGCGTATGGGGACATCCTTGCCAGCCGAGTGCAGTCATATTTTTTATTTCTACCAGTCTGAGAAGTGTATCTCAATGTTCTAATTTGCCTTTCTCTATTATGAGTGAAATTCAGCATTTTTTTCATATGTTTGAGAACATCTTAATATCTTTCAAGTGTGTGAATTTCTGTTCTTTTTCTCATTTTTCTATTAGATTTTTTATTTTCATCCCCCAACCTGTAAGGGTTATCTTTATATTAGGGATATTGACCCTTTGGTGTGTGTGCTATGAGTAACTTTTTTGTGTACTTTAGTCATGCAAAATTTCATTTTTATGGAGTCACATTTATCAATGTCATTGCTTGTAGCTTTTGAGTTGCATTTGGAAATATTTTCCGTACACCAAGGTTAGAGAGGAATTCACCCACGTACTCTTGTTCTAGTATGGTTTCATCTTTTACTTTTAGATTGCTGATCCATTTGGAGTCTGTTCTTATATGTGGATCTAATTTTATGTGTTTACAAAAGGCTCTCTATGGCCAGGTGTGGTGGCTCACATCTATGATCCCAGCACTTTGGGAGGCTGAGGTGGGAGGATCACTTGAGCCCAGGAATTTGAGACCAGCCTGAGCAGCACAGCAAGACCTCCTCTCTACAAAAAGAAAAATACAAAAATGTAAAGGCTGTCAACTTGTCCCAGTACCATTTATTAAAAAGTTCCTCTTTACTCCACTGAGTAAAGGGGCTAATTCTGGACTTTCTATTTTCATTCCTCATGACCATAAATTGTAAACGGCTCTCAACACTGCCCAGAGATGCAGCTGCAGCTCCCTAGTATGCTGGCTTGCTCCCTTTCAGACATAACTATTTTACTGCATCTCCTCTCCTTTCACACCTCCAAGACCACTTCCTTCTCTTCTCAGCTGGTTACTTCCTCTCACATTTTCCGCTGAGAAAACAGATGGAATCGGATGAGACCGACCTCAGCTTCGCACGTGGTATCCAGGAATCTTCCCTCCAGGCACTGTCGAGGGACCGTTGATGCCCTTATCTAAGTCCAAGCCTTCTGTGTTGTATCCTGGGTCTCATCATCTCCTTCTCAAGGTCTTTGCTTCTGTAACTATCCCCTCTTTCTGGCAGCATTAATTTCTCCCTCTCTCCTAGATCTTTCCTATCAGCATAAAAGCATGCTTTTCTATCAACCCGTTTCAAAAACAAACCAAAACAGAAAAAAACTACCACTGCCTCCTGTGTCTAAGACACTAAGGTTCATGTGAAGATCATCAGATCCCCTCTGCTTTACCTGGGGGTGCTAGACATATTTGATTCTTTTCTATATGTGATAAAACCTGGAAAAGATGGGGAAGCATTGACCTGCAGGGATATCAAGGATGAAGCCAGGTGCTAAAGTCATCAGTGGAGGAGAGGAAGCCACCAGAAGATCCGTAGATGATGCAACAAGGAAATGGGGCAGGAACTGTGTTCTGATAACACGTGCTTCAAAGAAGCAGGAGGATTTAGGGAGGGGGGAGGAGCAGTGATCTCAAAGTGGCAATAAGGACCCAGGGTGACACTGCCACTGCCTGGATGACTGGTACATGGGCTATCCTTCCTTTCTAACTACTCAGCTGAGCTAAGACTCGCAGAAACAGGGAGCCTGGCACTTGACGGGGGGAATGTAGTCATGTTGATTGAACTATGTCAACGACACGCCTCCAGAGCAGCTGTCTGTTTCACAGTGCATGGAATTCAGTGGACTCGTTCTTAAGCCTTTCTAAGAAAATCTGCCCCTTTTGGCTTCCTGTCCCATGATGCAGTCCAGGCTCACAAATTAGAGTCCACTGACAGGCCTGCTCCCCTGGCCCTGCCTCAGAACCAGTCTTGCCCCCTCATGCCACATTTTGGCTGCCCCTCCCCTGACCCTGGCCTATGATATTCTGTTTCTGGCCATATTAGAATAACAGCAACCAGGTGTATTCTTTCACTTAAAAGAATCCAACAAAATAGATGAGGCCTTGGACAACGGGCAGTGCAGGACAGTGAACGCTCAGACTAGAAATAAACCAGATGAAACTGATGAGTGCCCCAGCTCACCGCCTGGAGGGTTTGCAAACCACAGGACAGAGTCAGGTGGTTTTGCCAAGTAGGGGAGATGGAGTTTGGGGTTCAGGGAGTCTGAGGCATCTAGAATTTGTGGGGGCACAGTACTGGGGAGGGGGAAGCTGGACAGAGATTCCCCCAAGTCTTTGGCTGAGTACTGGCCTGTACGTGCATGTGAGGAAATCACAGAGTCAAGGAAAAGAGCCAACAGAAAAAGCAGGCGGGACAATTCCCAGAGCTTACCCAGGGCCAGGAATCATCTGTGTTCCCACCAGAGAGATTATTAGGTGATTATTAACTAGATTATTAATGCTGTGTGTGTTCGGTGGTGAGACCACCACACACAGCATTCGGAGAATCTTAAAAAGGCATCACCACAGCAGCAGGACTGAAAAAATCCTCAGAAGGCATTGCCCTGGGAGCAGGGCCGAATGAGCCCTCACTACACGCTGCTCTACACCTGCCCTAACATAGCAGGAGAGTGAGACTCAGAAGGACTGAGCTGATTCCAAGTAACCATGCCCCAGGACAAAGCACAAACTATTTAAAGGAAGACAACAAAATCCAGCATCCAACAACATAAAATTCACCATGTCTAGCATCCAACAAAAAATTACTACGCATGTAGAAAAACAAGAACATACAATCTATAATGGGAGACAGATGGAGGCAGAGATCAACAAACGGACCCAGAATGACACAAATGATGGAATTAGCAGGTCAGGATGTTAAAACAGCTATTACAATATACTCCACGTGTCAGAATATATCAACACAATGATGAAATAGAAGATATTTAAAAGACCCCCAACAGAACCTTTAGAGATTAAAAAGACCTGTAGTAAAAGATGCGTTGGGCCAGGCCCGATGGCTCACGCCTCTAATCCCAGCACTTTAGGAGGCTGAGGTGGGCAGATCACTTGAGGTCAGTTTGAGACCAGCCTGGGCAACATGACGAAAACCCATCTCTATTAAAAACACAAAAATTAGCCAGGCATGCTGGTGCATGCCTGTAATCCCAGCTACTTGGAAAGCTGAGGCAGGAGATTCACTTGAACCTGGGAGGCGGAGGTTGCAATGAGCCAAGATCACGCCAGTACACTCCAGCCTGGGTGACAGAGCAAGACTCTGGTTTTGTTTTGTTTTTTGTTTTTTTTTTTTTAAAGGATGCACTGAATGGAATTACTATAGATTAGACAAACACTACAAAGGAAAACAGCAATAGAAACTATCCAAAATAAAACAGGAGACAATAAAAAATGAATATAAATGAGCTATGTAATTGGAGGGAAATAATGAAAAAGGTTTCAAAGAAACAATGGCTAAAATCTGTCCAAATTAGATGAAACTCTACAAATCCACAGATCCAAGAGACGATGAGTCCCAAACAGAAATATGCAGAAAGCCACACCAAGGCCCCACCAAGGCCCCTCAGAATCACGCCGCCAGTTCTGCACTGCACCGTGTTCTGGGCTGTCTGAGATTCTGCATTTGTCTGTTCAGCATCCCTTCATCACAGGGCCAATTGTATTAACTCTTGCTTATTGCAGTAACTGGTTTTTGTCTTCTGTATTCCTGATGCTCTGGCTTTGTGGGCCTTGCTGACTGACGAGAGACTGCCACTCCCAGGACTAGCCTGTTTTCCCTGCCCTGCCTTCCCTTTCCCACGGAAACACGATGAAGGCTCTGGCCTGAGCGTGCCCCTGGCTCCTTTCTGCCTCCTGACCAACATTGGTGCATCCCCTATGTGGCCCTGTGGGGCCTGGTGTGCTCCCTTCTCTTGGGAATTACAAGTAGTAAAACTTCTTGCAATAACATCAGGAAGAAGCAATGTCTCCATGTTGTCATGCATCACCTCTATAAATTCAAATCCCGTGAGTACAAATCGAGACACTTCGTAAGGTCTCCACTCCTCCAACCAAGCCTCTCCAAAACTGTGACTACCATTCTTCACTTCCGTGCCCATCAACTCGCTATTGCTCCAAGACTTTCAGTAGCTTCCCACTGTCCATCAAATCATGTCCAGATCACTTAAACGTGGACCTCAGCATTGCCCAGAACTTAGCCTCAAACAGTCCTGCAGCATCTTCCCACGGCTCTGTTTACATTTCCTTCACGCCAGGCACCAGACTATTCAGCTCCCTGTCTACACAGTCCCCGTTTCCAGCCTCTAGGCCTTCGCTCACACTGAACAGTGCTCTGTGAAAAGAACCATCCACTGCCATATCACTAAATCCTAGCCTTCTTTCAGATGCTAAGGAAATGTCATCTCCTCCAGATGTTTTCTTAGCCACTTGTCATATATTTCCCTCTGTGGGGCATCATGTGTTCTACCACATCTCTACTCTGGCATAGGTCTTTTTAAAAAATTATCATTATTTCTTCTGAGACAGGGTTTGGCTCCGATGCCCAGCAACACAATCTCAGCTCACTGTAACCTCCACCTCCCAGGCTCAAGCCATTCTCCCACCTCAGCCTCCCAAGTAGCCGGGACTACAGGCGCATGCTACTGCGCCTGGCTAATGTTTGTAATTTTTCGTTACAGATGGGGTTTCACCATGTTCGGCCTAGGCTGGTCTCGAACTCCTGGGCTCAAGCAATCTGCCCACCTCAGCCTTCCAAAGTGCTGGGATTACAGGCATGAGCCACTGCGCCCAGCCCTGGCATAGGTCATATCCCACTAGGTTCTAAGCACCTTGAGGACAGGGGCCATGTCATGTTATCCCATCACCTCTTGGTATCACTGGGTGTTCTGGCAGGTTACGGATGGATAGATGCAAAGTAGCCCATGTTCCTTATTCGGGATAGTGAAATGGTGATGAACAATAACCCAGTGTTTTCCAAAGGTGTGAGAAAGTCTCCCCCAGTTGTGGTAAGGACCCCCCGCCTCCTCACTGGCACTGTGGTGGCAGTCTCTCTGTAAGTTTTGAGCAGGAATGGGAAGGGGTACAGGTCACAGGTTACAGCTGCACTTCGTCACCACACTGGTCCTTCCAGGGGCAGTGGGGTCTGATTGGCAGTGCAGGAGCAAGGAGGCTGCCTTTCCTCGCGGCAGCTCCACTGTACCAAACTTGGAGAACAGGCAAACTGGATGCCATCCACACTCTCCAAGCCCTGTTCCCCTGCCTGGCCTGAGACCAGCCATACCCTGTCTCTGGAAATAAGCTTGGAAGAGCTGTCCCAAGGCGTTAAGTGCTGGGAAGGAAGCAGCTAAGGGAGGCTCCTTTCCTGACAGTCTCTGTTTCTCAAAGTCAAGGTGTTGGGAAGAAAGCTGAGGCAGTGCTTGCATGTCTGACATAATGTCCTCTGGAATGTGTCTAGACTTCCTGGCTCCTTACTTCTAGCCCTCCTCGGCTCCTAGATCAATTGTATTCCCATTATCTCAAGTAGCAGAACACGTTCCTTATAAATGCTAGACCAGCACAGCTGTAGATCACGTGCCTGCCCTTTTGCCCTCCACATTCTCACCGCCTGTTTCTTTGTTGGATTACCAATAAATAGCGTGGGCTCCCAGAGCTCGGAGCCTTGGCAGCCTCCACCATCGCGATGGCCCCCAGTCCCACTTTACTTCTCAAACTTTTTCTCAATCCTTTGACTCTGCTGGACTTTGTGGCCCCCACAACCTGGTGTTGGGTCTGATCACCCCAACACAAGGGGCCTGGTTCACTGGCTCAGAGGCTAAATCCAGTTGATTCTCCACCAAGAAAATGGGCAGGTAAATGCTGATTCTACAGTTACTGCGATTCAGGCAATGGATCTAACTTTTCCTATTGCGAGGCCAGTACCCCAAGTGGGCCAGTAGAAATTTTCTCTGCTGTCCCCTCCTGAAGCCCTGCCTTGGGAGACCTTAAGCATCCCCCACGTTCTGTGAGCCTGGATCATGCCATAGGGGCCCTACCCCAAGCCCACAGTGGACTGTCAAGCAGGTGGCAGAGCAGAAAGGGATTAAGAGCCCAGGCTGTGTGGTCGTAAGCAGCTTGCTTTTTCCATCTGTAAATTGGGGATAGAAGTGCCTGCGTTGTGGGGAGATAGTGAGGGTACAGTGGGTGAGCATATAAAGCTTAGAGCACTGTGGCATCCAGAAGGCACCATGGCTTATATGATTGTTGTCGCTCCTGGGGCTGCAGCCCAGTCTTCCCCAAAGAGGAAGTGGTCATGGCTCTTTGGGCCTTTCCCACAGCTGAGCCCAGGCTTCCGCTGTCTCAAGTGTTTTTTTTTCTTAGTTCCGAGTCTCGTTTTATCTCCCAGATCTTGGCCTGATCTCAGCTCACTGCAACCTCTGCCTCCCAGGCTCAAGCCATTCCCGTGCCACAGCCTCCCAAGTAACCAGGACTACAGGCCCACACCACCAGGCCCAGCTAATTTTTGTATTTTTAGTAGAGAGGAGGTTTCACCCTATTGGCCAGGCTGGTCTCGAACTCCTAACCTCAAGTAATCCATCCGCCTCGGTCTCCCAAAGTGCTGGGACTACAGGCGTGAGCCACTGTGCCTGGCCCCAAGTGGCTCTTAATTCCATGACTTCAGGCACATCTCCTCCCACCCCTCCCCTCCACAGTCCCCCCACTGCAGCGCAGAAGGCCTTGCATGGCGGGGCCTTGACCGTCCTCCCAACGTGCTCCTAGGCCGGGCCACACCTTCCTCACCTCTGCTGGGCAGTGGCGGTTCTGGGTGACCCTGAGGTGTCTGCTTAGTCCCTGCAGCTTTGTCTCTCGAGAGTAAAATTAAAGCATCATTTGCTCGACAATGGAGATTCTTTGGGCTTCAACATTCAGCACTACAGTTCAACCAAAAAGACTGGAGACTAGATAGCAAACCTGTCTCTAAAATATTCACTCCCCAAAGACACTGAAAACATAGCAAAATGAGGAATAGGAAGTATCGTGGTATTTCTTATACCCCTAATAAAGCAGTATTAAAGCCTGTATACAGATCAATCAGCGATCAGTCATCCCTAGTGCACTGGTTACCACTTTGTCCTGCACCTGTCCGAGTAACCTCGGGCACAGTACAAGCCCCAAGTTGGTGGCCAGGTGCAGGGGACAGGCAGTCCTCACTCCTGACAGACACCTTTATCTTCTCCAGCAGCATCCCACATCTTTTAATGCTAAATTATCAATCCCCAAATTTTAAAAGGTTGGGGGAGGTGCAGTGGCTCACGTCTGTAATCCTAGCACTTAGGGAGGCTGAGGTGGGCAGATTATCTGAGGTCAGGAGTTCGAGATCAGCTTGGCCAACATGGCTAAACCCCATCTCTACTAAAAATGCAAAAATCAGCCAGGCATGGTGATATGTGATAGTAATCCCAGCTATTCAGGAGGCTGAGGCATGAGAATCGCTTGAACCCGGGAGGTGGAGGTTGCAGTGAGCCAAGATGGCACCACTGCACTCCAGCCCAGGGGAAAGAGTAAGACGGTCTCCAAAAAAAATTAAATAAAAAGGGAGAATCAATTTTCCTTCACAGAAGAAATCATTTTATTCCATTTGAGAAAAGTAAAGGATACATTCTTTGTCTGACAAAAGTGATTTTGTCATGGAACTCCAAGGCCTGCCTGGTGAAGTGACAGTGACAGATGTTAGAGGAACCTGTGGCCCTCAGTGACACAGACAGCACAGACATTTGGCTGGAAAAGCACTTGCATAATCAAAACATTTCCTATTGCAGAGATTCAGAAGTTCTTTTTATCCTGAAGATCGTTCTGGTCGCTAATTTAAGACTGAAGATGATTTAATTTGCTAATGGAACCCAGGCCAGTTTTTTCACACAACTGAAAGAAGAGAAACTGGAAATCACTCTTACTTGGTGAGACCTTTGAAACTCTTCCCCAGGCCTCACGCGTCAAAGGCCATCACTGTCCCTCCACCCAGCATCTGGGCAGTGTCTGCCTCCTGTCCAGAACTCTTGGAGGCCAGGCCAGCAGCCACCTCAGTCCCTCCCACCCCTCCATGCCACAGGGCAGCACCAACTCCCAAGCAGTAGCAGGCTCTGCCCAGCAGTCCCCAGCCCATCCACAGCACCACTGCTGCCTTGGCAGCGAGAAGGGCTGGGAAAACTGCAAGCTCCTTCCTCCCTCAGGTGTTCTGATTGCCTTTTACAACAAGGGTCGCCTCTAGCCCCTCCATCAAGCCTTTGGTCCTGGAACATTGTGAGTTACATTGTATATAGCGTTATTCTAAGGGCATCACCCAGAGAAAAAGGACTAAGCGGCCTTCTCACTCTGGAGCTCCGAAGAACTGAGCCAGGGAAGCAGCAGGGGGAGCGCCCTGTGTTAGGTGTGCACAGGGGCTGCGGCTCTCAGCACAGGCCTGACGACTGCCCAGCTTCAGACGCCAACCATGGTGGAGCCTCAGTGACAGGCACTCAACCTCCCCTCCAAACACTGGCCAGCAAGAGCTCCTTCCAAGGAGGACAAGCGGGAGAATCCAGAGAGCCACACTGTGGGACGGCTCCTGCGGAACTGGGCACAGCCTGTGTGTCACACCAAGCAGCTCTAAAAGGACAGGAGTAGGACTGCCCTTTATTCAACAGTGCAGCAGTTTGGGTCCAGGGCTTTTTCAACTCTAGAAATGGCATTGCCTCAAAAAGGCTAACTGAGGGGGCCAATATGAAGTAGGCTTGTTACAACTGTAACTATCACTCTCTAAAACAGGGTGGCATGCCAAGACCATTCCACAGCACCTTTGCCAGGGAGACAGAGAACACTCCTTCTCAGAGCCAATCCCCGCTCCACAGCAGTGAGGATACAGCAAGAGCCAGGCGACCCGTGCAGATGCCACTGGCTCTCACACTGCAGGTCCCTTGACAGAGGCCATTTCTTTCCCTCCGAGCACGTCCAACTTGGGGGTCCACACGGTGCTGCTATGAACTGGCCAGTCCACTAAATGTCACACGGAAATGGCTTTCTTGCTGCACCTCTCTGGATAGAGGCCGAGGTCGCTGCTGTTTTAGATCCTGCTGGCTTAGACTGGGTAAGGCCATGCCCAGGCCAGTGCAATTGAGAGTACTGCAGTGACTTCTGAAAAGTGTCCATCCTTCCCCGGAAGCAAAATGCAGCACCCCTAGGACATCGCCAATGGCAGCTGAGGCACATCAACAGCCAGTTGCTAAAGCTGGGCTGATTCTTTAAAAACAAAGCTTAGTTCCCTGCCTGGGTGGTCTGACTGAACTGGCTGGCTGCAGAAGTGACGGTTGGCACTGCCACTGCTAGTCTGGGGGCTTGCCCTGGAACTGTACCCATTGCCATCGAGCCATTGGGGATGACAGTTGTATTCAAGCTATCAGGGGTCTCACCACTAGCTTGTATTTTAAAATAGACCAAATAAAAGATAGGCAAGACAATACCAATTAGAAGCATGATGAAAACAGCATTCCACCACTGAATGCCACAATCTGCACCATCCATTGGCGTCTTCGGAGGTGCCGGGAGCAGTGGCTGATGGGAGGTGTCTATGCAGTAACTTTCACGTAAAAAGATTTCTGACTGCACTGCACGCTCAATATTCTGGTCAATCCCCTTAAAGAAATCCATCAGTTGGCTGGCCTGGGCATCGGTGTCTGCGCCTGCTCTGTCTGCATCTGGCAGTTCCACAGTCACTGTGGTCTCAGAAGATGGGCTCAGAAGGGGTTTTAGTTCTTGGTGGGTCTCTGTTAGGATCCCATGGTTTTTCACTGGAATCTTAATAGATTTCAAAGCATATAAGTCTTGTTCTCTGATGAAGTTGTTGACTTTCTTGATATCTGCAACCTAGGAAGGCATGAAGATAAACATCATAAAATATGTGGAGCTCCTTAAAAATAACATTCCAAAAAGTGGCTCTTAATCTTTCTGGGTGATGATTCAAGCCCACTTCACTTACGAATCTGATGAAGACTGGAAAACTGCAGCTGTACACAAAGTTAGTTTAGGCTGAAATTTTGTTTTTTTGGCTTTCACTCAACCTCAATATATACTTTAGTAATCAGATATTCCTAAAGATTTATAGGTTTGAACAATTTAAGATCAGTTCTGAAAAACAGTTCTTAAACTGTTTAAAGTGTGACTGCAACAAAATGCTTTGGACGAAACCACCACGGCACTAAAAGGAATGTTGCAGCCTTTTCCACCTTTAACTTTTGAGGCAATAGTGCCCCCATCTGCCTGCCTTCCCCCTCATGCCAGAACTAAGTAGCTGCCAGATGTTAGCATTCACCAAACACACAGCCTCAGCCAGCTCTGCAGACACACTCAAAATCCAGTTTACCTGTAATAAAGTTGAGACAGATGCCCTCGGCATTTTCTTCCCCAGAAACACTGTGGGGCATATAAACTTGTTAAATAAAAGTGACTTACAGTTACTGTACTGAACTGTCAGGAAAAAGGAATAATGCCGCGAGTTTTATCAAGTAACAAAGTCCATGACAAAGTCCTCTCATAATCAAACACGAAGATTTAAGAAGCAGGGGGAAATGGAAGTCAAAGGGTAACCCCTCCCTCACACTAACGTTTGAAAACTTTCCAAAAGCCTCAGAGATGAACTCTAACCTTTTAACACTTAAGTCCACTTAAACTAGAAAGCGAATACGGCCAACAGCTCTCGTTCAAATCAATCATTTCCATTATTCGGCAACTGCTGTCATTGTAACTGAATTGGGGTAGGGGACATTTTTAATTTACTATGTCCTGAATCTAATGCATGAGACCGTTGAGGTCTTTCTGTCTCTGCCTTTAACACATTAAGAGCAAATTTAATTCTTCAAATAGGAAAACTGATCACTTATCAAAGGCTTTATATATTCTTTACAGATTTAGACATCACCATAGCAAGAAGCCTACTCCATTCCAGTCTTTGTGGGACAGGCTTCATTTTTAAGCCCGTGTTCTGTAAGCCACACGGTATGCCTGCAGAAGCTGCTTATCGGAGCCAAATATAAATGTCAGTACAAGTTAAAGACCACCATGTGTCCCCAGAGACCAACCTGTTTATTTCCCTGAAAGACCACAACACCCCACACAACATGTTTTAGACATTTGGACCTTGTTAGATAAGACACTTGTAGGAGAAAGAGATTTTTAAAATTAAGTAGCTTACATACCCTTAGAGAAGGCCATAGAAATTTTTAGCACGGTGTTAGCAAAGTGAAATAGTTACAATCTAGGAGAAAATGCAGCAATTCTAGAAATACTTTCCTACTTACTTTGCCATTGTTAATCACTCTGAATGCTAAAAACATAATTAGAGAAAAACAGGGTTATATAGATACACAGCATACAAAAGATCATGCAGGTCTAAAAGAGAGAAGGTAAAACTTTACCAGTCAAGTAAGCTACCACCAAGAAAGGTTCAGAAAAATAAAAGCAACAAGAAAGGCAAGCAGACCATAGAAATCTGGGATTAAATTCTGCCTGGTACCTCCAGCCCCATTCGGTCTAAAATAAAATGTGCTCAAAAGAAGAAAAAAGGTTTCAGAATTTCAGTGTGGAGGAAACAGGAAAAGAAGTTCCCTGCAGAGAAGGAAATGCACCAACCCTCCCTCTTTGGGAGCCAGGCTTCGGAACTAAAGGTACTCCCACCTGCATTCCAATTCTGGCTAAACAGGGGAGTCCTTGGCTGCTACAGCAGGCCTCTCCTGACGGCCTGGCAGGATTAAGAAGGGCGGCAAGGGCACCCACCCTGCAGTGAGTTCCCCGTGTTCCTTGAAACGGAGTGGGGCAGAGCCCCTGAGGGGTGTCTTACTTTGCAGCCATACTGCAGAGCCAGCTTGTTAAGGCTGTCCTCCTGAGCCAGCTCCCGCTGCAGCAGCACCACGTCACCTGCTCCCGCCTGGTGAGGCTGGTGGACACCGCTCTTCTGGCGCTCCTTGCCCCGGGGCCGCAAAACCACACGATGAGACTCTTCTTCAGAAGAGTCCCCCGAGTCCCCACTGCCATCCTTAAACACGTATACGTGGCTGGTCGGAGTCCCACAGACAACAGCTGGGCCTTGGAAGGTCTTGGTTAACAATTCCTTGTGCCTCATTTTCTTCACTGAAAACCAAGCCCGAGGGTTAATTCCACAGAAGACATAATCATCCCTCCACCGCATAGTTTAAAGAGAAGTGTCTGGTTGTTAGAGAGTATTCCTTTTCCTAATCACTGCAAATACTCAACGAATATCATCAGTAGAAAAAAAAAGAATGTGCTTATGCTGGCTGAGATGGAAGAGGATAGGCAGAATAAAAACCCTGTTTTTTCTAATTGCATACGCTTTGTGCAGAAAACAAACCCTGCCCCTATTCCTCATCCATAGCTGTCTCCCCCAAACCCACATATGTAAAGAAACAACTACTTTTGGTCTCAGAGTAGTAAGTTGAGATCCTGGCAATGGAAAGTAAGGACTGCTGGCCAGCCACCATGCACGCGGAATCTTCAACTCAGAACCTTTGCACAATAATTTCGTATTCAATATTTTACACATTGCAAAGTATCTTCACTAAGAAGGTCAACGCTAAGGACTCTTGCTTAGAACTATGGGACTAAACTGCTCTTATTTTGACCCAGTTTAAGTCATAGTATGTGGGGCAAGCTAGGGGGAAAAGAAATGCCCGTCAGCCGGAGAAAACCGTCCAGTTTGCTCACGGGTCACTTTGCATTCATTACATCCCCATGTCTGGTTTTTATTTTCACCTGAGTCAACAGCCAAAGCCACAATACCCTTGTTCCTCTCTCCAAATTGTACGGGTGAGATTCCAGAAACGCAATCTCCAACACGCTAACAACTTCAGAAAAAGTTGGCTTCGAAGCCACAGGGGAGCAGCCCATACGGGGACAGCCTGTGGCCCCAGCTCGACCCCCTACTCCCCGCCCACGCCTTCGAGGGTCACAGGCCCACACCCCGCTCCGCGCACTCCTGAGCCTGCCCAGAGCAGGGAGGCGGACGGCGGTGCCCGAGGGGTTGAAGGTCATCTGCAGGACCACGGCGGTGGCCCGGGGACGGGGCCAGCCTTCGCGTCCCAGCTCAGGGGCTGCAGCAGCTCTCAGGCCCGCTTCCCTCCGAGTCCCTTCTGCGAAAACATGGGGCACCTCAACAGGAGTTGACAGGAAAATGGGGAGCGGCCCGGCCCTAGGGCTCCACGGGCGGGGCCCTAACATTCCAAAAGGCAGAACCTCTGACCTCTGACCCCCAACCCTAGCCACCTGGGGCCAGCCCTCGACAGTCGCGGTCACCGCCCCTCCAGCAGGAGGGTCCCCCTAGGGGCCCCGGCCCGCCCGCGAACCCACGAGCGAGGCCAGGCCGCCGTACCGCCATGAGCCCGCGCGGCTCCCTAGCCAGACCGCGGCCCCCTCGGCCAGGCCCCGGGACCTCAGCGCCCAGGCTCCGCCGCGACCGGCGACCCGCGACCCGAGACCCGCGACCCACGACCCGCCGCCGCCGCCGCGCCTGCGGATTGGCTATGAACAGCAGCAGGGCCTTCCTGGGGGCGGGACTGGGGAGGCAGCCAATGAAGTCAGCGGTGGGCGGGGACTGGAGCGAGCCTGGCTGCGCGGAGAGCTCATCCCGGGACCACAGGGCCCGGGGCGGGGCTTGAGGCGGGGCTCGGGGCGGGGTCAGGGTTCCACACCCCGGACGTGGCGCTCGCCCCGCCCACCCGCCTACCAGGTCCACCCCCGCGGGCCCTGGCTTGTTTTCGCGTCTGTTCGGAGTATTAAAGCACCGCAGCTCCTCCCTCCCAAAGTGCTTGGCTTTCTGCTGAGCCGCAGCTTTCTCGCCCGTAAAGAGGCCTTTGACCCCCGCTTGTGGGTAATGATCTGTAGCTGTGACTGGGGTGGATTCCAGTAGCCTGGGGTCCCCTGAGCCCTCCTGCGGGGAAGGGCTGGGCTCAGATGGGCGAGGGGTCTTTCTGCGGCGGGATCTGCGCTCCTGGGCCTTTGAGGGCCGCACCAGGGGGAGGCATTGCCCCACCCCGAGAAGAAAACAGAAATCCACGAGTGTAAAACATGGATCCGGACAACAGGGACCAAGAAAACTTAAATCATGTTTATCAAATGTCAGGTGGCCGAGGATTTCTTAAGATTAAAAGTGATGGAACAATTCTCACACACTGGCCGGGCGCGGTGGCTCACGCCTGTAATCCCAGCACTTTGGGAGGCCGAGGCTGGTGGATCACGAGGTCAGGAGTTCGAGACCATCCTGGCCAAGATGGTGAAACCCCGTCCCTACTAAAAATAAAACAAAATAAAAATTAGCCGGGCGTGGTGGCAGGCGCCTGTAATCCCAGCTACTCGGGAGGCTAAGACAGAATTGCTTGAACCCGGAGGCGGAGGTTGCAGTGAGCCCAGATCGTGCCACTGCACGCCAGCCTGGGCAACAGAGGGAGACTCCATCTCAAAAACAAACAAACAAACAAAACCTCGCACACTAAGGCACAAAGTTTAGAGCTTCTATTTAAAAAGGAAAATCAAAATTAAAAAGCAGATAACCTTGGGAAAATAAACACAACAAAGGATTAAAATCCTTCGTGAGAGAGACTTCATATCAATAGGAAAGATGCTAAGACCTCAGCAGGTCTGAAGGAGACCTACTCTCCCTCAGAGAGAACAGGAGCAGATAATTCAGCAAACAATGCAAATGGTCAACAGGTTGAAAATGTTTTTAACCCTCACTTGCAATCGGATTAAACAACAAAGCAAACATTAAAACAAGATCTCACAAACCTTTTCCCACTGATAGGATTTGACTGTGTCCACACCCAAAACTCATCTTGAATTGTGGCTCCCACAGTTTCCACTTGCTGTGGGAGGGACTCGGTGGGAGGTGATTGAATCATGGGAGCAGGTGTTTTCTGTGCTATTCTCCAGATAGTAAATGAGTCTCACTAGATCTGATGGTTTTATAAAGGGAAGTTGCCCGGCACAAGCTCTCTTCTTCCATCTGCAGCCATGTGAGACGCACCTTTCACCTTCAGCCATTATTGTGAGGCCTCCCCAGCCACATGGAACTGTGAGTCCATTAAACCTCTTTCTTTTGCCCAGTCTCGGGTATGTGTTTATCAGCAGCGTGAAAACGGACTAATACACCCGCTTAAACTAAAAGTCAAATTATTAATCTTGGTGGACAAAGCCCAAAACGGTCTGGACTCCAGGACTTACCCTCCCCTAACCCCCAGGGTTCGCAGGACTCTGGCCTTGGAATGAAAGTAACATCATCAGCTTCCCTGGTTCTGATGTTTTTGGACCTGCACTGAACCATATTATCTGCATCCCAGGGGCTCCAGCTTGCAGACCCCCCTGTCCCGGGACTTCCAGTCTCCGTAATTGCGTGAGCCAATTCTAATCTCCTCTCTCTCACTCGCTCTCTCTCTGTCTCTCTCTAGGTAGATATAGATATATACAGCTATAGATAGATGGATAGATAATAGATATCTCCTATCGATCAATAGATGATAGATAGATAGATAGATATCTCCTATTGGTAGGTAGACAGACAGACAGATAGATTAGATAGCTCCTATCAGTTCTGTCTCTCTAGAGGACCTGTCTATCTGTAGATAGATAGGTATCTCCTATCGGTTCTGTCTCTCTGGAGAACCTAATACAGGCTTCAAGGCTCCTTCTCTCAAGCTGCTCGCATTACTGGGACTGTCTGAGCCTCAGGCCTCCAAGTAAGTCATCTTCCCAATGAGTTCTCCCCTGTCCGCCGGGTATATGTAGGTGCTCCCTTAGTGCTCTGTGAGAACACGGTTTCTTCATAGTACTTCCCAGTTCATTTACTTGTCATTTATTGCCAGAATCCTCCTGTCCCCATACAGCTTCCAGGGCCCAGCTGAGTGGCGGCGTCTAGAGGTGCTCATTCAATATGGGCTCATTAGGAGAGCTGTTCTGATGACCTGACCCAGGATATGGGAAGGAAAACCAAAATTAAAAAGCATATTATCTGGGGAAAATAAATGCATTCCGACAAAGGATTAAAATCCTGAGTTGAGAGCACCAAAATCCAAATCCTAGTATGTCTATTCCAGAGGCCTGGCCCTCAGCCAGCAGCTGTACTTTGGGCCCAAGGTGCCTGGCCATGGCCTGGTGGGTTTGGCAAATCCAGGAGTCAGAATTTCAAAGTGTGACTAATGGCAAGAAAAGTCACAACAGAATTTGCAAAGCTGGATTAGTATTGCTGCTCCCTGATCAGTTATGGTTGTTTCATTCCTTCAGTGTGTCCAATAAAAAATAAATCCAGACTTAGTAAGGATAAAGTTTATTCCAAAAGATTATTGCAAGGTGGTGGGAGGGACTATTGCAATGGGGAGAACTTCTGACCATAAGCTCTGTAACATCTCAAGAGTTAAACAGAAAGAGTTCTCCTTTCACAGCGAAGTAACAAAGCTAGAAAGAGCACGGTGTGGAGAAGCGGGATGACAGGGTGGTGGGAACCAGTAGTAGATCAGAGAATGTTCTACCTGAGGCCAGCCGAGTCTCAGGAAGAGCTTATGCTGGCTCAGGTTGTGGTGGAGTCAAGGTTTGTTCAGTGGGCTAGGGGAAGAGAGAAGCCTAATCAAAGTTTGGTTAGCAAGCATTTTGTTCCAGTTGATCACTGGGGTCAAGCAGTTCCACTAATTATTTGTGAGACAAAGGGAATTTGGAGGGTCTGAGGCTGGCCTTGTCATAGGTAAACCAGGGCGGCATTTGTGGGTCTTACCTAAGTCATACGGAGAAGGAAGGTTCTTTGTAGTAGGTGTTTTCCAGAACACAAAGGGTGGAGGAATTTCTTAAACTCCACTGTTCTCCAGGAGCGCAAGGTTTGGGTAGAGTTCAGCACTGTCAAGCTTATGTCTGTGGCACTCCTTCCGTGTGCTGGGGCACAGTGGCGGACGAAGCTATAAGGTCAACTTTGATTGGCTGTATAAGGCTGATAAGGCCTCATAGCCTTACAATTGCCAGAAGGAAGATGGAAAATCAAAGACATACACAGAAAAGGTCATTACAGATGGTGCAAGATCTTCCAAAGAAACAAGGTCATGCATGTGAGCAAAAATTATATAAACTTTGTAAAGGCAAAAGAATGGCTGCGTCCTTTCAAGGTCATATGAGGACTTGGCCAGCTGGACTGCCCAAGAATTAAGTGATTGTTGAGGCAGCAGTTCTCAAAGTGTGTTCTAGGGATCCCGGAGTCTGTGATGTCCAAATGATGTTCATAGTAATGCCAACATTATTTGCCTTTTGCATTTCACTTTCTCCTGATGTACAATAATTTAGCTAATGTTTATTGAGTCCTTACTGAATACAACACCCCTGTGAGGTAGGAACTATTATAATCCTCAACTTACAGTTGGAAAAACTGAGTAGAGGAGAAATTGCAAGTTTGCCACCTAATATCAGTTCTCATCTTTTCCTTTAGAAACAGAACCCCAACATTATTGGGGGCATCAGCATGCCAAGCCAAGACCACATATCAGCCTTCCTTGCAGTGGGGTGTACGCATGTGGGTAACTTCTAGACAATGAGGTAAAAGAAGAAAATGTGACCGGGACTACTGAAAAAGTCCTTAAAAGGGGGAGATCTGGAAAAGCTCTGAAATGTGAGTGCCTTTTTTTATTCTCCCTGCCTCTCTGCTGCCTGGAATAAAGATGTGATGGCCAGAGCACATGCAGTCATCTTGGACCATGAGGTGGAATCCATGTGCTAAGTAAGGATGGCAGAGCAGAATGGTGGATGGGGTGTAAAAGAAAAATAAATGTCCCCATGTTTAAGATGCTGTTAAGATCTCTATCAGTAGCAGCTGAATAAATTCCTAATTTATATGCTTATGCACAAAGATTAAGTTACTTGCTCAAGATGTCATAGCTAGTAAGTACAAGAGAGGATAAAACCCCAGACTGTGGCTCCATAGCCCCAATCTTGTGAAAGCTTCTGAGCAGAGCCCATTTTTGCTTTCACTGCTGACTCAGCCCCACCCAGGAAGCCTGCTCACCTGGTCAACATTTTCCCCAGAAATATCCCCAGGTTTTCTCCCCAGGCCTTGGCTTGACTAGCTGAGTTACAGTATCTCTGGCCTGAGTTTCCTGAGGCCAGATGAGAAGTGTTAAGAGTGACGTGACTTGTCTACTGAAGTGTGCCAGGGTCACGTCCACCAAGGACTCCACTACTGTGGCCCCAAGAAAGCTGTGACTAAACCTGCACAAGCAGACGTGCCTGCCCAGATGCCAAAGCTGTGTCACCTCATCCCTTTGCCCGACCTCCCTTGGAGCCCTAGCGAGGGTAGGGAGAGATGAAAAGTAGCAGGTGCTCACTGAGTGGCTGGCTTTCACAAAATGTGTCAAAAATCCAGTGGGTGGAGAGCAGAGAACTGTATTATCAAAGTCATTAGAATTTCTTAAGCTACAACTGCTCATTTTATAGAGAGGAATTTAAGACACAGAGACATGAGGGGACCTGCCTGAGGCTGCGCAGCAGGTTAGCACACTGGGAGATGAGCTGAGTCCAAAGCCAGCTCTGCATTCAGTGGCTGTGTGACCTTCACTGAGTCCTGTAAGCCTTCTGGACTTTGGTTTTCCACTGCTAGTGTGTTGTTCCCTGTGCTTGGGGTGACCATACATTCTTTCTGTCCAAAACAATCCCAGAGCATGCCTATTGTCACAGCACAGTTATTAGAAACACTCCTTCCCGCCTCATAGTGTCTGGACACACCCTACACCTCTCTGTGTGACAGTGATATGGTTTGGCTCTGTGTCCCCACCAAAATATCTTGTTGAATTGTCATTCCCAATGTTGGGGAATGGATCTGTTAGGAGTGATTGGATCATGGGGGCAGATTTCCCCCATGCTCTTCTCATGCTAGTGAGTGAGTTGTCATGAGATCTGATGGTTTAAATGTGTGTGTGATGTTTTAAACATTCCCCTCACTCTCTCCCTCCTGCTGCCATATGAAGAAGGTGCTTGCTTCCCCTTCACCTTCTGCTATGTTTGTAAGTTTCCTGAGGCCTCCCAGTCATGCTTCCTGTTAAGCCTTTAGAACTGTGAGTCAATTATACCTCTTTTCTTCATAAATTACCCAGTCGAAGGTAGCTCTAATTTATAGCAGTGTAAGAACGGACTAATAGAGACAATTTGCCCATGGATTGTGTACCTGGTACCTGCTCCCCACGGACCCCCCAGCAGACTTTGCCAGTTCATTGCAGAGGCCCAGATGGCTGTCAGTATTCAAGACAGCCATGATCAATCAACCAATATTGTCAGGGGAGGGGAAACTGATTTGCCATCCCTGCTCTGCAGTATCTAGTAGTCTGGATTTGGTTCCTTAAGTTATGGGTCCTCTAATGACTCAGGAAATTCCATTGGTTATTGCCAGTGTGGAATTTCCATTTCCATGAAATGGAAAGAAGAAAACTTCCTGACTTCTACTTGTTGTCAAGTCATTGTGAGAAGTGAAGCCCTTGGAAGAAACATGGCTATGAGTGTGAGAGCTCATAGCTCCAAAGATACTGCCGACTTCAGGAATTCATGAGAAAGTAGTAGAAAGAAGAAAATAGGGAACGTATTGCATTTGGTACAGCAAAAACAATTATTAAAAGTTTAACGGGCTTACGACAAATTGGGTAAAAATGTTTGCCATCTTTGATAGGTTGATATTGTTAATATATAAAAGGCATACAGATCTCAATAAAAAAAGTACTTTATAGAAAAATTACCAAACGATGCAAAAATTCACTAAAGAAATACATATGGGAAAAAACTGTTAACTTTACAGATAGTCAAGTAAATGGAAATTCAGAAAGCTACAAGATATTCGTTGTTGCCTACAGACTTGGAAAAAGTCAAACCTAAAAGAATGATAGTGAACTTGGCTGTGCACGTGGGGAAAGGAGTGTACTTACTCCTGGGCAGTCTCGTGGGAATGTAAATTTGGGATGTTTGTAGCATTATATAGTAGTAATTTTTTAAATGTTCATATTGTTTGATTCTGATCTCCTACATTTAGGAGTTTACCAAGGAAGCAATTTGGACATGTAAAAAGATTTAGCTACAAGACTGTTCTTAATAGTGAGAAATGGTAGAAAAACTAAAAATGTCCAAGAGTGGGAGATGAGGTTGAGTTCATTAAACTCATTTATTAAATGGAATCAAGTATGCTTATTTAAAATAATCTTGTAAAAATATAGTTATTGACATGGAAAGATTTTTAGGAACAAGAAATACTGTTTTAAAAATCTCTAGGTGATGGTTCATGCCTATAATCCCAGTACTTTGAGAGGCTAAGGCGGGCAGATGACAAGGTCAGGAGATCGAGACCATCCTGGCCAATGTAGTGAAACCCCATCTCTACTACAAATATAAAAATTAGCTGGGTGTGGTGGCCCGCACCTGTAATCCCAGCTACTCGGGAGGCTGAGGCAGGAGAATTGCTTGAACCTGGGGGGCAGAGGTTGCAGTGAGCCGAGATCACACCACTGCCCTCCAGCCGAGTGACAGAGCAAGACTCCGTCTTAAAAAAAAAGAAAAAGGAAAAAGGAAAAAAGAAAAAAAAACTCTAAGTGGATTACACCTGTAATCCCAGCACTTTGAGAGGCCTAGGCAGGAGTTCGAGACCAGCCTGGGCAATATAATGAGACCCTATCTCTACAAAAAAAAAAAAATTACAAAAATTAGTCAGGCATGGTGGTGTGCACCTGTAGTCCCAGGTGCTTGGGAGGTTGAGGTGAGGGGATTGCTTGAGCCCAGGAGATTGAGGCTGCAGTGAGCTTCGATCAAGCCACTGCACTCTAGCCTGTGAGGCCCTGTCTCAAAACAAAAAAAAGAAATAAAAAAATTTTTAAATGAAAATAAAAATCTCTAGAAAACAAAGTGAGGAACATAAACCCCGCAGCATCACCTCACGGAAATCCAGAGGGTTGTCAGGCTCATAATGTCTAGTCCTAGGTGACTTTCATTGCCTTATGTCTGTTCATTTGCATTGTTTAACTTGTCTCTACGGCACGCATTTACTCTTATTGTAAAGAGGTGGCATACCATACCGTGGTTAAAACCACAGTTTCTGAAGTCAGGCATTCAACATTCAACTTTGAATCCAGAGCCATCCTTTAGTACCTATGAGAAAATTCTGTGGTCCCTGCAAGCCTGAATTTTCTTATCTATGAAATGGGATCTGAGATGGTTGCTGCTATTGTGACAATTAAATGGGGCGATGCCTGTTGAATGTTTGACAGGTCCCTAGCATATAGTAAGAACTCCAGGAATGTTAGCTATCATTATTATCAAGGGGAAACAATAAAAGCATAAAAGTTAATTTTTCATTAAACAAATGCATTCCTGCCTGCAATGAGCTGCATGTCCGTTTCCTCCTCAAATTCATATGTCGAAATCCCAACTCCCACAGTGATGATATTAAGTGGGGTCTCTGTGCTTGTGGTCTAAGCTACTCAGAAGGCTGAGTCACGAGGATCCCGTGAGCCCAGGAGTTGGAGGCTGCAGTGAGCTATGATGGCACCAGTGCACTCCAGCCTGGGTGACAGAGTAAGACCCTGTCTCAAAACAAACAAAAAAAAAAAGTGAGGCCTTTGCGAGGTGATTAGGTTATAGGGGCAGACCCCTCAGGAATGGGAATAGTACCATTGTGAAAGGACCTCCAAAGTGCCCTCTCACCCTCTCTCTGCCATGTGAGGATACAGTGAGAAGGTGCCTAGCTGTCTGTACCCTGGAAGAGGGCCTAGCCATGCAGGTACCCTGGTCTCAGGCTGCCAGCCTCCAGAACTGAGAAACCATTGTCTGTTGCTTCTACGCCCCCGGTCTATGGGGCTTTCTTAGAGCAGCCTGGACTAAGACACTGCCCTAACTTACCTAGCTGGAGGTAGTTTGCGAGGCTCTTCTGGGGCCCATATCTTCTCTGATCTGAAAACAGGCTTGTGGGGTGAGTTTTAAGTCTGTTTGTCTAAGGCTTTATTTGTGTCAGACTCAGTGGTCCCCAGGGCCAGGGTGTGGGGAGGTGCCTGCAAACAGGAGGTTGATGAACTGGGCAAGCTGTCCTAGGCAGATGTCAGCTGGGGCCACCCTTCAGACCTGTGTGAGACTCCACTTGGGAAGTCCAGAGCCCCACCCCAGCATCTGGGACTCCCCACGGGGCTCACCTTCCTGGGCTTACTTCCTCCTGACCCCTTCCCTTCCTCGGAGCCTGGGCTGCTCTGTCACCTCCACCTTGTTGGGGAACTGAGTCTCCTTTATTGGTTTCACCCTCAAGGCACAGCCAGCAGAACTTTGTGTGTATAGCAGGGTGTTTATAGAGTTTTCATACTCACATCTTAATACCTCCTCTCTTTTCCTCTCAGGAGCAAAAACTCAATTCCTAATCCTCCCCACCCCTCCACCCCCATTTTCCAATCCCCTTGGCTCTTTTTTTTTTTGTGATGGGGTCTCACTCTGTCACCCAGGATGGAGGGCGTGGTTCAATTTTGACTCACTGCAACCTCTGCCTCCTGGGTTCAAGTGATTCTCGTGCCTCAGCCTCCCTAGTATCTGGGATTACAGGCACCTGCCACTACGCCCAGCTAATCTTTGTATTTTTAGTAGAGACGGGGTTTCACCGTGATGACCAGGCTGGTCTCGAGCTCCTGACCTCAAGTGATCCTCCTGCCTTGGCCTCCCAGGCCCCGCTTGGCTCTTTCTATTGCCAACTTTTAAATTCGGCTCTGGCCTTCCTGGGAATACCTGGGAATTATGCCCAGCTCTGGAGGGCCTAACTCAACACTTCCATGGTCTCCATCTCTTCCCAGTCCCTCAGGACAGGGACAGGAGACATGCTTCTAATTACAGTGAGCCCTCTGAATCCAGGGGTTCCACATCTGTGGGGTCAACCAACTATGGATCGAAAATGTAATTAGGCTACGATGGTTGAATCTGTACTGAACACATCCAGACCTTTTTAGGGGGTCATTATTCCCTAAACAATACAGTCTAACAACTATTTACATAGCATTTACATTGTAGTAGGTATTCGAAATAATCTAGAGATGATTTAAAGTATATGGAAGGATGGGCATAGGTTATATGCAAATACTACATACACCATTTTATATCAGGTATTCGTTTTGGTATTCATGAGAGGCCCTGGAATCGATCCTCTGAGGGATAACTATACCCTTTGAAAAGCTGCCACTGGCTGATTGTGGTGGCTCACACCTGTAATCCCAGCACTTTGGGAGGCCGAGGTGGGCAGATCACGAGGTCAAGAGATCAAGACCATCCTAACAAACATGGTGAAACCCCCGTCTCTACTAAAAATACAAAAATTAGCTGGGCATGGTGGCAGGCACCTGTAGTTGCAGCTACTCGGGAGGCTGAGGCAGGAGAATCGCTTGAACCCAGGAGGGAGAGGTTGCAGTGAGCTGAGATTGTACCACTGTACTCCAGCCTGGCAACAGAGAGAGATTCTATCTGTCTATCTCAAAAAACAAAAAAGAAAAAAGAAAAATAAAAGCTGCCACTCTTGGAGGAAATATACAGCCTGACTGGGAAGGGCTGATATATGTCTCTCCCAAATTCATACGTGGAAGTACCAACCCCCAGTGCCTGAAAAATGGAAGTAAGGTCTTTAAAGAGGTGATTAAATTAAAATGAGGCCTGTAAGGTGGGGACATAATCCAATCTGACTGTTGTCCTTATAAGAAGAGGAAATTTGGATCAGGCATGATGGCTTCTGCCCATAGTCCCACTGCTTTGGAAGGCCAAGTTTGGGGATCACTTGAGGCCAAGGGTTTGAGACCAACCTGGGCAACTTAGCAAGACCCCTAACTACAAAAAAATTAAAAAACAATTCGCCAGGCATGATGGTGAGCATCTGTAGTCCCAGCTACTTGGGAGGCTGAGATGGGAGGATCACTTGAGCCCAGGAGTTTGAGGCTGCAGGGACCTATGATCACACCACTGCCCTCCAGCCTGGGTGAAAGACTGGGACCCCATCCCTAAAAAAATTTTTTTTAAGTAAAAGAGAGAAAATTTCTCCATGCAGTGAGACAGCAGGCATGTGAGCACATAGAGGGAAGGCTCTGTGAGGACTTAACTTACTTCTCTCAGTATTCACAGCACTGGAAAAGCTGCCCGCATTTCAATATGGGTTTGTTGAAATGGAAATTTTTGATAGCCATTGTTCTCTTCCTTCACTCTTCACACTTCCTTTAAGTTAGTATTTTCAAGATGGTTTTGTGAAATATTACACCAAATTCTCAAAGTTAAAAATGGATTTTCATTAAGTTTGGGAAACAATTTACAGTATTTCACTTTTCGGAGATTTCTCATTTTACATTAGCAGAGTAACATCACAGAGAAGCCCTGACTATTTTAATATTTTAAATTAATGCATATTAGTATCTTGTAGTACTAATTGGAAAGTGAAAAAACTCTTTAAACAGCTAAAAGTTATTTCTAGTTTGCCCTTCAGGGAAAGTCTTGAGAGACTTGCTTGACTTCTTTTCTCTCTCTCACCAAATGGTCTATATTTTGATTAGTTTTCTATTTCCATAGAGAGTTTCGTAATTCCTTTTTTTGTTTGTTTGTTCTTCTCACATTATTCTTGCACAGGCAGTAATTCTTCTTACACCTCCTACCTCCTACTGTTTCTCAATACCAAATGAGTTTAACATCTAGACTTCATCTCAAGATCCCTATGTTTCACCCCAGTGAAGAAATTTTCATGCTCTGCCACCCTAAATCAAAATAAAAACAGGTTGCTTTCTTCTTGTCTTTACACTAAACCTTTATCTTACTCTTAGTAGCTCCTTCAGATGAAATTATATTCCTATGTGCAAGTATATTATGGGAGTTCTCTGTTTTTGCAAAGTAAATGACTTCGGAGAAATTTCTTGGTTACTATGCATCTCAAATTTCACTGTTATTCAAGATTTTTTTTCCTTAGAAAATATCTTGTTAATCTGACCAATTTTGACTTTTAAGAATTTAGAAAGATTTTTGAGACTCAATTTTTATTTGATTATTTTCTCTTTCTCTCTTTTTTTTTCTTTTTGGCTGCCTGGTTTTAGATTAGCAGTGTCTACGGTAATTGTCATAGTTTGGGTGAGGGAGGGACACAAAAAATTTTAAACTCTCATACACTGGGCTGCACTGTGTGCTTCAATTCTTCAGTCTTTTGGTTTCATAAGGTAAAGAACTTCTCTGTTTCAGAATACAAAGAATTCTGGTCCTGAGAACATAAGTATGAATCTAACTAATACTCACAATTATCGCGAAAGCTAAACAGCATTGTCAGTATTGTTTTCTGCACATACTGTGCTCAACATTCTCGTTAAAGCTCTATTTGATGACGTCCCAAGAGTAGATGTAATGGGAGTATAGCTCAAACATTGGTAGGGATATTAATCCTTTGGTTTTTTCTAAAAGATGAGCTTAAAAATAAACAAACCAAGGCAAAATAAAAACTGTAAAAACAGATGAGCATGAGTTTGTCTTCTGCCTCACTGATCCAAATATTATCAGGATAATAATTATGTTGTATATGCTGCTGTTGTTGCTGCTGATAATGATGTGTGCACATATTGATATATCTTTCCAAGTGCCATCAATCCAGTAGTTTTTAACGTAAAAGAAATGCATAAATTTTCAGTGTACCTTTACTGAGTTTTGCCAAACAAGTATACCTAAGCATGAGTCAAAATATAGATTCCAAGCAAGTTTTTTACTACTCCTTTTTCAGGTCTTATATAGATAATACCTGCCAATGGAATATGTTACTTGACACATATTTCCTTACTTTTGGCCTCTGGATCCTGATTGAAAATCAAGACAAAAGAGACCTATTTTGATACCTACTTATTTCTGTAATTTGATAAAATTAATTGATAGTCTTGCTCTCACTTCATTCATGCCATAAATTTAATAGATATTACAAACTACTCTTCGAAATGACAAAGCTATTATCAGAAACATATATACTGAATAGAGAAAACATAATTCTTTGGGGCTAAAGAGCTCAATCCCATGGAGTAATTTAATAAAAAATGTAGATGGTTGACCTGGATAATAATGCTTCCTACTTACTGAGAATGCATTAAAACATTAGCTAAAATTCTTATGTGTTCATTTTTTAAATAATAAATCTATTATTGGAATGAAATAATACACAAATATATATATCTAAATAATATAAATGGAATCAAATCATATGTAGAGATAAATTCACAACCTTTAGATTTAAAATGCTTAAAATCCAAACACTGAAAACAAAAACATTTTTTATTTCTTTGAAGAATAGATATTTCTGGCTTAAGAAACAGGGAGAAACATTCAGTATACTTGAATTATAGTTGTCAGTGATATTATATGTTACAGATAAATAGCTATATCAAGCTTCCAAAGTCAAGGTTTACAAAAAAGAATTTGTGTGTGTGTGTGTGTGTGTGTGTGTTTGGTAAAAGAAACTTTCCCCCTTTTACCCCTACCTTCCTGCCTAAAACTCTTATTTAAAAGAGAGGTTCTTAAAAATCACTTGAAATCAGAAAGTCAAAATGTGAAAAAGGCAAACTGTTTGAGGATGTAAAATGGAAGCATACTTTGTTCTTAGCAGACTTAATTTTCTCCTTTGCTGTTAATGGGCAATAAGTTCTAGTTTGTTGTTATTTTTCCTGAAGGAGGCATTGTTCTCATTTGCTGAACATTCAAACACTATGTATACTAGTGCATGACAGCCATCCATACAAATATTAAGTCATTTTAATGCCAGGAAGTGGCATGAGACATAGTGAAATATATAGATAAATGTTAAATTGACTTAGCTTTGGCTCAAGTCTCTGAACAGAGGTGAACTCTGCCTTCAAACCCGGAGAGAGATGGCCGGGCGCGGTGGCTCACGCCTGTAATCCCAGCACTTTGGGAGGCCGAGGTGGGCGGATCACGAGGTCAGGAGATCGAGACCACGGTGAAACCCCGTCTCTACTAAAAACACAAAAAATTAGCCGGGCGTGGTGGCGGGCGCCTGTAGTCCCAGCTACTTGGGAGGCTGAGGCAGGAGAATGGCGTGAACCTGGGAGGCGGAGCTTGCAGTGAGCCGAGATCGCGCCACTGCACTCCAGCCTGGGCGACAGAGCGAGACTCCGTCTCAAAAAAAAAAAAAAAAACCCAGAGAGAGAACAGCTTGCAAAGAGGTAGACCCCAATTTGTTTTGCTTGAATGTGAATTATTAACTTCAGTCAAAGATAATTTTTAAAAAGAGGAAATAAAGATCCTTCATAACCTGCAGCATTAGAAAAATAAGAAAAGGTCTTCTGTCTCTGTTAGCATGACTAAATAAGTAGTTAAACCACACAGAAATTAGCTGTAGTTTAGTAGGTATATTTCCATTCCTTATTTTTTTCTTTGACCTGACATACTGAGTCAGAAATAAGTATAATACTCTTGTCTTTGCAGAATGGACCTTATTCAGTAAAGCTCACAACATAAAGAGGTCCCCAGGGCCAGGCATGGTGGCTCACGCCTGTAATCCCAACACTTTGGGAGGCCAAGATGGGCGGATTACCTGAGGTCAGGAGTTTGAGACCACCTCAGCCAACATGGCAAAACCTAGTCTCTAGGAAAAATACAAAAATTAGCCTGGTGTGTTGGCACACACCTGTAATCCCAGCTACTCAGGAGGCTGAAGCAGGAGAATTGCTGGAGCCCGGGAGGTGGAGGTTGCAGTGAGCCGAGATTGTGCCACTGCACTCTAGCCTGGCCAACAGAGTGAGACTCTGTGTCAAACAAAAAGAAAAAAAAAAAAAGAGGTTCCTATAGTTAACCAACTGATTTATTCATTCTCCATACTTTTTTCATGTCAAAAATGAGAGCATTCATATTTTACATATAGCCAGAAAAAATATTGGGTATTAGAAAAGCTGCCCATTGGAGATATTTTGTCATCTGTTTTAAATGCTTATCTCTAAACTTCATTTACATTGTACCATCTGTCACTTTCAGTATTTATAGTCATTTAAAAAATTTTTAGTGTTTTTTATTTTTAATTTTTGTGGGTACATACTAGGTGTATGCATTTATGGGCTACATGAGATGTTTTGATACGGGCATACAATGTGAAATATGCACATCATAGATAATGGGTTATCCAATTTGTAGAGCAGATTTGGTATTAACATAGTAGACCAAAAAATAAAACCAAGAAATAAGAATTCCAGGAAAAGTAATGGAAAGGTTAAGGTGTTCAGATTATACCGTATGAAGAAAAAAAATATAAGCAAAGTGGGGATAGTTTTAAAGTTTTTATGTCTTCACTTTTCCACATAAAAATCTGTATCTATTTGGCTTAGTACATGATACGTTTTACTCATACTTCGTATTTCTAAATATTGTAATTGTCATTAATTTTTAAAGCTCTCGTGTGTGAAATTTGACAAACGCCAGAAAGGAAGGCTTGGAGTTTTTATTGCTGGCAATTATTAAAATAAACATTATTGTTATTTGTTTAGCATAACTTAAATATGATGTATTTTATATATTTAAACATATAATTTGTGACATTATGTATTTATATAATTTTTTTAATATAGAGGTATTGCCTAGTATATGAGACCATTCATGTCATTTTGATAACATTAATTCTATAATTCTTGCTTGGTATATTTACTTTTAATATTTTATTTTCTTTAATTAAAAATGACGATTTTTCCCAATAAACCAACCACGTTTTTTATCTTCATCAATTTTTGTGTTCTTTGACTGAACATGGAAGTTTACAGGTTGATCTCAACTTTTATGTTCAATTTGAAAAGAACAGTAGCCATAATAATAATTTTTCTTCTTAATTTTTGATTTTTTAACTAAAAATAATTTCCCATTACCAACAAAGAACTCTGAGTAGAATACAAAGATTTTTCACAGTTGGTTGTATGCCCTTTTGCTTGGAGGCAGGTTCAAATGCTAAATTGCTATATTGATTATAGAGAAGAATAGATCTTGAAAGGCTGGCTCTCTGGGGCTATCCTATCAGAGCGTAATTAATTTATCCAGTCTGAGGTTGACAGGTGCACAATGTGTAAGAAGAGAATTCCTTTAAAATTATGCTGTTTTATTCCTGGCAACTCATTTCGAGTTTCTCTGATGAGTCACTGAAGGAGACTTCCTTCCTTCCACATCTGACTAAGTCAGCTGAAAATAAACAGGTAAAAATACCTCAAGCATCTGCGTCAACTTCAGGACCTTGTGAATAGCAGAAAATTTGGAGTAATGTCGTGCACAGATAAAGTCTTCCCTTGCAGTTAAATTTTTTTCTAAAGCACTTCGAAAAAATATATTCCTTCACTGATTCAATTTTATGTTTATTATTATTTTAGGTCATATTTCTTGATTCTCTTTTTTAAAAGGAAGGACAATTCATTTTCATGAATATTTCCCTTTTAATCTAAATGCTCTTTCATTTTCTCATTAAAAAACACCAACGCCAGTCTATTTCCCCCCAAATGTGAATGCACCTAGAATCATAATGCAAAGATATCTTTTGAAATGAGAAAATTTCTTAACTCTCAATGAAAAAAAATTTTTTTTTACTTTACCCCCTCCATTCACATAAAAAAGGAAAAGATGACGATCCTAAAACAAATGGAGAAATTATCTAAATAATGTGGAAACTAAATTTCAGTATCAAGCTAGTGATTTCAGTTCACATATTTAGTGTAAGCTTCTTTCCAAATATTAATTAAAATGACCAAAAAAGAAATAAAAATAAATTATGTTTCACTATTAATACAACAAAAAAAATTGGTCCCAGATTAGTAGGCCCAAAATGAGAGAAGAGCCAGCTGCCTCATGGATTATTTGATACATGAGTTGGGAAAACAAACAAACAAACAGAAACCACTTGGGTTGTAAGACAGTAAGAGCTGAGAAAAACAAAACAAAATAAAAGCAGAAGATAAAACCCAACAACAATAACATCCAAATCACGTCTTTTAAAAAATTGTCACATGGAAAATTCCTCCAGTTCCATTCTGGCAAGAGGGCAAATTTAAATGTTCCTTTGAGCAATGTCACATTTGTTAGAGACAATTCCCCAAGTGGGCTTTTGCAGTTACAAAAGTGTTAAGAAAACACCTTTCTGTTAAATGCCAATGTATTTCCAGAGTTTCTATGGTTCTGAGATGAGGTTGCAGAAACAGTTGGCTCCTGGCTTTAGCTAGCGCCTTTCAAATACTTGTTCACTGTTAATTATCACAACCAGAATGGGTGGTGATGGAAATATTAAGAAGTTTACAAGTAAACCCAACATCATGGAAAACTGATGGAATCACACCACCATCTCAAACCAGGTTTGGTATAATTAACAGTTTATATTAGTCAATATGACCAAGTAACTTCTCTTATTTAATATACATTCACTACATCAAGGGTACTTCTATTTGGGATTTTGAAATTTAAATTTGGCAATGTAGTATTTAAAAACAAAAACAAAACAAAAAAAAACCCCACAAAGCAGTATAGCCCAACAGCATAACATTAGCACATGTTTTGATATGTATACAGAAACTGGAGAATCTTGTGCCTAAACTGTACATATGAGATGCATTTTTATGTTGCAAAGGGTAAACTGCAATAGTTGAAAAATAATTCTTAAAAGTGTATGTCAATTTAAAATATATAGAAAGAGTCTTAGGCATATTTTTGGAGCCTAAGTAAAATATATTGAAAAGGTAACATTTAGATGAAAAATTTTAGTCTTCCTTGCATTAAAATATAAGAAAATTAACTTTCACCTAATATTAAGATGTCCATATGATTTTTTAAATCCTTTCTCTTGTGAGAGTTGAAGGAGGTTATTTTAATCATTAGATAGGGTAAATATAAATTAACCCAGACTGCCCCAGGAAAACCAGGATATATGATCATCCTACCTAATATAAAACATAAAGAAAGCAAAATCTTATTTTTTTATTCTATAGAATTAATAAGAATAAATTGGTGAAAAGGATTCTGGATCTGGGGCAACAAAATAATCATTATATCAAGAACTCCAAATACACTTGTAATATATGTATTAAAGAAACAAGCTTTCAAAGCAATAATGTAACTTATAAAGATCTATTATATCACTTTCATCTTAAACATATAATTGAATGGTCTCAATGCTAGTTGATGAAAGTAAGTTAGGAATTATTATTTCCATCTACAGATGCAGAGACTAAAGATAAAAATGAAGTTCAGATAATTACCCAGACATTGGTTTACTAGGCAAGGTAAACCAGGACACCTTACACTTAAAGTAGCACTCCCGGTCAAATCATACTACTCTCTATATACATCCTTATCAGAAGGCTTATCAATATTTACAAAAAATAGTAGTGAACATGGGAAATTCATGTGTAAAATCCACCTATTGTTATAGTTCAAATTATGAAAGTATAAATGGTGCATCTATTGAAAACTAGAGAGTACAGGCTTTAAGAAAATGGGTTTTGACATTTGGGAGACTTGGGTTGGGTCCTGTTACTATCACAAACCACCCATGTGACCTTAGATAAGTTATATAACCTATGTAATCTCAGTTTACATTTAATGAGAATAATCAAAACATTTACTCATAAGATTGTGATGAAAATAAGATAAAATATTGAAAATTGAATGAACGCACAGGGTCAGACACATTGAAAATACTCAATAAATATTTACTCTTATTAGCTACTATTATGTAATAAGTATATATGAAGCATTTTATTTATTTAATTTATTTATTTTATTTTTTTTTTTGAGACGGAGTCTCGCTCTGTTGCCCAGGCTGGAGTGCAGTGGCGCTATCTCAGCTCACTGCAAGCTCCGCCTCCCGGGTTCACGCCATTCTCCTGCCTCAGCCTCTCCGAGTATCTGGGACTACAGGCGCCCGCCACCACGCCCGGCTAATTTTTTTGTATTTTTAGTAGAGACGGGGTTTCACTGTGGTCTCGATCTCCTGACCTCGTGATCCGCCCGCCTCGGCCTCCCAAAGTGCGGGGATTACAGGCGTGAGCCACCGCGCCCAGCCCATAAACATTATTTTAAAATTAACATCATTATAATAAACCGTATGTATATGTCCTTATTTACTTGAATCTTCATCCGTTATATCCAATATGGGAATCTAAAGTTCTGTGAGTATTTATGTAACTTTCCCCATTTACATTTTAGAACCAGGTGGTATTCCCTGCTAGTCCACCTATCATACTTCACCCAATGAGGTAACCCCCTGGTCTTTTTGGACATCAGTGTTCTCATTATTTTATTAACATGATCACTATTCTGAGATGTAAGGACAGTGGTCACACAACAAAAGTAAAAGTTCTCTACAATGTCATACATGTGTTGTCATTAGACCATATTTTCCCCAGTCCCAGAAATATTTATCATTGTAATTTCACATAGAGGGCGTATGTAGCCATTAATTATCTTCTACTGAATAGAAGTTTCTTTCTTCCACAAAACCTTCCTCCTCTTTTTCCTAATCAGTCAAATAGTTTTGAATTGGACCACTTGCAAATGGTCTGACCATTCCAAAAATAAGCTGGTCAGATCAATTAATAAAGTACCCTAGACATTTGCAAATTGATCTGGTTTTGTAAATATAGATTAGATCAACTTTAAATGTATTTTTAAATAACACTATTAAATATTAATTGTAAGAAAATAACTTGTATCCCCTATCACCAAACACTAATATTTCATCACATTATTTTTTCTTTCTTTAATTCACAATTCCTGATCATACTTTTCTGTAGGACCACTATTATCGTATTCATATTTACAGTCATCTAACACCTTAAGGTACATCTCATGCAGCAAGGAAGCTACATAGCAATTGCTTTTATTTATGTGCTTTTTATTTATGTGTAAAAAGATTTATGTGTAAGACATTTTTATTATGTGAACGAAGAAGAGAAAACTACTGAATAGCTTTGTCTGAAACGGTTTTCTTCATATAGGTTGCCACATTATTCATAATAGAGCTTTTCATATTGATTAACAGATATGAGCATGCTGGAGATTTTTTGGTTTATTTTAATCTATATCAATAAATTGTTATTTTGTAATTCAAATGTGGAAAGGCCCCAACATCTATAAACAGTCACATAATGAATATAAAAACCAAAGTCAGTTAATCTAAAACTAGTGATATAATGTCCTTAAAAGTGCATTCTTAAGGAAAATGTTTGTTTCTATAGTAATCTAGAAGATTCAGAAAAGCACATTACTACCAATTACATAGAATTATTAATCAGTTCTAACCTTTTTGGTTCTTTGATTGGATTTAAGCCAATGAATTAAGAAAACTGGAGGGTGGAAAAGAATTACTAGCCCCAATGTACATCCTTCTCAAAATTAATGTTTAAGCAAGATAAAATGATATAGAAGATGTTATCAAAATGTGTTCTGTGAAGTAAGTGCATATAGAGAAGTGAGTACCAATATTACTAAGATACTAGGGTAAAGGAGGCTATAAGGAGGCAACAGAAGGAAAAAGATGGGAAGGGAGGGATGGAAAGAAAGAGGGAAGGAAAGAAAAAACTATCATCAGAGTGAACAGGCAAGCTACAGAAAGGGAGAAAATTTTTGCAATCTATCCATCTGACAAAGGGCTAATAAGTAGAATCTACAAAGAACTTAAACAAATTTACAAGAAAAAAATAACCCCATCAAAAAGTGGGCAAAGGATATGAACAGACACGTTTCAAAAGAAGACATTTATGCGGCCAACAAACATAGGAAAAAAAGCTCATCATCACTGGCCATCAGAGAAATGCCAATCAAAACCACCAGGAGATACCATCTCATGCCAGTTTGAATGTTGATCATTAAAATGTCAGGAAACAACAGATACTGGAGAGGGTGTGGAGAAATAGGAACACTTTTTACACTGTTGGTGGGAGTGTAAATTAGTTCAACCATGGTGGAAGACAGTGTGGCGATTCCTCAAGGATCTGGAACTAGAAATACCATTTGACCCAGCCATCCCATTACTGAGTATATACACAAAGGATTATAAATCATTCTAGTATAAAGACACATGCACACGTATGTTTATTGCAGCACTATTCACAATAGCAAAGACTTGGAACCAACCCAAATGTCCAACAATGATAGGCTGCATAAAGAAAACGTGGCACATATACACCATGGAATACTATGCAGCCATAAAAAAGAATGAGTTCATGTTAGGGACATGGATGAAGCTGGAAACCATCATTCTTAGCAAACTAATACAGGAATTGTCATTTGTGTCACTTCTGAGGAATTAGGACTTAAGAAAATGGGCAATAGAAACTTCCTCTTTTCTTCGGAAGTCAGTGATACATTTTTATTTGCAGGCTGGAGATATGGATATAGGGGATGAGCCACCTACCTTTAATTAGAGGCAGCCCCAGCATGAGAAAAAGAAGCAACCATATAAAATTCTCTAAAGTGCATCTCGGGAGGTGCGAGAGTTAACAGGTAACTTAATGACACTGTACTATCCTATGTCCAAATTTGATTACTTTTAAATGAAAAATGTCAAACTGATCTCAGTTGGACTGTGTGAAATGATAACCATATTACTCCTACCCTTAGGATGACATAATTCATTACAAAACATAATATAAAAGTAGCAGTGGGCGTGGTGGCAGGCGCCTGTAGTCACAGCTACTAGGGAGGCTGAGGCAGGAGAATGGCGTAAGCCATCTCGCCACTGCACTCCAGCCTGGGCAAAAGAGCGAGACTCCGTATCAAAAAAAAAAAAAAAAAAAAAGTGGCAGTGTATCCTTCCCTCAGGAGGAATCAGAGAGGCGGCACCTGATCACTGCAAGTGGGCAGCAGTACTCAGAATGTCAGTCTTCATTGTCAACAGAGGCAATGGAATCCTAACATAAGCTGGAATAGGAGCAGAAGAGTTTGAGGGATGGTTCTTGATCTGCAGCAAGGCAGAGCATGTGGTGTGGGGTACTCATTTCTGGCAAGATCTGATGAAGGTGATCACAAGATCTAATCTGTTTATACAGACACATACTGTATGTACATATGTATACATATGTATCTTTATAAACATATATCTCTTTATATCAATATATACACATATATGTATATATATTTAGTGTATTATTTTTACTGAATTGCATACAATGATATATATTTTTTCATATCTCTATATATTTTTAAATATATATATATTCATTGTAGCAATCCAGTAAAAGTAATATATCCTAAAACTAGTGATCTATTCAACATCCAAGCATATGTTATTTAGTTTTAGGTAGCCAAAATCTCTATTGTAACATTATTCTTACCTAATATTAATCTTTTATCACATGGGTATGACTCCTTGAGTTCAATGAGATTATGGAGGCTCACATGAACTTATCACCTGTCAGAGTAGAAAAAGAGTATAGGCTTTGGCTTCAGGAAAATCTGCCAAGTTTCAACATCTAAGATGTGGTACAATGAGAAAAATTCTATAATCATAATGAAAGCCTTGATATTGGGCCGGGCGCGCTGGCTCACGCCTGTAATCCCAGCACTTTGGGAAGCCGAGGTGGGCGGGTCACGAGGTCAGGAGATTGAAAGCATCCTGGCTAACACAGTGAAACCCCATCTGTACTAAAAATACAAAAAATTAGCCGGGCGTGGTGGCGGGCGCCTGTAGCCCCAGCTACTCGGGAGGCTGAGGCAGGAGAATGGTGTGAACCCGGGAGGCAGAGCTTGCAGTGATCTGAGATCACGCCATTGCACTCCAGCCTGGGCAACAGAGCCAGACTCCGTCTCAAAAAAAAAAAAAAAAAAAAAAAAAAGCCAAGCCTTGATATTAGAAACTTCGATTTCTGTTGTATTGTGCTAAGGATTTAGGTCTTTATATTACCTGCTCAGTATCTGGGCTTTTGCTCTAGAGGATTTAAGCAGAAAGTGACAGGATCATGTGTGCTTTTCAAAAGATCATTTGAGAATCTATATGGAGATTCCTGGAAAGCATTTAGAAGACCCTGGAAAGCATTCAGAGGAAGATCATCATTTATGTAACAATTCATCAGTCTCAATTAGAAAGAGTAAGAACCTGAAATAAGGTAGCAATAGGAGAGACATACAGAAATGTGCAGAAGTGTGAGTTTTTAAGAAAGTATGGTGGAACGCATTTATTTACACGTGAGGGTGTGAAAATGGTGTTGACATAGGAAAAATAAAGAACTCAACCCAAATATTTTACTTAAATTGGAAACCTTGAATGTTGGAGATCATGCCTTGGGCCTATCAATCCCTTTTCCTCTTCCGTACACAACTAGACTGCATGTCCCAGGCTTCTATGTACTTGTCTGAGGCCACAGGAGGGGGGTCTAACCAATATAATTGGCAGGAAGTATGTATTCTACTTTCAGACATGGAAAAACAAAAATAAAAACAAAACAAAACAAATTCAATGCCATTCTTCATGTTTTCCCTTTTTTCCTGTCTCCACTGGCTGCGCTCACAAAATACAGTGGGGAACTCTGAGGCCTTAGTGGGCGGATGGCAGTGGCACTAGATGTGTCCTTGAATAAATGTAGAGAGCTGAGCCCCCATTTCCACCTTGACCCTAATCCATACGCCCTAAATTGAACTAATACGTGACGAAAAAAATAGCGCTTTTTTACATGGAAGCTCCTAAAATTTCATTGTGTGTTTGTGTGTGTGTGTTTTCAGACAGAGTCTCACTCACACTGTCACCAAGGCTGGAGTGCAGTGGCGCGATCTCGGCTCACTGCAAGCTCCGCCTCCCACGTTCACGCCATTCTCCTGCCTCAGCCTCTCCGAGTAGCTGGGACTACAGGCGCCCGCCACCACGCCCGGCAAATTTTTTTTTTTTTTTTTTTTTTTTTTTTTTTTTAAGACATGGCCAGGCACGGTGGCTCACGCCTGTAATCCCAGCACTTTGGGAGGCCGAGGCGGGCGGATCGTGAGGTCAGGAGATCGAGACCATCCTGGCTAACACGGTGAAACCCTGTCTCTACTAAAAATACAAAAAAATTAGCCAGGCGTGGTGGCGGGTGCCTGTAGTCCCAGCTACTTGGAGAGGCTGAGGCAGGAGAATGGCGTGAACCCGGGAGGAGGAGCTTGCAGTGAGCCGAGATTGCGCCACTGCACTCCAGCCTGGGCGACAGAGCGAGACTCCATCTCAAAAAAAAAAATAGTAGATAAAAGCTTATAGAATAAGAATACAACAAAAAAATTGTGTATAACTGTACAATGTGTTTTAAGCTACATTTATTATAGAAGAGTCAAAATGTTAAAAAAACAAAATTATAAAGTAAAAAATTACAGTAAGCTAAGGTAAATTTATTATTAAAGAAAAAGAAATATTTTCAATAATTGTAGGGTATTCTAAGTGTACAGTATTTATAAAGTCTGCAGTAGTCTACAAGAGTGTTCTAGGCCTTCACGTTCACTCACCACTCACTGACTCACCCACAGCAACTTTTTGGCCTGAAAATTCCATTCATGGTAATTTCCCTATAAAGTACCATTTTTTTTATCTTGTACACTGTATTTTTGCAGTATCTTCTCTATATTTACAGACACAAATACTTACCATTGTGTTACAATTGCCTACACTATTCAGTAACATCCCATACAGGTTTGTAGCCTGAGGACAAAAGGCTCCACCATGTAGCGTTAGGTGGGGAGTGGGCTATGTATCATCTAGGTTGGGGTAACCATGCTCATGATGTTCACACAATTATGAAATCACAGAAACATGCATTTCTCACAATGTATCTGATATGCTTGGGCTGTGTCCTCACCCAAATCTCACCTTGAATTGTAATAATCCCCACCTGTCAAAGGCGGGGCCAGGTGGAGATACTTGAATCATGGGACGGTTTCCCCCATACTGTTCTTGTGATAGTACATACGTCTCAGGAGATCTGATGGTTTTATAAATGGGAGTTCCCCTGCACAAGCTTCTCTTGCCTGCTGCCGTGTAAGATGTGCCTTTGCCTTCTGCCGTGATTGTGAGGCCTCCCCAAACGTGTGGAACTATGAGTCCATTAAACCTCTTTCCCTTATAAATTACCCAGTCTCAGCTATATCTTTATTAGCAGCGTGAGAACAGACTAATACAGTATCCCCATCATTAAGCTAGGCATAACTGTAGTTACTCATTCTTTCTTCCTACTGAATTAGAATGTTCTTGAGGATGAGAACTGTTCGCCCTTGTTTTATTGACTAATTATTCACTCACTCAGCAGCAGTTCTAGTTTAAGTGCAATACAATAGTGGGTAAAAGTGTACCTGACTTCTGCTCTAATGGAAGTTATAGTTTAGAAGTAGAGACATTTATCAAGTATTCATTCAAACTGGTGCATAAACTAAATTTTAATTATATAAAAAGTGGTATTTCAGGGGAAAAAAAAAAACCTGGCCAAAACTGGAAAGAAGAATGTTGTTAAGGAACCTTTTACTCTTCCAGCAATGTTGGAAGAGAGGTAAGTCACTTAAGGATTTTGAGCTTAATTCTAACTTCAACAAGAAGTGGTTAGGTAATATAAAAAGTAGAGAATGGACAAGTTAATTTTTTACGAGTTTCTTCTGGCTGCCTAATGGAAAAAAAAAAGATAAGGGTGAGCGGGAAGCAAAACAGTTTCTAGGAGGAGAATTAACTGGTCATTTAAGTAATTCAAAAGAGGGTTGTTGTTAGATTAAAAGAGAATGGTGGTTGTGGACATGTGGATATAAGACAAATTTGAAATGTATTTTTGAAAGAAAACAATGAGACTTGTTAGTGGAAAGAATATGGGGCAGTGTGTCAGGCACAATCTTCTACACACCCAACATCAGAATATCTTTTTATACTTAGCCTCCCAACATCAGCTAGGTATTAAAAATCTACTTGTCTTCAACCCCCTTCTTCTCTTCCAGTAGGATTTGATTTTTTTTTCCAGCTAATGAGAGTTCAGTAGGTCTTAGAAAGGAAATGATCCCGTCGCAGCTCCAAGGGATGAACTGTCATTGTCTAATTGAACAGTGCCATCACAATTGAATTCTTTTGGTTTGTGGTTGATTCAGAGTGGTCCTGCAGCCTAATTCTGGAAAGGGGGATAGAAGCAAGTGAAAGCTCAGTGGGGTTTTTCTGAAGGTTTTTGCTTTCCAGATAGAAAGTGACAAACTCAACTGGCATGATTCTCTTCCCCTTTTTGCCCATACATGTTTGTTAGTTTCCCATTGCTGCTATTACAAATTACTACAAGCTTGGTGTCTTAAAATACAAAAATTAGTGATCTTACAGTTCTGGAGGTCGGAAGCCTGAAGTGGAACCCAGTGAGTGAAGTCATCTGGATGTTCCAGGGGAGAGCCTGTTCCTTTGCCTCTTCCAACTTCACGAGGCCACTCATGTGCCTTGGCTCGTGATACCCTTTCATCTTTAAAACCAGCAATCGCTAGGGGAGTCTTTCTCGCTGCACATCATTCTGCTTCCATGGTCACACCTCCCCATCTGAATCTCCTGGCTCACTCGACTCTTATGATTCCATTGAACTCACCCAGATCAGACAGGTTAATCCCTTCATGTCCAGATCCTTAATTTAATCACATCTGCAGAGTACATCTGCAGTGTAAGGCGACACAGTCACAGGTCTGGGAATGAGGACTTGGCAGTCATCTCTGGGGAGGGGCATTTCCTACTTACCACACTGTTTTTTAGTCTTCAAATGTAAACATGAGGCCTGGGATAATCTGTCATCTTGTGACCATGAGACAACAAACGGGAGAGAAAGACCATTCCAAAATGCAAACACTAGCATGTACCTGGCCATGGAGCTGTTATTAGTGGATGTATAACTGGGACTTCTTATGACATAGGTAAACTCTCTATTGGCGAGCCTTCTTAAACTTGGGTTTTCTTTTTCTTGGAGCCATCCACAATAAGAAATGTATTTGATGTTATGACCCAATAGTGAGCCATAATCCTTATTTGAAAAACATTGTCCTAAGAATAAAGATTATTTAAGCTTTTTACTTTTTTTTGTTTTCTGAACATTATACTGCATTTTATTTGAGCTATGTAAACAAGGCAATATTCACATTTAAATTGCTTCTTAAAAAGACCTCTCAGCACTGAACTCCATACAAATCTTAGCACCATCTAAGTCAGCTACTCTTTGCTAAAATCCCCCTACTGTTTGTATTGAAGATTCTGTTTCACTCTGCTTTTTCTATTTTGTAGTCTTTTTTTTTTTTTTTTTTTTTTTGTAGAGATGTTGGTCTAGGTTGCCCAGGCTGGTCTCAAACTCCTGACCTCAAGTGATCCTCCCAACAACATCTCCTAAAGCTCTGGGTTTACAGGCATGAACCACCATGTCTGGCCCACTTTGTGTTCTTTCTGATGATTACCCTTCATCCTGCTGTCCTCTAACTGTAGTTCCCTCAAGGTATTTTACTTTAAAATTTTTGACCAGGACCTTGATTGAGAAATGCATTTTACATCACAAGTTACCACACACATAGGGCTAATGTTTGGTTTTCAGCTATATTTTTGCAATTAGATTTTTCTCAGAGAAAATAACTGTTATGTGGATAAAACAACTAAATTCCTATCAGATGTCAACCCCTTTATGTGTTAGAGCCCACTGCCTTGCATCGTCTGAGGACTTATTTATTTTGGGCAATTATCCAATCTCTTTCCTGCATCATTAATTCCTTACCTTCTACAGGATTATGCCCTAAATTTCATTTTGTTACACTCATGGAAAGAAGAAGAAACTGGAGATGGAGAAGAGGGAGGAGGGGGAACCACGCCTGCAGCTCTACTCTAGTTCTCTGCTACCCTTAAAAGTAAAACTTCTAGAAACAGCCATCTATAGTTGCATTCTCTACTTCATCACCTGAATTCTCTCCTGAGACCACCCTAATTGAGCTTTCATTTTCACTGCCTTTATGAACTTTTGTTAAGCTACGTGCAGTGAAATCCGAAGGTAACTCTTCTATTCTTGTCCAAAATGTCTTTGACGTGCTCAGTGAAGTTTATCACTTGCTTCTGCGATAAAGGCTTTCTTCTCCTGGTTTCGGAAAGCCCATCTTCTCCTTGCATCTCCTTTGTCACTGAAACTCTCTTACTCTCTCCTGGGCTCGATCATGATACGCCCCTGGGCCCTTTCCTGGTCCTGTACTCTTTTCTGTATAGAGATAAAGCATTTTAAACCCACCTAATCCCTGGGCTTTAACCAGTATCTGTGTAAATAGGACTTTCAATTCTATATGTCTCATTCTGAACTCTTTTGGAACTATGATTTGTGTAATCACATACAGACTTGATATCTCCACATAATAGAGAATATTAGAGGTACGTATTGCCTAATGGTGATCTTTGTCCACTTCATTTCCTGAAACTGAAATGTAGAAAGGTTGAATAACTTAACCAATTTCATATTGCTCGTCAGAGGCAGAGTAGATATGCCTTCAAAACAGCACTAGCAGCTACTCTTTAGTAGGACCAAAAAATTAAAAAGCACATAATGCATGTATTAAATACTAACAAGCAAGAGTATAAGATTTCTTTTTGTTTGTTAGGAAGCGCCAATGTTGGATAAAGCTGGGCTGGATAGACTCCTGTAAATTCAAGCCCTGCGGTGGGGCTGTTTATGTCCCATGCTGAGTATGACAGCAGAGGCATAACTGCATTTCTTTTAAGCTTTCCCCCAAAATTCAATCTGATTTTTACATTTTTATCTTTTCTCTCCCTGCTAGTAGGTTTCACTGAACTGATATAGATTTACATATTGCCCAATCTGATTATATTCCAGTTTATTGATTAAAAATTACCACTGTGATATTAAGTTATTACAAAGTGAGGCATAATTTTTTAGCGAATTATCACTTTTGCACACAGTGATCACTGTGATGGGAGGCTGTCTGTAAATTATCCCATCAAATAGTTATTGTTTATTTAGAGCTTGCAGAGAGTCAGATCATTTATGTAAATTTCTAAATCCGCAAGACTCAAAGCGATTTCCAAAAATATTTGACTTTAACAGTATAGTTTCTTGAACTGAACTGTCTTTATTTACAAGCCTTTTAAGGATCAAGAGAAGTTGCAGGTTTTGACACTCAGCATGTGAAGGCTTATATTAACTATTAAAGAACGAATTTCCTACATAATATTTTTTCTCAACTGGGTCTTCATGCAATACTGTTAATTATCAAGATAAACAATCCAAAATGAGATGAAAGCTAAACATCAAAATACTGAACAAATTCTCCATGATCATGGGGATGACTCAAAGCAAATTGCAGCTAAATGCAGGGCAGCAATAAGGGAAACAGGGCAATAAGGAGATAAATGATCTGTATCAACAACAAAGTTCTAAAGCCAAAATATTTAAGAGAAGTACAAATGGTCTGGCTTTGGAAAAGAAACCAAATGCCAACAGTTTGCTATTACAATGATCATGAATGCCAGGTACTTTGAACACTTAGCATTTTGCATGCCAGATAGTTTACCGGGCAACACCGGGTACAGCAAGGTAGGCTGTACAGTGAATGGCTGCTGGTTTCCTTTTCCCCTGTAACAACACACTGCTACGGTAACTCTGCATGCTTTCATTTCAGTCACCTCTAGAGGTCCTTTATTACAAGGTATCACAGCACTAAAAAGATTTCTGGGACTTCATTGAGTTTAAAAAACAGATGCATATGACTATTTTTCTAATTGTTAACAGATTTTTTTTTACATGGGGCAGGTTTTGGCTACAGCTACTTTTATTATAAAAACACAAGATTTTCAAGGAAGAAACCTAATGTCCTCATTTTATGTTATCAGTTTTAGAAAGAAATAACAATTAAGCGTCAGTCAATTACCTTCACTTAGGAGAGGGAAGAAGAAAGCATAGCCCTCAGATAGACTGGGGAGGCAGGAGAGAATTATGCAAAACAGGAGGTTTACTAAGGTTCTACAGATACATGCCTGGGTTCTTCCAAAAATACCTTCACCCACTCTCAGATATTGGGCTTAGGACTGTAAAGTATTGAGCTCAGTTCTTGTGGCAACAGGACATAGGATTCTAAACAGTCTTGGTTTGAAATGGAATAAGATCATGAGGAATTGCTTTAACAAGGCATGTGAACAAGCTGTTCTTCACTGCCAACCCTTTCCCTCCACTTTTGCTTCCTAAGATGTAAAGCTGTGGTTTCCTGAAATGATTTTTTGCATAGGTGTGCCTAAATATTGTGGAACACAACAGCATTTGCTCATTATTAAATGTGTCAGATTCACTATCTTCAACTGTTTATTTTCAATGCTGAATTTGTTCCTGTGTCCTTGCCTCCACAGTTTGTGAGTATACTTCCTGGTTACAATTTACTAGTTAAAAATAAAGTTGGCCTGGCGTGGTGGCTCACACCTGTAATCCTAGCACTTTGGGAGGCACAGGCAGGCAGATCACAAGGTCAAGAGATTGAGACCATCCTGGCTAACACGGTGAAAACCCGTCTCTACTAAAAACACAAAAAATTAGCCGGATGTGTTGGCAGGTGCCTGTAGTCCCAGCTACTTGGGAGGCTGAGGCAGGAGAAGGGCATGAACCCAGGAGGTAGAGCTTTCAGTGAGCCGAGATCGTGCCACTGCACTCCAGCCTGGGTGACAGAGCAAGACCTCATCTCAAAAAAAAAAAAAAAAAAAAAAGTTAGAGGAAGCACTAATTGTACTATTTTTAGTACAATTAGAAAGACATTGTATTCATTTCCTTCACACTCCAAAAGAAAATTGGTTTTATGATTTTGTGGCAAGGCTTGATCTAAGGACAGAATATAACTTTTGTGTAATCACTGTATATTAGTCTTCTAACCTCAGCACGTATTTTTTCTGAATATATTTGAATAATTTCTCATACTCTTCCTGTCTTCTTCACTTTGTTGAAACAGATCAAGCCCAAGTATTTTTGGGTTGTCTACCAATTCCAACAGAGAGCCTTGATTTGGGATTAGGTTACTCTGAAATATTTTCCAAAGAAACTCAATTTTACAGAATCAAAGTGTTCTTGTGGTTCATTTTATAGCATGGAGAATATGTATTTCTAATTTCCACTTTAGAGGGTTTATTTTTTAACCATCACAACTAGGAATTTTAATTCTTTGTCTGAAAAATTATACCGTACATATTTCCCTCAAAACCATTTGGTATGAAGTACTGCCCATTAGAAGCAAGCTGAATATTTTGAATATATATTATTCATCTCATATGGGATGACCTTGCTCAGTAGGTCATAATTTGAAGATCTATTATGACTGTGATTAATAGGACTTCTCCCGACCAGTATCTGAAATAAATGCAATGGCCACTGTAACACAATTACCTGGTTTTCATTTTAAAGTCTTTCCACTTAGAAACTAAGTATACATAGAGGTTACGCATCTCACTCTGGCTGACAGACTCTCAGGTGGGTGGGCCTATTACAGTCTATGCAAAGAGGAAGACCAGGTCACTCATTAAACCATGGTCAGGACAAATGGTGCAATGGGTTCTGTCCCAAGGACCGATGGCTAGATAATTTGACAAAAGGACAGAGAAGGATTGTGGAAAAAAAAAAAACCCAGATAAATGGCTATTAATTTGAAAGCAACACATATCCTAGAAAGAAACAGTTTATACTGTTATTTAGAATAATCACCATTTTCAATGAGCTGACATTTCACATAGCTTTGGGATTATAGCAAGGCAATGACCCTCACCATCTAATCTCAGCCCTGCCTTTTGTCAATGATCTGCTGATACTGCTTCAAAGGCAAACTCAATACTTTGTGAGCAATGGCTTTCTTTGTCATAAATAGCAAGTAGTGCACAGAGTTCAAAGGAAGTTCAAGTGATATACACACTAAGGCAAAATATCTCATGTTAAAATTTCCCTGAGTATGTGAATACTTTTTTCCTGGCCATTTCCTTAATGAGCATATACTTCTAATGCAATAGAGCAGTAATTTTATTGTATTTTGATGACACTATAAAAACATGAAAGAATTAAAAGTTCCAGTGTAGATTTCTATCCTGTCAGTGTCAAGATACAATTTACATAACTGTTTAAAGCTAAATTGTAAACTTAATTATTCATATCATTTTAAGATACTGTTTGGAATTTGAAAGTATAATATGATACATAGTTTAAAATAAATTAGCCATTTCCTATTTGAAAAATAAAATCCTCAATCTGTTAGGAGAACACATCATGATACTGATGAGAATCATTTGTTTCGAAATGCGTATTTGGCCAGCACACCAGACCATTAGTCCAAAAGCACAGGATTAAGTCTTGTCTCTTCTGTGGCCCATGCCATACATACTTAGTCACCTAGTCCTCTGCCTGGTAGGAGGCTTCAATCACTACACTGGAGCTGCAGAGAAACAGTGTCATTGAGTATAAATAAAACATTGCAACCCATAACTCCTGAAACACAAAACTCAAAGTCTGTATCTTATTGTTTACTGGTTAGTTGTATCATCTCTATTGGGCATTGAGGTACTAGCAATAATTAAAAATATAAACTTGCAAAAATATTATAAATGCATTAGACCTAATAAAGATCTAGACAATGGATGAAAATATGTGGTTTGTGCTGTCCAGACCACAATCCTTGGAATCTAGTTGTGAAATGCTGCTCTATTCCCCTTAATAATTTTTAGAAATATCATCAATATCTGTTTTTGACAATTTTTATTAAAGTGGCAAATGGTCATTAATGTTTTAGATCAGTTTTTCCATTAGATATCAGACAGAATTATCTAGGTATGAAAAGCCAATCATAAATAAGATACTATTCAGTTAAACCGCTTTGCTCACACAAAGAATGATGCCATTGGTTTGCATACTTCTTAAGATTGTGATTTCACACTCTTCAGTGTCACAATTATATTGTCAATTAAGTATGTCATTAGCAGACCTGGGAAGCCTCAGACACAACATTTCCATACAAGTCAAAATTAATACTGAGTCGATGTCTAAAATGCTCACACTTACAAGATTTATCTTACTATAGCTCAGATAATGCATTCCACTTTTTTGTCACTCTATATATTCATCTACAAATAAGCAACAAAATAAAGTCATTTAAAGACCAGAATTAAGTGCCTGTTAAACTTCTTAGGTGTTGTAAAGTATTCATCTGTTGACCCTGCTCTCCTAGGCTCTGAACAAGTTGTTCTATTTGGACGACTGGCAAGAGGCATTTGGATCTTCTGAATAGAATGCCCTAAGATATTCATAAACCTTTCATAAGAAGAAAGGGTCTCAATACTTGTTGAAACACTGCACATGAGCTAACTTATATATGTTATCTTATTTAATCTTCATAACAACCTTACTAGCCTGAAATGTCCAGCAGACCAGGCATAGCATTGGTTTTGCTCAACTTGTATCTTAAAGCAGCCAGCAAAGTGGAAAGAGAACAAACTTCCAATAAATATTCCTAGAAAGAGAAGGGGATAGAAGTGAAAGGAAAGACTAAGCTGATATTATTGTACTCATTTTAAGGATGAAAAATCTAAAATAAATACAGAAGGAGTAATATGTCCAAGATCACACAGGAGGAAGTTATGGGCCTAGCATTTCATTCCCGATCTTTCAGAATCCCAAACCGATGATTTCTGTACAAAATAGGCTTCCATTCATATATGTACCTTCGTTTGCATTTTTAAAACAATACTTCATTCATGCTAGCCACCAGCTAAGAGAGTCCCAATTGTCTGGAATCTAAGTCCAAAGGAACACAGTGATTGAGCGGATGTGCTGTCAAAATATTTCTGCATCACTCACTTTCTGTAAAAACAGAACCACCTACTGTGGCGAGTCTGGGAACAGGTGAGCGCTTAGTTCACCCTCCAGCTCCACATTTCGAGTCTCCTTGTGAATCAAGCATGTGAATGCCTGAGCTTCTTTACTGTGACCTAACACATAGACATTCACAGAGATCTTCACAAAAGTCATTTTTTGAATAAATAAATGTTTTTAATGAAGTTATTTGAGCACTCTGGAGCATCATACAAATACAGGACAGACTGAAGGAATACGTGCAGCTTAACTTAACATTTTTTGAAATTTTATATTGCAAAAGTATATGTATTTACTGTTGTGAAATTAGAAAGGATAGGCAAAGAGGGCGGTCTACAAAGCACTCCCTAGATCCACCATACTGAGACAATGCTTAATGCTTTGATGGATTTATTTTGTACTTTCTATGCATATGCATGTATTGTATACATACATGTGCGTGGTTAAATATAAATGTTCTCCTTGGTGTTCTGTTTATCCATTTATTGTTATGAAGTAAATCCCCAAAGAGTACATTTCCTTTGCCCAAGGGAGTCTTTTGCTACATACTGCTGTACATAATGAAAACTAAAAGAGGGGCTAACTTTTCAGCCTTGTGACCTTATGGTGATTCAAACAGAGGCTTCATCAAAGGCAGATTCAGCAATGAACTTGGTGTGTGTAGGTGGTTATGCTTGGCATTATTGTTTGTGATAGTATGATAGGCATGATTTCAGTGTCTGCCGAAAGGGAATTTGGTTAAATAAACTGTGGTACATCCAAATGATGCATACTGTGTAGCTGAAAAGAAGAATGAGAAAGACTCTGTACTCACGTAGAAGAACTCGGATATATTCTGTGTGTTTTTTAAAAGGAAGAAGGAATGGTATCGTATGTGTGGTATGCTACTTTTTGTGTTGAGAGAGAAGGGTAGAATAAGAATATACATGTGTATCTGCAAAGATAAATTCTGAGATGATATATAAGAAATGAATTAAAAGTGTTTGGCTGTGGAAGGAGAATAAGACTGTGAATGGGATTTTGTCCCATACTTTTATAGTTATATTTAAAAATTTTCTGGACTATATATTTGTACATATGACCCTTTTAAAAATAAGTGAATGAAGGAATGAAGTAGGATTATGAGAAAGAGATAAGAAAAAGGATCTAAGGGGCTGCCCATCTTCTTAGTACCCAGTGAATATTAATACATGACAATAGCAGCAAAAATTGGAAGAGTAGCCCCAGGAGAGTGGTAGGGAGTCAGCCTTTCTTTTGTCTTTTCCTCAATTTCATATATTAAAAACATATATATATGTGTATACACACACACACACACACACACACACACACACACACACACACACACATATATATATATTCTGAGAACAATAAAACAATTTGAAACAAAAATGTCTCCCGATCTCTTAAAAGGAAGCTGGGGCAGCTTTATGTAGTGCACTTCCCAAAAATGGGCTGGTTTCCTTCAAGAGGCGGGGATTCTAGCCTACATGGGATACAAGAGGCGGGGATTCTAGCCTACATGGGATACAAGAGGCGGGGATTCTAGCCTACATGGGATACAAGAGGCGGGGATTCTAGCCTACATGGGATACAAGAGGCGGGGATTCTAGCCTACATGGGATACATATGGGAGAAAAAATAAGAAAAAGAAAAGAGATTTAAATAAAAATAAATGAAAGCACTTCTCCCTTATTATAATAATTTGGATGACAAATACTAAGAAAAATCTTTGCCACTCAAAACATTCTAGTTTGTTGCTTTTCATACTTTTTTATGCATGTAAACATTTTAAAAAGTAGAATCATAATAGATAGCCTTTTGTCACTTACTATATTTTGGGCATATTTCTGTGGCAGTAAATATATTCTGGCATCATCATTTTTAATGGTTGGATGTATATTAATTCCTTTCCTTTCTTTTTTTTCCTTTCCTTTCTTTCCCTTTCCTTTCTTTTCTTCTTTCCTTCCTTTCTTTCCTTTTCCTTCCTTCCTTCTTCCTTTCCTTTCTTTTCCTTTTCCTTTTCTCCTTCCTTCCTTCCCTCCCTCCCTTCCTTCCTTCTTTCTCCCTCCAAACTCCAAAGTCACATTTCACTTAATTTTTATCCTGCTAAGTTTCAAAGTGTTTTAACTTAGTGATTTTAGTGTAAACAGGAGCAGGAGAGAATGTAATTATCTAGGTCTTGCTCTGTCACCCAGGCTGGAGTGCAGTGCCATAATCATAGCTACCGCAGCCTCAAATTCCTGGGCAGAAGCAATTTTCCCACCTCAGCCTGCCGAGTAGCTGGGACTACAGATGTGTGCCACCACTCCTAGCTATTTTTTAAAATTTTTTGTGGAGATGTGAATTCGCTATGCTGCCTAGGCTTGTCTTGAACTCCTGACTTCAAGTAATCCTCCCACCTTGGCTTGTCAAAGTGCTGGGGTTACAGGTGTGGACTGCTGCTCCCGGCCGAGAGTTTAGTTTTGTTTGCTAGTGATGTTCTTGGTATCTTTTCCTATTTGAGGCTTTGGTGCTAGTGCTGAAGTATTACACTCACCACCCAAGGTTTACAGGACTTTTGTTTTAATATGGAACAGATGGAACTGTTCAGTTCTGCATCTTTGCAGGTATACAAAATGTGCCTGCCGGGACTCTGCTTTATATCCATTGAAAGCAAGAAGTAATACAGTAAAACTTTGCCTGGCTAGAGGCTTTGAAGGAATGGAGTGTTCTGGTTGAATTCTATTAACTTGGAAGTATGAAGGTGAACAAATTCAGAACTTAAATTTCCTTTGAATGCAATTTGAAAATATAGCCAATGATTCCACTTTTCTTCTCTAGTAAGTTCGGACATTCCAATCTACTTGGTGTTTTATTATAGAACTCCTGGTGTGCCTGAGTCTTACACTGTGAAGATACCGTTTTAAAACTTCAGCAGTAAGAGGATGTAAATGGTTTTGTATGAGATCAGGCTGGATGAGAACTGATACTTGTAAACATACTTTTTAGAGTAAACCTCTGATTGCCACTTGTTTTCTTATGGAACTCATAAAAATAAAACACATTGGATGGAGGGTGGGAGTAGGAAGAAGAGTTATGTGTTATGTGTTTTAATTGCATGTCATTGTTTCATATCAAGACAGAACATATGGTATCCCTGGCTTTGGACCTAGAGAAGGAAACACATTTTTCTACCTGCTGTATGGCAGAGGTTTTTAACAGCTGGGGGGATTACTGCAGCAGAGATTGCTGAGCCTTACTCCAGGGTTTCTGATTCACCAGGTCCAGGGTAGGGCCTGGGAATTTGCACTTATAAAGAGTTCTCAGGTGCTGCTGGTGCTGCTAGTCCAGAGACTACATTACTCTTGTCTACTAACTGTAAGTTGTAGAACTCTAGACGAAAACTTGGTCTGGGATAAGAAGCACACAGGTTATGGAGCAAATCATGAAAGATTCAACCTTGATGCCAACCTAGTGTGGAATTCAGGTAACAGGCAGTACACAGTGACATAACACAGTTCTTGGTTTTCATGATTGCAAGTCATAGCCAAGTATGAAGTGAGAAATTCAGTTTCATTTACAAGGCTTAGAGAGGCCAGGTGATTCTAGAAAAATGGGCCTTGTTTTAAACCAGTAAAGAGCTTTGAGTGCTTATTAAATTGAAAGCTTTTAAAATTTATTTTGTATCTTATTTTATTTCTTTTGAGATGGAGTTTCGCTCTGTCACCCAGGCTGGACGGCAATGGTGTGAGCTTGGCTCACTGCAACCTCTGCCTCCTGGGTTCAAGTGATTCTCCTGCCTCAGCCTCCCAAATAGCTGGGATTACAGGCACCCACTACCACTCCTGGCTAGTTTTTGTATTTTTAGTAGAGATGAGGTTTCACTACGTTGGCCAGGCTGGTCTCGAACTCCTGCCTTCAGGTGATCCACCCGCCTCGGGCTCCCAAAGTGCTGGGATTACAGGCGTGAACCACCGCATCTGGCCCAAAAGCTTTGTGTTGTTACAGATATCAGACATGTTTCTTGTTTAAGAAAAAAAATTTTAACAATAACGTAGGAGAATAAGAGAAACATTTTTCCAAAAAAGAGAAACTATTGTGATTATTTTATCTTATTGGAATGTTGGATAATATAGTCTGCTTCATTAATCATCAAGCATGCTATGGATTTTCCATTTTTATAAGATCTTTATCTCAGTTATGGTAATACTGGTAATTTTTGTATTGTGTTTGAAGATGAAAAATATAGGCCAAAGTCATAGACCTTGCATAGAAGCTGGATAATGAAGACAGCTCTGGAGGAACGCATAGATACACACACACAGACACACACATATATAAAGTATACACACATATATTTTTTAAAGTTTTAAATCTTTTAAAGCAAAAGCCAGCTCCTCCCCTCTCCCAGAGTGGGCGGCTCCTCCACTCTCTTAGAGTTGGCTGGGACAGAGGTTGCATGGGCAGCTTTCCTTGTGAGCCACAGGTCCCTCTGGACATACTGCTGCCTGGCCGTGCCCCCTTTCCCTTTCATCTTTGTCATTGACCAATGGGCTTGGAGCATTACGGCCACGCCCCTTTTCTGCATTCTACTGGGGCCCTGGTTACGCCTCCTCTGGCTCAGTCACACAGCTGCCTGGTAGGCGAGTGGAAGTGTTCATCAGTGCTCACTGGGATTTCGCTGACGTGGCCCCAACCCTGACTCCCTCCCCCACCCCGCCTCCCTCCCCACCCCAGCTCCCTCCCCACCCCATGATGGCAGAAGAAACTCGACAGAGCAAATTGGCCGCAGCAAAGAAAAAGGTAAAAACGCACCAGGTCATGGCCCCCCAACCCAACCACAGATCCCCTCTGATGACAAGACCACTGCCAGAGTCCATACCACTCCTGAGGCACACTGGACTGGGCCCCCAACCGTGGCATCTCTGGAGTCCCCCCAACGAAGTCTTGTCAGTCAGCCCCGCCCCTTCAGCAAGCAGCCCAGTCCCTGCCCTTGCCAATTGCCCTATGTTGACTTTGGGCGGGTGTGTCCTGGGGATCCCCACTCCATTACTGGGCCCTCACCTCCAGTCACCCCACGTTTGACCTCCCAGGGCTCTTCGGGCTTGTGTCTCCAAGGACCTGGGTCCCCCAGCCCAGGCCCCGCCCTCGTCTGTCATCCCTGGGTGACTTTGGGCTGGTGACTCCTGGGGCTCCCTGCTGCAGACTGTGCCCTCCCCTCCTGCTGCCTCAAGGTCGACCTCCCTGGGCTCTTTGTGCTGGCATCTCCAAGGACCTGGGTCCCAACCCTGTGTTTCCTCCCCCATTGTGGAGAGGCGACTCAGACACCGCGCTGATGTGGTCCCTCCCCCCTACCAGGAGGAGTGGAATATAGTGATGTCACAGTCTGCCTAGGAACTGTCATTACTGCAAGACCGGCCTTTGATCTTACGACCCAGTTCACCTAAGCATTCTCACCCCATTTCTGGTTCCTCTGGTCACAGCACTAATTTCCAGCTGGAAGGGGAATGGAGACTATGGGACCTAGGAGCAAGAGGTTTCATGCTGCCTTACTCCCTTAACAGTGGGAAAAGCCTACACTTTCCCCATGAGCTCAAAATGTTGACAGTATCTCTGGGTGGCAGTGGGGGAATGGGTTTGGTTTGGTTTTTCTCCAAGGCTTCTACTTTCCAGAGAGATTTTAACATTTTTTTCCTGAGTTCTCCACCTCATATTCTAATTCTCCATGGTTCTGGGACCAGACTGCCCTTTATTCAGTGGTCTCTGAAGTGAGATTTGCTCATCTTTTGTGGAATAGATCTTGGGAAACTGAACTTGACAGCTTGAATCTTCCTCATATTATCTCAACCTGGGGTAATTTGAGTGCCACAGGATAAATGTGGGACATCTTTCTGAAGCATCAGTTTCCCTTGATTCTCCTGAGATCACGAGAAAAAGCATTAATATACTTAGGAATGACAGTCACATAGGTTTCTAAGAGTATACCAGACTTCTCTCTGAAATGAGGTTTGAGTTGTCCTCTTTCTCATAAATTCCCAGATTTAACAGAAAGGCTGCCTTCTGCCATGAGGACACAGTGATATAAAAGTTTGAGAGGTACTGGCGCACTTCTTCACACTAACAGACGTGTGAGGATGTATGACTCTAAACCACACGGCATACAGTTCCTGCCTACTTAATGTTTACTTTTCTACCTCTGCCTCTGGTTTTGGTCCCTGACAGCTGCTGATTCTTGGCAAAACCCCAGAGCTTGGAGTCAGAAGACTGAGTTTCAAAGTTCCAGTATTGCCTTTTTCTTTCTTTCTTTCTTTCTTTCTTTCTTTCTTTCTTTCTTTCTTTCTTTCTTTCTTTCTTTCTTTCTTTCTTTTTCTTTTTTCTTTCTTTCTTTTTTCTTTTCTTTCTTCCTTTCTTTCCTTTCTTTCTTCCTTTCTTTCCTTTCTTTCTTTCTTTTATTTCCTTCTTTGTTTCCTTCCTTTCTTCCTTCCCTCCCTCCTTCCTCCTTCCTTCCTTCCTTCTTTTTTTTTCTAGCCATGATATCAATCCCTCTCAGTCACTAAATGATTGTGACAACACCTTGTACAGTTGTTGGTGTCATTAAATCAGATGGTGTATAAGAGTATTTTGTAAAAACTAAAAAGGAGGATGTGGCTGATAGTTCTCATGAGTATTACTGCTCTTCTTTCCCACAGTTAAAAGAATATTGGCAGAGAAACAGCCCTGGTGTTCCAGCAGGAGAAAAAAGGAACAGGAAAACAAATGGCAGTGGCACTGAGACAGCCACTTCTCGTGGTGGCCACTCACCTGGGGATGTGAGTCTTGGCTGGCCAGGCTCCTGGGGAGAGGGGACCCAAGGAGCAGTGGAGGGTAATTGTTAGGATTGTGGATGGACTGTTAGGTACTGGATAACAATTCTGAATTTGAATCCTGCCTCTCCGTCTGCTAGGGATATGATTTAGGGCAAGTTGCTTGAGCTCTTTGGGCCTCTCTTTTCACATCTCTAATAGAGGTGGTATCGTTTGACTTCCTTTTGTGAAGTTTAAGTGAGATTTGTTATTGTTTTTATGTTAATCCCTAGTACCTGGCCTGCTGTAAACACTCAGGACACCCAGGATATGGTCATTGCTGTTTGATTTTCGTCATCCTCAGTCTCAAGGGGAAGCCAGGACAATGAGAACAGCCACTTGCCATCAGGAGTCACTGAAAGGGCCCCAGGGTGGGATGGTGGGGAGATAAGAACCATGAGAGAAGTTGTTACAAAGGAGTTTTGGGAGAAAAGGTCCAAGATAAGCAGAAAATGTTGCCGGTTGATGGGGAAGAAAGGAAGTCAGAGGGCTTAGACACTGAGGGGGACAGAACATCTCCATGTGCACTCTCATCTCTTGTAGTCAGCACCAGGTATCCACGGGGAGGGCCCTACATCATCTGCTACCCTGAAGGATCTGGAGGCAAGAGGCTCTGGGCGGAGGTGCAGTGACCCTGCAGGCCAGCCCTCCAACCTCCTCCCACAGTGGGGACCAGGTGCCCCTCTGCCAGCTGAGACAGTCCACACATACCGCAGCCCTAATGATTGTTCTCCCTACCTCTCCCCCCACTCCACTCCTCCTCCACCTCCTCCTCGCTGCTTGTGCCGCAGAGCCCGTGCCAAGAACCAGCAGTAGTCCTGGACTCCAGGACTGTAAAAACCAGTCAACTGAAGAACACCATCAAATCTTTGGTAAGAGTCCAGTGGGGTCCCCTGATTCCACCCTGCCAATCCTGGGCTCGTTTCCCCTTGGGGCCCTGAAGAAAGGGGCCGGGGGCTCCTGGTGCCAAGGGCAAATAGGGAGCTGGGGCACCCAGGCCTCACCTGGAGGGACCCCAGAACATGAAGCATGGCTCTTCTTTTGCTGCCCTTTGCCGACTCTCTCCTCTCCGGACACCCCTGCTCCAGTCCTTGCTAGACACGCCCTGGGATTGTTGCCTCTCGGGGAAGTGCTAGCCTGACTGGTTGTCAGGGGCCCGGGATTTCTGCTGTGACTCAGTCCCTAATTTGCTCTTTGATTCTGGACAAGCCACCTCTCCTTTTTGGGCTCGTGTTTTGAGAGGAGGTAGTGAGTATCAAAGGTCTCTGTCAGCTCTGAGAGTCCGAGATTTAAAGGCCCCCTAGAATGGAAACCTCAGGGCCAAGGGCTCCTGTCTGTCCTTTTCCATCCTATATCTGCTGTGAAGAACCGTACCTGGCCCGTACGTGCTCAGTAAACGTTTATTGAATGAACACACTTTTCTAAATCACAAGCTGGCAGAAGGGGGGCCTTTCTCAGACTCCGTTTCTAGAGGTTTATGTTACTCTGCTCTCAGGAGATTCCAGATTCAGACTTCGAGTTTTGCGGCTGTGGGCGAAAACCAACAAAGACCCAAATCCTCTGTCCTTGGGAGCTTGAGGAGAGTTTACCAGTTAGTGTTCCCATTGGGTCTGAGAACTTTGCCTTTAAAATCCATTCCTGGCCCCTTCCTACCGCTTCCTGGTCTGGGGAATAGAGCTGAGGGGGCCACCCTCCATCACCTTGATTTGACTCTCCCCACAGAAACAACAGAAGAAACAAGTGGAACATCAGCTGGCAGAAATAACGTGATTTCTTTGTTTGCTCATGACATGACTGCTGGGTTTGGGGGGCACTCAGATGTAGAGGCCCCAGTCTCTTCTCACCCACTCCCAGCCTGGGGAAGAAGGCTCACCCCTCAGATTCCACCCCATCCCCACAGGGTCCCTGATAACCTGGTCCCATGGATGGGCCTGTCCTGGGGCATTGGTGGCATTCTGGGGGCATGTCTCTTGCTGTGCCATCTCTGCCTCCCCCTGGTAAGAGCTCTGTCTTCCTCTTCCCACAGGAAAAGAAAGCAAACAATGAGAAACACAAAGCCATAAAGGAGCTAGAGGTGAGCGGAGGGTGTGCAGTTCCCTCCTGTCCTCCGGAGAATGTTTCTTTCCTTCTCTTTCAGCACTTGCTTGGCTTTTCTCCTGAAGGTTCAAATCCAGAGATTGAACACACAGAAGGGAAACTAAATACGGACCTTTATCACATGAAACGTTCTCTCAAATATTTTGAAGGTAGGAATCTGGGCACCCTGTCATCTTTCAACCTGGCACTTTGACATGTCTTAGGGAGAGTCTTTCGGGCCCCATCTCAACTCTCTCATTACAGATGAGTCCAAGGATCTGGCCATTCACCTGCAACATTCATTGCAGCGTATAGCAGAGTTAGGGCTCTCTCTGCTGTCACTGCCACACAGGAGAAGAAGGAGGACAGTGGGAGTTCAGCCACGTGCCCCATCCCCTGGCAGCTTGGCTTCCTAGGTGGAGGAGTGAGCCTAAAGGTCCCTTCTGCAGGATGGAGTGTCCTGCCCAGAACGCAGCATGGCCATTTCCCGCTGCTTTTGTGTATGGTTGTCAGAGCAGCCTGGGGCTGAGTCAGCTGCTCTGAGTGAGTTGGGGGCCACTGTGGGGAGCAAGCACTGGACGCAGAGCTTGGAGGCCAAGTGCCTGCCCTGCCCTTACCTGGCTGTGGTCTTGGCCAAGTCCTAGGTGGGGTATTAGGTACTTGTACTGTGAAGGTACAGAAGAGCACATTTAATATGTTACCATTTCTGTAGACAGAGGAAAGTGTGTGTGTGTGTGTGTGTGCATACTATGATAATATACATAAAACATGTATGCAAAGGTTCATAAAAAAACTCAGGAGAGAGCAACAGGGTGGCTGGGAGATACTTCCCTTCTGTACCTTCTGAGTTTTGGACTATGCGAATGTATCATCCATTCAAAATGTGAACAAAAGATTAATTTTCCCCTTCCTATCTGTGCCCCCACCCCCAGCAAGAAAAATGGGCTTAGAGAATCACATAGATCTGGGTGTTCAAATCCCAGCTCTGCCTAAGTGATCTTAGGCAAGCACTTAAACCTTGAATACTCCGTTTTCATCTACACAATAGAGGTATCATAGTAACTCTCTCCTATGCTGGTTGCAAGGATTAAATGGGATTGCTAGCATGGTACCTGGTGAAGCACTCCATAAAGGTTCAAACAGTGGTAGCAATAAAAGTCATAACAAAGCAATATTATCTGATCTCTCTGGGCCTCTCTAGCCAGCTGTAAATTCGATCTTTCCCTGTCCCTTCCAACTTGACTGAGCTCTTTTAAAAAACCAGACCACGGGCTTGGAAAGGCCTTGCTCTTTACTGACTGAGTTGTATATTGAGCCTAGCCTGACCCTTTTAAGGGGCACTGTGGAATGGCCCGGGCTCTCCAGATCGAAACTTCTCACTCTTCACCATCAGACCTCGAGCCGCAGTAAAGCAGTTATCGAGTGGCAGTTAGAGCAGTCCATACAGGAGCAGGCACTGCTGAATGCACAAGCGACACGGGTGAGGTTTTGCAGAGGGAGGGATGTGGAAGGCAGATGACCCCAGGTGGGCCAGGAGCAGGTGAGACCAGTGACAGCCCTTCCTAACTTTTCTGTTGCCCTTTCTTGCAGTTGAAGGAGTTGCTAAACAAATCCGGCTAGAGAGAGATGAATATGCTCAACTATAAAAGAAGGAGGGCCCGGTGGCAGCAGAGGATGAGGAAAATGTCACAGGAGGTGGATCTGACCCTTCAGCCCCCACCTTAGATAAGTCACTGGATCTTTCTGGGGCATTGGTAAAATAAGAATAGTTACAGCCGGGAGGTGGTCCTGGGTCTGGGCTTTGTGGAGGTGGGGGCAGAGAGGAGACGGCAGCTGTCCAGCCTCCAGCCCCTCTCTCCAGGGCCCTTTCCCCTGTGCTTGGGCAGGTTCGCACATTAAAGAAGGAGAAGAAGCATGAAACACATCGGGTAGAAAGCTGGAGAGGAGCTTGTCCAAAACTGAAAAAACCAGATGGTAAGATGGGGTGGCGTGACCATGGGAGTCAGGAACTGGCATCAGAGACTGGGGTGCTTAGAATGCCCCAGGGAGGTGGGTGGATGGAAGGGCTTTGAGGCAGAGGGAAAGAGGTCTGTGCAGGAGATGGCAAGTCTTGTCATCTCCATGAGCCTCAGTGTCCCATTCAGCAAAGAGGGCCTGTTTGTCAGCCACCACCAGTGCCTCTATCTGAAAGTGGCTTGGAAGTATTGGCTACCATCCAGTGTGAGGAATCAGTAGCAGTGAGGCCAAGTTCGGGGAGCCTGAGAGGAGCTGTGCACCAAGAGGAGGGTTTTTTGCTTGTTTGAGAATCCAGAGGCCCTTATTTTCTGCTTCCTTTCTCAGCTGAACCCCTGACCCTGGAGCCTCCAGCAGTGCCCTCTGAGGTGGAGCTGCAGCACCTGAGGAAGGAGGTTGAGAGAGTGGCAGCAGAACTCCAAGCCCAGGTAGACAACAATAAGGGCATGAGTGTCCTGATATCGGGGCAAAAGGAGAGGCTTCGGGAGCAGGGGGAGAGGCTTTGGGAGCAGGAAGCGAGGCTTCAGCAGCTGGCCGAGCCACAGAGTAGCTTCGAGGAGCTGGTGCGTTGCCCCACCTAGGGAGCCTGCCCTCCTCCCTAGCCCTCCAGGCCTTCATTTCCCCACCTGTAAAATGGGGCAGTGTAGCCCTCATGTGAAATGTTACTTCTAAAGGCACCTGTGAGCCAGAGCCATGCTCTGGTGACTGTGGGAGAGAGGGGATGATTTTTCTAACCTGCCTCCACCCTTCCCAGTGCCGTGGGAGGCAGACGCCAAGTTCTGGGGTCTCCAGCTGCAGTGAGCGGCTGCCGATTGCTTCTCTCTGTCCAGAACAATGAGAACAAGAGCTCTCTGCAGTTCGAGCAGCAAGTAGAGGAGCTGCAGGAGAAGCTTGGCAAGGTGAAGGAGACAGTAACCTCTGCCCCCTCCAAGAAGGGCTGGGAGGCGGACACCAGCCTGTTGGGAGGGGAGGTGCCAGGCCAGAGGCAGCTCTAGCCTGTGGGCAGGTGACCCTAGCACCCTCCAGGGCAGTCCTGTGACTATTTCTTGCTTCCTGCCTTCTGACTTTTAGAGGTGGGTAGCCCTGGGCTCCTCCCAGGTCTGGACATCATCATCCCAGCTAGCGGCATGGAGTTCCCAGTCATAGGGGAAGAGACAGTGGTATAAGAGGCTCCTTATGCCAGGCACGATGGCTCACGCCTATAATCCCAGCA